>NW_024043372.1:39933955-39954712 GCF_014851395.1 Micropterus salmoides
ACCATGTCATACACGAGGAGGAGGAGGATGGTCGTGAGACACTTAGTGGCTCTGGGAATGACGGTGAACTGCCACATTTTCATTAAAGTCATGCTAGTGTAATGTTAGCATGAAGACTGACGCTGCACTCCATCGCCACAGACCGCCACCAGCATCCAAAGAGACAACCGCGACGCCATTGGATCTATCGGCATTGGAGGAACCTGCCACTCAGCCAAAGCTGTCAACATTTCCGGCTACTGTCATAAGAGGAAAAACCAGCTCATTCAACAGCAACTGGTATGAGAAATTCAAATGGATTGAATACAGCAAAGAACGGGACGCAGTGTTTTGCAAGGCGTGTAAAACATTTTCCGGAGATCCACAGAGTTTACTTTTATTAATGATGGCTACAAGAACTGGAAACATCTCAGAGAAGCCGCGAAAACATGAAGCAAGCAAGCCCCATGCTGTGGTGCTAACTAAGCAAAAATCATACATGGTCAGTCATGCACCGCAAAGCCGCGGGACAGTTGTGAACCAGCTGCATGGTGACACCCATCATTTGTGGAGCAAAACAGGGAGCATGTTAAAAGTTGTGTTGGACATTGCCATGTTATTTTTGTTAATAAAGGTAATTTCTTAGAGCTCTTCAAGTTCATGTCAAAATATGCTCCAGAAATTGAAAATAGACTGAACAAGCTGCCCGAAAGCCACCTTCATGAGCTACCACATCCAGATGAGCTGCTTGAAGCGCAGCATCGATCCTACTCTGTAAAATAAAGACTGAACTGCATGGGCAATATTTTGCCATACTTGCGGATGAGTATAAGGATTTAGCTAAACGTGAGCTGGTTGCAGTGTGTGGCGATTCATACATGGAGGGAATCATCAAAGAGCGGGCGGTGGGCTTTGTTGAGGCCTCAGATCTATCAGCGCAAGGGATATCACTGAAAATCCTGGAGGTTCTTCAACCACTCGAACTGGATCCTGCTCTCTGCGTTGGGTTCTGTTTCTGTTCATGTCGAGGCACAGTTTATTTTGAAAGAAACATTTCCTAAAGCCATCTATGTGCATTGCAACTCTCATCGGCTAAACTTAGTGCTTTGCATTGCCGCTAAAGCATTTTTTTGACACTGTGAATCAAATACACAGCTTCTTCACCGGAGCCCATCGGCACTCTCGGTTGGTGGAGGTACAAAGGGAGATGCATCCCAATCGCAAGGTTATGGAGCTGGAGCGTTCGTGTGATACCAGATGGAGCTCAAAATCAGGGTCAGTGCATAAGATTTTGCAGTTGCTTGATGTACTACTGGAGATCTGGCTGGATTTTCCGTAACTAGTGGACAAAGTAAAATCGAAGCAGACCAGCTGTTGCAACAGGTGCAAACAAAAAAGTTTGTTTTCATGCTTTTAACGTTTTGCAAACAGTTTGAAACAGCAATTTGCCACCAAGGGGCTGTAGAGCTCAACGCTGTGTATGACGGACTGTATTTCACTTATGAAACATTAGAGCTACATATGCAACTTTCCGAGAGGATTTGAAGGGTGACTTTGTTGAAGTGCTCAGGCTGACAGAGAGCTGATGGAAAAGCACGAGATAGCTAACTGGGACGTCGTTGCTTCTCGTGAACGCAAGCTGCCTTCAAAGTTTCATGACTCTGTTCAGTTCAATTCAGTTTTATTTATATGCGCCAATCACAACACAGTTATCTACAGCGCTTTTCATAAAAAAGCAGGTCTACCGTACTCTATGATGCTATTTACAGAAGCCCAACAGTTCCTTGGTGACAGAGGCAAGGAAAAACTTCCTTTTAAGAGGCAGAAACCTCGAGCAGAACCATGGCTCAGGGTGGGCGGCCATCTGCCTCGACCGGTTGGGGGTGAAGGAGAGAGAGAGGAGAGAGAGAGAGAGAGAGAGAGAGAGAGGCAGTCCTGCAGTCCACAGATCCACTCCCAGCTCCAGAGCCAGAAAACCTGCAGGAAGTGATGGAGGAGAGAGGAGAGGGACGAGAAAGCACAAGACTACCAGAAAGGGGAGAAGTTGTGTTAGTAACATGCAATAATGGGATGAGGTTGCATACAGAGGGAGAGAAAGTAGAGGAGAGAGAGCTCAGTGCATCATAGGAAATCCCCCGGCAGTCTAGGCCTATAGCAGCATAACTAAGGGATGGTTCAGGACTCACCTGAGCCAGCCCTAACTATAAGCTTTATCAAAGAGGAAAGTCTTAAGCCTACTAAATGTGGAGATGGTGTCTGCCTCCTGAACCCAAACTGGAACCTGGTTCCACAGGAGAGGAGCTTGATAGCTGAACGCTCTGGCTCCTAGTCTACTTTTGGAGACTCTAGGAACCACAAGTAACCCTGCATTCTGGGAGCGCAGTGCTCTGGTGGGGTAGTAAGGTACTATGAGCTCTTTAAGATAAGATTGCCTGACCATTAAGAGCTTTGTAGGTAAGAAGAATGATTTTAAATTATTCTGGATTTACTGGAAGCCAATGCAAGCTGTCAGAACACGTGCTGCAGCATTCTGGATCAGCTGAAGAGTCTTAATGGACTTTTTCGAGCAGCCTGATAATAAGGAATTGCAGTAATCCAGCCTAGAAGTAACAAATGCATGGACTAGTTTTTCTGCATCATTTTTAGACAGGATGTTCCTGATTTTCGCATATTACGTAGGTTAAAAAAGGCGGTCCTTGAAATTTGCTTAATGTGAGACTTAAACGACATGTCCTGATAAAGTAACTCCAAGATTCCTACAGTGGTGCTGGAGGCCAGGGCGATGCCATCAAGGGAAACTATATCTTTGATAATGCGTCACGGAGGTGCTTAGGCCCCAGAACAATAACTTCAGTTTTATCTGAGTTTAACATTAGAAAATTACAGGTCATCCAGGTTTTAACATCCTGAAGGCACATTTGAAGTTTAGCTAACTGATGAGTTTCATCTGGCTTGATCGATAGATATAACTGAGTATCATCTGCATAACAATGAAAGCTTATGGAATATTTCCTGATAATATTGCCTAAAGGAAGCTATATAAAGTGAAGAGGATTGGTCCGAGGACAGATCCTTGGAACTCCATGACTAACTTTGGCATGCATGTAGGACTCATCGTTAACATGTACAAACTGAAATTGATCTGATAAATAGGACTTAAACCAGCTTAGAGCGGTCCTTTAATGCCAATGAAATGTTCCAGTCTCTGCAACAGGATCTGATGGTCAATGGTATCAAATGCAGCACTAAGATCTAATAAAACCAGTACAGAGACAAGTCCTTTGTCTGAAGGAGGTCGTTAGTAATTTTCACCAGTGCTGTCTCTGTGCTATGATGAGCTCTAAATCCTGACTGAAAATCCTCAAATAAACTATTGCTCTAGAAAGTCACACAGCTGTTTAGCAACTGCTTTCTCCAGAACCTTAGAGAGAAATGGAAGGTTAGATATAGGTCTATAGTTGGCTAAAACATCCGGATCAAGTTTGGGCTTTTTCAGAAGAGGTTTATTACAGCTACTTTAAAGTACTGTGGTACATAGCCTGTTGATAAGATAGATTGATCATATCTATATAGAGTGCTGACTAACATCTTTAAGCAACCTAGTCGGGATGGGGGTTAAGAGGCAGGTTGATGGTTTAGATGAAGAATTATTGAAGTTAGTTGGTAAAGATTGAGGGAAGCAAACAGTCTAAACATATATCTGGTTCTACAGCTGTTTCTAAGGTTCCTGAGTTAGAGATAAGTTGGTGCCAGTTGAGGGCAGGTCTTGGTGAATTTTGTCTCTAATAGCTAGAATTTTATCATTAAAGAAGCTCATGAATCGTAACTACTGAGAGCTGTAATGACGAGTGTACGCTGCTCTGGCATTACGGAGGCCTTCCTATAAGTTTTAAGACTATCTTGCCAAATTAAACGAGAATTTTCCAGTTTGGTGGAACGCCAATTCCTCTCACGTTTCCGATATTTGCTTTAATTTACGAGTTTCAGTATTATACCATGGAGCTAACCGTCTTTGTTTTAGTATTTTATTTTTTAGAGGGGCTACAGAGTCCACTGTCATTCGCAGCGAGCCTGCAGCACTATCAACAAGATGATCGATTTGCGAGGGACTGAAATTAGCATAGGAGTCCTCTGTTACTTTGTGACTTGATAATGAATTTAGAGGATGGAATCGCATCCTTAATTTAGCTACAGCACTATCAGACAGACATCTTGTATAGAAATTTTTGCCCAATGGCGTGTAGTTCAGCAATACAAACTCAAAAGTTATCAAACAGTGGTCGGATAAAGAGGGATTCTGTGGGAACACCACTAAATGTTCAATTTCAATACCATACCAAACAAGGTCGAGGGTGTGGTTAAAACAGTGAGTCGGTTCATGAACACTCTGAGAGAAGCCAATGGAATCTAAATCTCAGTGTCCACATGAATATTAAAATCCCCTACAATAATAACTTTGTCCGTTTAAGGACTAAAGTTGACAAAAACTCTGCAAATTCAGATAAGAATTCAGAGTACGGGCCAGGTGCTCGGTACACTGTAACGAAAAGAATTGGTTGCAGTGATTTCCAACTTGGGTGCGAAAGACCAAGAACAAGGCTTTCAAATGAGTTATAATTAGTTTAGGTTTAGAGCTGATTAGTAGGCTAGAGTCGAAGATAGCTGCAACTCCACCTCCTCGGCCTGTGCCTCGAGGAATGTGAGTATTAATATGACTGGGAGGGTGGATTCATTTAGGCTAACATATTCTCCATCACCCAGCCAGGTTTCAGTAAGACAAATAAATCAATATCATAATCTGATATCTTTCATTTACTAGTACACCTTTAGAAGAGAGAGATCTGATGTTTAAGAGTCCACATTTAATTTTCCTATTAGTTTGCACTATTGCTCTTTGGTTTTAATTTTTATGAGGTTTTTATGTACAGCTCCTCTTCTGTTTACCTTTGATTTAAATAATTTCAATGGTCGGGGGCAGACACCGTCACTATAGGACTTTCACTAAGTAACCCTGAAATGGAGGAGCAGAGATGTGTTAGACTGCGACTCGCCTCCTGGTCTCAACTCTGGATTGTCATGGATTTGGTCCACTAATGTGACCACAACGCTGGGAAAGACCTCGGCTGTCAGAAGCAATGAGGATTTAAGGGCCCTGTGGAACTGCAATCATTGACCGACAGATAACAGAGTTAAACTGCAGGTTTAAGACACACCTATGGTGTAATGGGAGCCTCGGCCTCTTTCGCACCTGGATCTGCCACTTTTGGAGTGAAAACATTTTAAATGATCCGTGCTTTGTATGGCATTGACTTTGCTGATGCAACATGCAGTATTCATCCAGCACATCAGTGCAATGCCTTAACATCCTGCAGCGTAGACAGACTTTTTTCCGCAACAAACAGGATCCAATGTGCCTGAGATCATCCATGCGACTAGACGCCTGAACAACTTGGTACTTCTGTCGTTTGAAAGAGAACTTATTGACAGTTCAGATTATATGACATAATCAGCGTTTTCAACTCAAAGCCCAGGAACTCCACCTGGTTTAGAGTTCAGATAGGCTACACAGCGCTGTGTTTTTTTTATGCTGGCCCGCCATGGCATACTGCTGTTTATGAAAGGATGGTCTGATTCGATTTATTTTTATTACTAGGCTATTAAAAGCCTATTCATGTTCAGTTTGGGTGCAGCAACTCATTTAACGAGTTTTATGCAATGTTAGATCTGTTGCTGTTTATTATTTTATGTGTGGCGTCATCTGCCATGCTGTTATCTGTGTTATTCTGCCGGGGGCAGCGGCCCACTTTTTGTTTGTAATGTTCACTGTCTCCTGCTTTGTCATTGTTTACATTTTGTGAATGCACTTCTAGCTCTGTGTTGAAATACAGCTGAGTATATTTCCATAGCACACCTGTTTTTTCTGTCATGATTCCTTTTAAATCACTGAATCAGCTCGTTCTCCTGGGAATTTTTTCTGCATGAGCCGGCCACATGCTCTCCGTGCACGCACTGACTTAACGTTGTGATAGTCTACATGCATGTCACGTGTAATGACAGATAGATCACCTTCAGGTTTAAAGCAGGCGGGAGGGCTGATTGACATGAGTACAAGGCATAGGCCTATTTAAATTCACTACCAATCTGCTATAGTTGACATATTTATCAGGCGTGTATATAAGTTTAAAAAACGAGGCCCCTCCGTATATTCACCAGGCCACCTATTAATGACGTTCTGTATCCGCCACTGGGTTAAAGACTGTATTAACCGCAAGAAATTTGCATTAAGAACCAGGACAGAGCACAACTGAAAATTGTGCAGAACAGAACTTAATCACTTGCTAAGGTGAAGCCAGGAGGAGACATAAAGATTAATTAGGGTCTAGGGTTAGGTTATGAAGGTAATTACTAATATGACCCCATTCAAAAATGCATCAGTACCTCTGATGATCTGCAAAAAGCTAATGACCTGAATGACTTCTATCTGAGATTTGAATCTCGGGACTTTTCCTCTGAATAGAAGAATGTTTAGAGTCAATCTCTGTCACAGAACAGGACACGAGGCTGGTGATAGAACCTCAGGAGGTCAGATTGCTTTTTAAAGACTTATGTACGAAGAAGGCCTCTGAGCCTGATGGAATCTCTGCAGTCCTGCTAAAGACATGTGCAGAGGAGCAGACACCGCATGGTGCCCCATCTTTCAAAATCAGTAGACTCACACACCATCCCCGCCTTGTGGAAGAATTCAGTAATTATTCCTGTAAAAAAAGCTCGCCCAAAGGTGAGTGCCTGTGGCACTGACATTCATTGTCATGAAATGTCTTGGGAGGATAATGGTGTAATTTCTTAAGCAAGAGGTTGGTGTGTCTTTAGACCCTTTTCAGTTTCAGGGGCGTGGCACAGATGACGCTATTAATAGCATATCACATCTGGTCAGTAAACACCTTGAGGTCTATGCACGCGTTTTGTTTGTTGATTTTAGTTCATGTGACCAAGACTGAGGAGATGGTGCTTGACCCAAAGGCCATAGGTGACACCAGGCCTGTAGTGATCAACAACTTACCCATTACTCAGGATAACTCTTACAAGTACCTTGGTGTACATATCGATAATGCACTTAGCTGTTGAATACTCTCTGCTCCAGACTTCAGCAGAGGATGCATTTTTATGAAGACTTAGAGTGTGTGGAGTCGAGCATAAATTTATGTTGTTGTTTTATCATGCATGCATACTATAAGATACGGTATCACAAGCCTGGTATGGTAACCTGACAGTACAGTCCAAATCATAGATCGATCAAGATTATGAGAGTCAAAAACCATCTGCCCCTCCAGACAATTTATGAGCAGTCGGTTCGGCAGGCAATCCGACCCCATACTTCACCCAGAATTTCAGCTTTTACCCTCTGGTAGAAGATTTAGTGTTCCTACACTAACAGTAGGCTGGCTGTGTTGTGCACTATGTCATTGTGCAATAGTAGGCTATCGGGGTTATGCAATATATTAGTGGTGCAATATCTAGGCTATTGTGATTGTTCATATGTCATCATGTATTGCACATGTTATGTGAGATGTGTCATTTGTGCAATATGTAGGCTATTGGGATTGTGCAATATGTTATTTGTGCAATAAATAAGCTATTAGGTGCGTGCAATATCTCATTGTGCAGGGGTTGTGCTACATTGCGGGGAATGCAGCCGACAGGGTTTTCAATCAAACTGGCATTGGAAGAAGGAGTCAATGTGCTACTATATAGGTAACTGTCTAATGTATATGATAGCATGTGTTGTGTTGCATGAGAATATGTGTTGAGAGATGCTTTATTTCTGTATTTTGTGCTTGTATTAAGCTGCAGAACGAGTCCAAAACAAATTTCCCTTCGGTGACAATAAAGTATATCTTATCTTAAACCTATTCTGTTACAACCCCTAAATAAAATTATTAACCTGAAAATGATTAAAATTTGACCACTTTAAACATTGATCATGCATTTTAAATGTACAATATGAAATGCATGTGTGTAATGCTCTGACCTTGCCAGTTGGTCAGTCTCTGAGACTGCTTGTGGTGTTCCGTTGCGATGGCCAGTGTATTAAAGAGGACGAGCATGATCACCCACCAGTAGAATAGTCTGGACTTCACATATGCTCTGCATTTACGGCGTAACCAGCGATTCCACTTTCGAGCCAGTTACTGCACAGAAGAAAAAGACAAGTTGACTTAAGAGAATGATGAGTCAAGAAACTCTGAAGTACTAATCCTGCTTAAAGGAAGCTGATTAATGAAAACATACAATCCTTTATTCAAGGAGGGTTAAAATCAAGGGTAACCAGACTGGACTGAAGATGTTGGCCTTGACCCTGCACCACCAAGCTAATAACATACCAACAATGCTCGGGCCCAAGAGAAGGAGCATAAACACATGAAGGAGGCACTTAAAGTTTGTGGATACCCAGACTGGACCTTTGTGAAAACTGCCTCAGGATCTATGAAGAACACCAACACTATGGGGGATGAAGAAAAGAAGAGGAAATGCAACAACATCATGATTCAGTATATTTCTGGAGTATAACAAACAAAACATCCCTGTGTTTTTTAAACCCAAGAACACGCTAAGACAGATACTGGCCCACCCTAAAGACTGCACACCCAAACACAAGAAAAGCAATCTAGTGTATGCGGTCCAATGCAGTGAGGAATGCACAGGCCTGCACAGTATATCAGAGAAACAAAACAACCTCTACCCACACGCATGGCTCAACACAGAAGGGACAACTCAGCAGTTTACCTGCATTTGAAAGATAAAGGAAACTCAATGACAACAATGTTCATATTCTGGATAGGGAGGATAGATGGTTTGAAAGGAGTGAAAGAGTGCAAGACCTTCACTCAACAGAGGAGGAAGGGTGAAACACCACTTATCCTCCACCTACAATGCTGTACTCTTCCCAGGAGACAGAACAAACAATTACATTTGGCCTCATGTGACAATGCCAATGCCTGTTGTTCAGACTTCTTGCCTCAGGTGACTCCAACAACCATAACGACTGTTACCACAGCCAGGGGCATTAACGAACCAGCGGTATCCATCACCTTGATAATGACCCCACAGAGGTCAAATAGCTGGGACTCAGTGCCAGTCAGTCAGAACTGAGGAAGCCTCTCGGGTGAGAGCCAAAACGTCTTCAAGTTTCTTCAGTCCAGTTGCCCTTGATTTTAACCTAACCTGTACAATCCTTTCCGTCTTTAGAGAAAGCTGGGGTAGGCAATTTATTTTAGAAGCATCTTTCTTCTATTTGTTAAAATTCTCTTAACATCCCAACAGCAATCAATAATTAAATGCTCTGACTTAAACATAAAAAAAATCCAGTTTCTATAGCTGTCGCTTAGGCATGGCAAATCATTTAATTCTGATTTCAAATGAAATGACTGGCTGGTCTTCCTGACTGTCTACCTGCCTAACCTGTGCATTCTACCTGTGCGCTCACTGCACATGAAATGTTTTTGGGGGAGGGGCTTTGTATAGAGGCCTGAAGGTAGGGAGTGGGGTACTTTCAAAATCTAGGGGTGCTTTTCAAGTCTCTTAATTGCATCCACCTTTCCCTCACTTGCGTCTTTCCTTGCGTGTTAGTCTTGCCCACCGGGGATGCATGGAGAGATGCAAGGAAAATATGTTGAGGAAATATGTTTCTAGTGACATGAGACGTCCTTTCCTCTGAAGCATCACATAAGCGACGTCTGTTTATGATGACGGCGGCAGCTGATCACAGCTGGATCAGTCGGCTCTAACAGCTGTAGAGACTTTTTTGGAGTTTGTGTCTATATACATGTGCACTGTATTGGTACTAATAAAGTCTCCCAGTTCTTAGTGCAGAGCAGCATGATTCTCTGTTACCTGTTAACAAACACCTGCACATGAATAATTACAGGTTTCTGTATGTCCTGCTCAGAGGCAAAGGATCATTTCTACTGGCACAATGCTGATATTATCTGCATTTATATTTATTGATTCTGATGTGAATTCGTTTGAATAACCCAGAATATGATCATGGTGTCTTTGGATTTATTAGGCTAAATGTTTCAGGGAAATTGAAACGATGTAACTTGTGTCAAAGTTGACACTCAGTTTTAGGCTTTCCATTTATTTCCTCCTCTGATATCCTTTAACACTACTGCATACATTTTATTTGCAGGTCACGTCACTTGTCACCGATCGATCACTGCGTTCCATCATATCAGTCCCGACGCTTTTTTTAGTGCAGCAGCTTTCATTCATACTTTTATCAGCTGATTTTACTCGCGGAGCTGCCGGCTGCTTTCATCAGATGCTTTGCTCACTTCATTAGATACTTTGGAGCAGTTTAGTGCCCCACTCCTTACGTGTACTATGTTTTATCGTCGTCTATTTGGACTAAACACAGAAATGATTCTTGTCTCCATAATAAAAGTTGATGGGAGAAATACAAGAAAGATCTTTCTAATAAATAAATAAAGTTGTGTGTGGGGCTTTTGTTGTTCAGACCTGCAATGAACACAGATTTTAACAAGACAGTGAATCATAAAACAACTCAAATATAAGACTTTTCAGCGATACACTTGATTTTAATCTGTCCTGATGTATCAGATCATTCCAATCAGCTGCAACGTCCAATCATTAACGGCTACCCAATAAATGGGCATAAATGGGTCATTAAAAGACTTCCGCACAGGATGCACTAGTGTATTCTCGCTCATAGCTCCTCAGAGCAAATAAGCTTTGGGACAACCTGTAAGATGGCGGAGTGGAACAACTTCCAGTTCAAGTGAGGATCGAGGAGCGAGGAAACGACAAATAAGAGACTTGAGAAGAACCCTAGCTGTCTTGCTATTTTCTCGAGTGTTGCCTACCCCAGCTTTAAATAGAGATTTCCTGGGTAGAATACATCTCTGAACATTAAATGGTATAGGTAATTCCTGACACCTGAAGAAAGGAGGAAAGGAGGTGGCAGAAAGACCCCAGGAAGGGAGTGCAGTGCAATTTTTTTCCAACATCCTTTGCACTGTGCTCCATCACACTGTGTAAATGTATGCATGTATGTGTATGTGTACCTGTATATCTCATCCACCTCCAACATGTACATAATAATAATAGTAATAATAATAATAATAATATAATAATATAATGATAATAATATTTACTCTTTCATCCTTTGCACTATGCACTGTCTATATTGTTTTTGTTTATAGAGTGATATATGTGTTCTCTATACTGCAGCCTGTGTATGATTTTATCATTGTATTTATGAGTAAGCACATCGTGAGCAATGAACAATCCAGAGTCAAATTCCTCATATGTGTACACATACCTGACAAATAAAGCTGATTCTGATTCTGAAATTTGATGTCATTCTATGCAATTCATGACTGAACCTTCCATTCCACAGGGTTAGGGTTAGGGTTAGCCATACTGTAAAGATGACATGTGCACTACTGACTAGTAATAGATGATCAGCTGCATTGTGTCCATTTTGCTGACACTTCCGGTCTCTGATCCTCCATTTTCCGCAGTGAGCAGGCCTGATGAAAACACACACACACACACACACACACACACACACACACACACACACACACACGTGTGTCATACAGTTAGAAATCAGTGCACATATTTTCTGTGTCAAAAGCCAAGCAAAACCGATCTGGATGAGATCTGGATCACTTAACTGAATTTACATTAACATATGGAGCAGCTCTTAACATAACTAGAGCTGAAATTACTCTATATAATTAATGAATTGTCTTATCAGCTTATCTTAGTAAGTAAAGTTCATAGTACTGTGTGTTACAGTTTTTTTCAATTGCTAACCTGCAGTTGTTGTGTTTCTGTCACTAATTGTGATCAGTGTGTTATGGTAAAGAAGACTGGCAATGAGTATGTTAATCCTTAAGTTTACAACTTTTGATTAATTCATAGTTTTCAGTCACATGACATTCGCGGTACCTGGAGCGAAAAACAACAGACCAACACAACGGCTGACGCCGCGACTCCCCCGTAGAGACGCCGCAAAAGCAGTTACATTTATTTGGATCACCTCTCAACTTAAAAGAAGAAAAAAGAAAGATATGAACACAAACTGCAAGTGTTGGGCACTTCCGATCCATGTTACAGCATCCGCTGCCGCATTTCTATCGTTAAAAAGCGGCAGGTCCCTGCCACCGCTCGACTGCGGTAATGTTTACGTTTACCTTGTGGGGAATCCCTCACCTAACACAGCTCAGACTTGTCTCTTCCTCGATTTGTGCATCAGAAAGTACAACTACCATCCAGCATTTTGGCAATGCAAAAGTAAAAAACTCATAGTAACAGTGTATCACTTGCTTCCTGGTTGGCAGGCAGCAGAAAATAACGTATTTGTTTACCTCCAAATGACCGTTTTTCATGGAATGTGACGTCACGTGAAAACTATGAATAGGAGTTTTGACAGGTGTGCCAGACTGGCACAGTCCTGTACATTCTAATTCTATTCCCCGAATATTCTGTTCTGTGTCGTGGTCTTACCCTGTCCCTCTTGGTCATTGTCCATAACCTCAGCCTGAGTGATCCACTCCATATAGCCCTTGAGGTCTTCATCCAGCTGCTGAGTCTCCCTCAGCTTCTGAAACTCTCCACGGGACTTGGCCTTCTCCCGCTCTTTTGTGAACTCACTAGTGGGAAACAAGAAAACCAAGACAGAGAACAAAGTGAGAAATAATGTGAAGAACAGACACAAAGATGGCAGGGAGAAATGTCCAGAGCAAAGGGTAAATCATGATTGTGTAAAAGAAATGAATGGATGCGTGTTCCTACCCACTGAGCACACCCAGAACCAGGTTAAGCACGAAGAAGGAGCCAACCAGGATAAGAGTGGTGAAATAGATCCATGGCCATTCCATTCCTATAGCATCATTAACCTATCAGAAAAAGCAGTCTTTTTGTCTTTATCAAAGAAATACTGTAGGTAAGTGTAACTAAAAACCAACAACTAAAAGAACACTGCTACTAACAATGTATTTACTGTGGAGATGTCTCTTACAAAGAGTCAGACAAGAATATCAATATTATTCTTATCTTTATGCATAAAAGTAGGTCTAGGACTCGTTTTGCCAAGGTTTCAAGTAGGTAAGTAGTGTCAACACACACACACACACACGCACACACACACGTGACCTCTGCTCAGGTTGATGCTGGGTGGCACTATGCTGGGAATTAAGTGAAATCACCAACTTGGGGAATCAAAATATTCAATAAAAATAACATGTCTATAACCAGCGGTGCACATAACTTTTTTGATCTGGTTCTCAAGGGAGCACCTGGAGATGCTGCTTGGTACTCACACTTACACTGTGCACTTATCCTACAAGCTGTCATCACTTTCCTCCTGACTGCTTTCCTCACTATCTTCTTTTCTCTCGAACATGGTAGATGAGGATGTAGGCCTGCTTCTTTCACCCTGGTTAAGCCTACCGTTTGCATCCACAAGTCAACAGCTGCTTTGGGTCAAAGTCTCTGTTGTCATCTTAGACAAATGAATGTGCATCAGAGATGAGAGGTGTGTGTCTAACAGGCAGGATCTGTATTTGCTTTTGATTATTTTGAGACATGAAAATTCCCTCTTGCATGCAGCACTACTCAGTGGCAGTGTGAGTGATAACACAAGGACTTTCTGAGTGTTGGTGTAGATATGTGGATTGCTTGTCTTGACTATGTTGATCAAGTCATTCACAAAGCCAGACGTTTTTCTGATTGTTCAAACACCATCCATTCTCTTACAGTGACAGATTAAGAAATAAATACAGAAACAAATAGTAGTATAATTAAGGGCAGCTTTGCACGCTCCTGCAAACCCCCCCAGGCGTGCTCTCGCAATATATCGGGGGTGCGGATGATGCAGATGTCGGGGTGAGGGGGTGGTTGCGCAAAACAGCCATTTAAGGTCCCTATGAAATTCATGATATTACAGTTATCAGAGCGCACTCCACGAGAGGTGTCTCCTCCTCAGTGGTGTTGCACGGTGAGATGACAGTGGACGACATCTGCACAGCGGCCTCCTGGTCGTCCCCATGTTCTTTCGTCTGTTTCTACCTGCGGGATGTCTCCCTTTTCTCTCTGACTCACTCAGTACTGAGTGTTTTGGTTGAGTGATTCTGGTTGAGTGTGCGGTGCGCCCTCTCCCACAGGACGGTGTGGGGGGGCGGGCGCTGCTTACATGGCCCTGCCTTGTGCGCAGCTGTTGCGGTTGCTGTCGTGACCCCGCCTGCGTCTGTACAGCTGTGGGGCCTCCCACCCAGTTTCCCGACTTACGCATGGGTCGGCCATCGGCCTCCCATGCCGTGCCATCAGTGCTCGCACACGCCGACAGCGGTGCCGCGGTCAGCGGGCAACTGGTGCCTCATTATGGCTCTGGGCAGGTGAGTTGTGCTTGGTGAATGTGTGATGTGTATGGTGCTGCAAACTTTCTCATGGTGGGAGAAATGAGCCCATCAGCCTGTCAAAAGCAGGTTTAAGATGAAAGAGCAAATCTTGGATGTAGAAAACATCTTGCAGATATCAAATGCCAGAGTTAATGAATTGAGAAAGGCATCCTATAGATGTGAAGTGTACATGTGAGATCGTGACCACGTTCTGTCAAAAGTCGGATATCAGGTGATCTAACCTAAAAGTGTAATATCGGATGTAGACAAAATGTTCTCGTCCTACAGATCTACTATAGCACGTGATATGTCCTGTTACCATTTGTACATAGGTTATAGACAAATGTCTGTGTATTGCCGCAGGTGTGGGCCGTTTAAGATTAAAATACAGTGAGTTTATTTTTTAAATAAGTTTGATCTTCAGGTAAACACATGTGAATTATTATTATTATAATATACACTCTAATCATAAAGGATTATTAGGAACACCATACTAATACTGTGTTTGACCCCCTTTCGCCTTCAGAACTGCCTTAATTCTACGTGGCATTGATTCAACAAGGTGCTGAAAGCATTCTTTAGAAATGTTGGACCATATTGATAGGATAGCATCTTGCAGTTGATGGAGATTTGTGGGATGCACATCCAGGGCACGAAGCTCCCACCACATCCCAAAGATGCTCTATTGGGTTGAGATTTGGTGACTGTGGGGGCCATTTTAGTACAGTGAACTCATTGTCATGTTTGAAATGATTGGAGCTTTGTGACATGGTGCGTTATCCTGCTGGAAGTAGCCATCAGAGGATGGGTACATGGTGGCCATAAAGGGATGGACATGGTCAGAAACAATGCTCAGGTAGGCCGTGGCATTTAAACGATGCCCAATTGGCACTAAGGGGCCTAAAGTGTGCCAAGAAAACATCCCCCACACCATTACACCATTACCACCAGCCTGCACAGTGGTAACAAGGCATGATGGATCCATGTTCTCATTCTGTTTAGGCCAAATTCTGACTCTACCATCTGAATGTCTCAACAGAAATCGAGACTCATCAGACCAGGCAACATTTTTCCAGTCTTCAACTGTTCAATTTTGGTGAGCTCTTGCAAATTGTAGCCTCTTTTTTCCTATTTGTAGTGGAGATGAGTGGTACCCGGTGGGGTCTTCTGCTTCTGCTTCACAAATGCTTTGCTGCATACCTCGGTTGTAACAAGTGGTTATTTCAGTCAAAGTTGCTCTTCTATCAGCTTGAATCAGTCGGCCCATTCTCCTCTGACCTCTAGCATCAACAAGGCATTTTCGCCCACAGGACTGCCGCATACTGGATGTTTTTCCCTTTTCACACCATTCTTTGTAAACCCTAGAAATGGTTGTGCGTGAAAATCCCAGTAACTGAGCAGATTGTGAAATACTCAGACCGGCCCGTCTGGCACCAACAACCATGCCGCGCTCAAAATTGCTTAAATCACCTTTCTTTCCCATTCTGACATTCAGTTTGGAGTTCAGGAGATTGTCTTGACCAGGACCACAGCCCTAAATGCATTGAAGCAACTGCCATGTGATTGGTTGATTAGATAATTGCATTAATGAGAAATTGAACAGGTGTTCCTAATAATCCTTTAGGTGAGTGTAGGTTGTAACACATCTTGGGTCGTGGATCACATCGTGGATTCTGAAATCAAATGGTGTTTATTTAAATCTATCCTTTATTTTAAAGTTTGTTTGGTGACATGCCCCGACTAGTCTGCAGTTCATGTGCATCGCTTTTTACATCGTTTATAAAAAAAAATTTCCCCACCAGAGATGCCTCGATGCGAATGGGGGGGGGGGGGAGGGTTGAGGTAATAAAAGGTCATAAATAAGACGGATGTGTGAAAATAGGTGTATAAGAGGGGATAAAGACGTCCCTGCAAGGCTTCACTTTTTAGTCGGAACCTCTGATGCAGTTTGCTGTGGCTGCTGTTTGCTCACTTCAGATCCTATCCAAGATGTCTCGTATTCAGAGTAGAATCAAAAATCTATTGATCGACTCCAGACTGTCCAGAACTCAGCTGCCAGGCTTTTAACCAGAACAAAGAAATGACCACATTAGTCCTATTTTAGCTTCATTACACTGGCTCCCAGTATATTTTAGAATTGACTTTAAAATTTGATCACTTTTAAAGCTCTTCATGGCCTCTCGCTTGTTATTTCTGAACTTTTAGTCCCATACACACCAGCACGTACCTTGAGATCCTTTGGCAGAGGTCTGTTGTCTGTTCCAGAGTCTCGACTGAAAACTAAAGGGGACAGAGCGTTTGCTGTCAGGGCCCCGAGGCTCTGGAACAGCCTGCCGGAGGAAATCAGGTCGGCTGAGTCAGTGAAATCATGTATTGTTTTTGTATTATTGTGTTTTGTGTATTTTTGTCTTTACACTTGTTAAAGCACTTAGTAACTTTTGAAAAGTGCTCTACAAATAAAGGTTATTATTATTATTTTGTTATGTCTTCTGTTCCGTCAAAGAGCACACCCCGGGGCGTCGGGGACGCTGTGGGGTTGGTGTTTGCCTTGCCTTGTTCTTGCTCCCTTGTTCTTGCTCCTTGGGGAGCTCCCCAGCATGGTTGGGGCATGGCTGTCCCCTGGACATGTGGTCTCGGGTACTTTGCACTTTGGGGGGTCGCGGGGTGTCCTGGCTACTGGGGGTGGGGGTCTCTGGGCACCTCACAGGTTGTTTCGGTTGCAATTCGGGAGGTTGCGGTGCGATTGTAAGGCGATTGTTGATGCATCTTGATGCATTATTTTTTTCTGTGCAGGGTTTCTGGATGGCTGCTGGGCATTGGAGTCCAGGGGAGGCATCTCCGGTTCGGCATGGAGGGACTAGTTTGTGTCCCTGGTTTGCTTCGTTGGCCTCAGGTCCATGGTCCCTCATTTCTTTGACAGGCGGTTGTCGGACTCCCTTGGAGACTGAGGCATAAAGTTAGTTTTCGGGATGTGCAGTGTGTGTGCGGAGCTGTGCACTGGTTTGTTCTGGACTTGTGCCTGGTGTTCTCGGCCCTTGATGGGTGGGTGGGTTGGTGGTGGCATGCAGCTGAGCTAGTTGATTTTGCTTCGTTGCTAGTTTGGCTGGCATTGCATGGCGACTGGAGGGCATGCTGTGCATGGGAGATGTTCGCTGGTTTCCGGCGGTTGGGGGATGGCGGACTTTTATTGGCGGGTGCACGGTGACCTGCACGGTGCATTTGCTGCCGGGCTGGGACTTGCTGCTGGTGTTTCTCTAAGCTGGCTTTCGCCGTCGTGTTCTGCCGCCCTCTCTTGTTCGCTCAGCTCGAGATTAACGGGGGCTGCCAGGCGTTGGGTGTTGCTGTACTCGCACGGTGTGCGGGTTGAGGTCTTTGCTTGCGCATTGATGTTGATGATTGTGTGGCGTTTTGGTGGTTTGGTTGTTTGGTGTTGGTTGTCTATGTTATGTGTGCCGTGGTCGGTTTGGGTGCTGCGCTTCCGTGGGTTCCGCCTTTTGCGTTCCGTCGGCATTGCGTTGTCGATTGGCATTTGGATGGTTGATTTTTTGGCGTTTGTTGATCAGGTCGAGGTCTTCCGCGTTTGCGTTGCGGTGCGTCTGGGAGAATTTCTTTTTCTCCCACTGAGATTCTTGCCTGCCTGTCGCTGGGAGCGGTGCAGTGTCCCACTCTCACTAACAACTACAGTCTGTAACAAACTTATGCACACACACATATACACACATACACACTCAGATACATTCACCTACACACACACAGACACACACACATACAGACAGACATATAGACACACGCACAAAACAAATTTAGGTTGTCCCTGGTTGTCACAGGTAGAATTATTATATAAATAATGTAAGCTAGCTGCAACTTCAACTAACATTAAGCTATTGCTGGATTTAATATTTTGCTAATTTGGGGAAAAGCGAACTAGAAAGACATTTAACTAATAATTCATGAACACACTTATCATCATGACTGCTATCTTACCAAAGACAGAAAAAAATCCTACTCCAGTAAGTAAACGTGTCCCCCAAAATGTTGGTACACAAAAGCGCTTCCCTTCGCATTTTCTTCGGCGCATCGTTTATTTTTAACCACGAATGCACACCTGCGCACCAGTTATGTGCACCCCTGTATATAACTTTTCTACTGAAGATCTCTGGTGCACTGGGATGGAAAATGTGACTACAGATGTAACTTGAGTATGAACCAGTTTGCTTTTATACTAGACTAATAACGTACCCAGTAGAGGACATCGGTCCAGCCTTGTGTGGTGATACACTGGTAGACAGTCAGCATGGAAAAGCCCAGGTTGTCAAAGTGGGTGATTCCTTGTTCGGGCCAGGCCAGCCAGCTCGACACTCTGTGCCATTGATGGTACAGCGGCGACCATTTCCTGCTTGGGCACATGGAGCCGGCTTTTCCTTCTCCACCGTAGCAATGATGTCTGAAGGCCAGAGCAGGAATGTTACGGTTAGTACTGATCTCTGTATGTGGAGAAATGTAAAGCTATGTGACCTTTTCCCTCCAAGTGCCACTACACAAACCCACACAGTACTCTTTGTCTCAAATGAAAAAGTTTTTTTTTTTTATTGAACCCTTAAGAAACCTCACTGTGATGGAGCTGAATGGGAAAATGTAAAAGGTGACCGAAGCTTACATCTTAACCATAACAGATGATGTTCTTACACATTCTTTTCTGTCAATATAATTGCGTTATTACAATCCGTCAACTTCAGCAAATGTTTTACCATATGCTGACCTGATACCTAATACATGTACACACGTTTGCTCATATAGTATGAACGATATTGTAGAGCTCACAAACAGCACTGGGCTGTGGTGAGCATCAGTGATCAAAGCCAAGTTGCCAGCTACACCCTGTATGCCAACGAGACAGCTACATATCAAGCAAACAGCTTCTGCATCTCTTCATCTAAGCCCGTCAGCAGTGGAATCTTTACCTCACAAACCCAATGGATTTCCTAAAATACAGAGCTGGCTTTGTTTTTTAGTCCATCATTAATAAGATTGATAAAGATTAATAAGATACTGTGTTGTGTCGGACATGTAAGGAAATTTACTTTTTGTTTCAAACAACTTCTTCACTACAGTATAAAATCTGCTCATTTTATACACTGCTCAAAAAAATAATGGGAACACTTAAACAACACAATGTAACTCCAAGTCAATCGCACTTCTGTGAAATCAAACTGTCCACTTAGGAAGCAACACTGATTGACAATCAATTTCACATGCTGTTGTGCAAATGGAATAGACAACAGGTGGAAATTATAGGCAATTAGCAAGACACCCCCAATAAAGGAGTGGTTCTGCAGGTGGTGACCACAGACCACTTCTCAGTTCCTATGCTTCCTGGCTGATGTTATGGTCACTTTTAATGCTGGCGGTGCTTTCACTCTAGTGGTAGCATGAGACGGAGTCTACAACCCCACAAGTGGCTCAGGTAGTGCAGCTCATCCAGGATGGCATATCAATGCAGCTGTGGCAAGAAGGTTTGCTGTGTCTGTCAGCGTAGTGTCCAGAGCACGGAGGCGCTACAGGAGACAGGCCAGTACATCAGGAGACGTGGAGGAGGCCAGGAGGGCAACAACCAGCAGCAGGACTGCTACCTCCGCCTTTGTGCAAGGAGGAGCACTGCCAGAGCCCTGCAAAATGACCTCCAGCAGGCCACAAATGTGCATGTTCTGCTCAAACGGTCAGAAACAGACTCCATGACGGTGGTATGAGGGCCCAACTCCACAGGTGGGGTTGTGCTTACAGCTCAACACGTGGAGGACTTTGGCATTTGCCAGAGAACACCAAGATTGCAAATTCGATGTGAGTGATGTCTTCTGCAACATCCTCCAGTATGACCAGTTTGGCGGTGGGTCAGTAATGGTGTGGGGTGGCATTTCTTTGGGGGGCCGCACAGCCCTCCATGTGCTCGCCGAGGTAGCCTGACTGCCATCAGGTACCGAGATGAGATCCTCAGAGCCCTTGTGAGACCATATGCTGGTTGCGGTTGGCCCTGGGTTCCTCCTAATGCAACACAATGCTAGACCTCATGTAGCTGGAGTGTGTCAGTAGTTCCTGCAAGGAAGGCATTGATGCTATGGACGGCCTGCCCGTTCCCCAGACCTGAATCCAACTGAGCACATCTGGGACATCATGTCTCACTCCATCCACCAACGCCACGTTGCACCACAGCCTGTCCAGGAGTGGAGGATGCTTTAGTCCAGGTCTGGGAGGAGATCCCCAGGAGACCATCCGCCACCTCATCAGGCATGCCCAGGCGTTGTAGGGAGGTCATACAGGCACGTGGAGGCCACACACACTACTGAGCCTCATTTTG
>NW_024043372.1:39955212-40014722 GCF_014851395.1 Micropterus salmoides
GCCATCAGTGCTCGCACACGCCGACAGCGGTGCCGCGGTCAGCGGGCAACTGGTGCCTCATTATGGCTCTGGGCAGGTGAGTTGTGCTTGGTGAATGATGTGTATGGTGCTGCAAACTTTCTCATGGTGGGAGAATGAGCCCATCAGCCTGTCAAAAGCAGGTTTAAGATGAAAGAGCAAATCTTGGATGTAGAAAACATCTTGCAGATATCAAATGCCAGAGTTAATGAATTGAGAAAGGCCCTATAGATGTGAAGTGTACATGTGAGATCGTGACCACGTTCTGTCAAAAGTCGGATATCAGGTGATCTAACCTAAAAGTGTAATATCGGATGTAGACAAAATGTTCTCGTCCTACAGATCTACTATAGCACGTGATATGTCCTGTTACCATTTGTACATAGGTTATAGACAAATGTCTGTGTATTGCCGCAGGTGTGGGCCGTTTAAGATTAAAATACAGTGAGTTTATTTTTTAAATAAGTTTGATCTTCAGGTAAACACATGTGAATTATTATTATTATAATATACACTCTAATCATAAAGGATTATTAGGAACACCATACTAATACTGTGTTTGACCCCCTTTCGCCTTCAGAACTGCCTTAATTCTACGTGGCATTGATTCAACAAGGTGCTGAAAGCATTCTTTAGAAATGTTGGACCATATTGATAGGATAGCATCTTGCAGTTGATGGAGATTTGTGGGATGCACATCCAGGGCACGAAGCTCCCACCACATCCCAAAGATGCTCTATTGGGTTGAGATTTGGTGACTGTGGGGGCCATTTTAGTACAGTGAACTCATTGTCATGTTTGAAATGATTGGAGCTTTGTGACATGGTGCGTTATCCTGCTGGAAGTAGCCATCAGAGGATGGGTACATGGTGGCCATAAAGGGATGGACATGGTCAGAAACAATGCTCAGGTAGGCCGTGGCATTTAAACGATGCCCAATTGGCACTAAGGGGCCTAAAGTGTGCCAAGAAAACATCCCCCACACCATTACACCATTACCACCAGCCTGCACAGTGGTAACAAGGCATGATGGATCCATGTTCTCATTCTGTTTAGGCCAAATTCTGACTCTACCATCTGAATGTCTCAACAGAAATCGAGACTCATCAGACCAGGCAACATTTTTCCAGTCTTCAACTGTTCAATTTGGTGAGCTCTTGCAAATTGTAGCCTCTTTTCCTATTTGTAGTGGAGATGAGTGGTACCCGGTGGGGTCTTCTGCTTCTGCTTCACAAATGCTTTGCTGCATACCTCGGTTGTAAAAGTGGTTATTTCAGTCAAAGTTGCTCTTCTATCAGCTTGAATCAGTCGGCCCATTCTCCTCTGACCTCTAGCATCAACAAGGCATTTTCGCCCACAGGACTGCCGCATACTGGATGTTTTTCCCTTTTCACACCATTCTTTGTAAACCCTAGAAATGGTTGTGCGTGAAAATCCCAGTAACTGAGCAGATTGTGAAATACTCAGACGGCCCGTCTGGCACCAACAACCATGCCGCGCTCAAAATTGCTTAAATCACCTTTCTTTCCCATTCTGACATTCAGTTTGGAGTTCAGGAGATTGTCTTGACCAGGACCACAGCCCTAAATGCATTGAAGCAACTGCCATGTGATTGGTTGATTAGATAATTGCATTAATGAGAAATTGAACAGGTGTTCCTAATAATCCTTTAGGTGAGTGTAGGTTGTAACACATCTTGGGTCGTGGATCACATCGTGGATTCTGAAATCAAATGGTGTTATTTAAATCTATCCTTTATTTTAAAGTTTGTTTGGTGACATGCCCCGACTAGTCTGCAGTTCATGTGCATCGCTTTTTACATCGTTTATAAAAAAAAATTTCCCCACCAGAGATGCCTCGATGCGAAGGGGGGGGGGGGAGGGTTGAGGTAATAAAAGGTCATAAATAAGACGGATGTGTGAAAATAGGTGTATAAGAGGGGATAAAGACGTCCCTGCAAGGCTTCACTTTTTAGTCGGAACCTCTGATGCAGTTTGCTGTGGCTGCTGTTTCACTTCAGATCCTATCCAAGATGTCTCGTATTCAGAGTAGAATCAAAAATCTATTGATCGACTCCAGACTGTCCAGAACTCAGCTGCCAGGCTTTTAACCAGAACAAAGAAATATGACCACATTAGTCCTATTTTAGCTTCATTACACTGGCTCCCAGTATATTTTAGAATTGACTTTAAAATTTTGATCACTTTTAAAGCTCTTCATGGCCTCTCGCCTTGTTATATTTTTCTGAACTTTTAGTCCCATACACACCAGCACGTACCTTGAGATCCTTTGGCAGAGGTCTGTTGTCTGTTCCAGAGTCTCGACTGAAAACTAAAGGGGACAGAGCGTTTGCTGTCAGGGCCCCGAGGCTCTGGAACAGCCTGCCGGAGGAAATCAGGTCGGCTGAGTCAGTGAAATCATGTATTGTTTTTGTATTATTGTGTTTTGTGTATTTTTGTCTTTACACTTGTTAAAGCACTTAGTAACTTTTGAAAAGTGCTCTACAAATAAAGGTTATTATTATTATTTTGTTATGTCTTCTGTTCCGTCAAAGAGCACACCCCGGGGCGTCGGGGACGCTGTGGGGTTGGTGTTTGCCTTGCCTTGTTCTTGCTCCCTTGTTCTTGCTCCTTGGGGAGCTCCCCAGCATGGTTGGGGCATGGCTGTCCCCTGGACATGTGGTCTCGGGTACTTTGCACTTTGGGGGGTCGCGGGGTGTCCTGGCTACTGGGGGTGGGGGTCTCTGGGCACCTCACAGGTTGTTTCGGTTGCAATTCGGGAGGTTGCGGTGCGATTGTAAGGCGATTGTTGATGCATCTTGATGCATTATTTTTTTCTGTGCAGGGTTTCTGGATGGCTGCTGGGCATTGGAGTCCAGGGGAGGCATCTCCGGTTCGGCATGGAGGGACTAGTTTGTGTCCCTGGTTTGCTTCGTTGGCCTCAGGTCCATGGTCCCTCATTTCTTTGACAGGCGGTTGTCGGACTCCCTTGGAGACTGAGGCATAAAGTTAGTTTTCGGGATGTGCAGTGTGTGTGTGCGGAGCTGTGCACTGGTTTTGTTCTGGACTTGTGCCTGGTGTTCTCGGCCCTTGATGGGTGGGTGGGTTGGTGGTGGCATGCAGCTGAGCTAGTTGATTTTGCTTCGTTGCTAGTTTGGCTGGCATTGCATGGCGACTGGAGGGCATGCTGTGCATGGGAGATGTTCGCTGGTTTCCGGCGGTTGGGGGATGGCGGACTTTTATTGGCGGGTGCACGGTGACCTGCACGGTGCATTTGCTGCCGGGCTGGGACTTGCTGCTGGTGTTTCTCTAAGCTGGCTTTCGCCGTCGTGTTCTGCCGCCCTCTCTTGTTCGCTCAGCTCGAGATTAACGGGGGCTGCCAGGCGTTGGGTGTTGCTGTACTCGCACGGTGTGCGGGTTGAGGTCTTTGCTTGCGCATTGATGTTGATGATTGTGTGGCGTTTTGGTGGTTTGGTTGTTTGGTGTTGGTTGTCTATGTTATGTGTGTGCCGTGGTCGGTTTGGGTGCTGCGCTTCCGTGGGTTCCGCCTTTTGCGTTCCGTCGGCATTGCGTTGTCGATTGGCATTTGGATGGTTGATTTTTTGGCGTTTGTTGATCAGGTCGAGGTCTTCCGCGTTTGCGTTGCGGTGCGTCTGGGAGAATTTCTTTTTCTCCCACTGAGATTCTTGCCTGCCTGTCGCTGGGAGCGGTGCAGTGTCCCACTCTCACTAACAACTACAGTCTGTAACAAACTTATGCACACACACATATACACACATACACACTCAGATACATTCACCTACACACACACAGACACACACACATACAGACAGACATATAGACACACGCACAAAACAAATTTAGGTTGTCCCTGGTTGTCACAGGTAGAATTATTATATAAATAATGTAAGCTAGCTGCAACTTCAACTAACATTAAGCTATTGCTGGATTTAATATTTGCTAATTTGGGGAAAAGCGAACTAGAAAGACATTTAACTAATAATTCATGAACACACTTATCATCATGACTGCTATCTTACCAAAGACAGAAAAAAATCCTACTCCAGTAAGTAAACGTGTCCCCCAAAATGTTGGTACACAAAAGCGCTTCCCTTCGCATTTTCTTCGGCGCATCGTTTATTTTTAACCACGAATGCACACCTGCGCACCAGTTATGTGCACCCCTGTATATAACTTTTCTACTGAAGATCTCTGGTGCACTGGGATGGAAAATGTGACTACAGATGTAACTTGAGTATGAACCAGTTTGCTTTTATACTAGACTAATAACGTACCCAGTAGAGGACATCGGTCCAGCCTTGTGTGGTGATACACTGGTAGACAGTCAGCATGGAAAAGCCCAGGTTGTCAAAGTGGGTGATTCCTTGGTTCGGGCCAGGCCAGCCAGCTCGACACTCTGTGCCATTGATGGTACAGCGGCGACCATTTCCTGCTTGGGCACATGGAGCCGGCTTTTCCTTCTCCACCGTAGCAATGATGTCTGAAGGCCAGAGCAGGAATGTTACGGTTAGTACTGATCTCTGTATGTGGAGAAATGTAAAGCTATGTGACCTTTTCCCTCCAAGTGCCACTACACAAACCCACACAGTACTCTTTGTCTCAAATGAAAAAGTTTTTTTTTTTTATTGAACCCTTAAGAAACCTCACTGTGATGGAGCTGAATGGGAAAATGTAAAAGGTGACACGAAGCTTACATCTTAACCATAACAGATGATGTTCTTACACATTCTTTTCTGTCAATATAATTGCGTTATTACAATCCGTCAACTTCAGCAAATGTTTTACCATATGCTGACCTGATACCTAATACATGTAACACACGTTTGCTCATATAGTATGAACGATATTGTAGAGCTCACAAACAGCACTGGGCTGTGGTGAGCATCAGTGATCAAAGCCAAGTTGCCAGCTACACCCTGTATGCCAACGAGACAGCTACATATCAAGCAAACAGCTTCTGCATCTCTTCATCTAAGCCCGTCAGCAGTGGAATCTTTACCTCACAAACCACAATGGATTTCCTAAAATACAGAGCTGGCTTTGTTTTTTTAGTCCATCATTAATAAGATTGATAAAGATTAATAAGATACTGTGTTGTGTCGGACATGTAAGGAAATTTACTTTTTGTTTCAAAACAACTTCTTCACTACAGTATAAAATCTGCTCATTTTATACACTGCTCAAAAAAATAATGGGAACACTTAAACAACACAATGTAACTCCAAGTCAATCGCACTTCTGTGAAATCAAACTGTCCACTTAGGAAGCAACACTGATTGACAATCAATTTCACATGCTGTTGTGCAAATGGAATAGACAACAGGTGGAAATTATAGGCAATTAGCAAGACACCCCCAATAAAGGAGTGGTTCTGCAGGTGGTGACCACAGACCACTTCTCAGTTCCTATGCTTCCTGGCTGATGTTATGGTCACTTTTGAATGCTGGCGGTGCTTTCACTCTAGTGGTAGCATGAGACGGAGTCTACAACCCACACAAGTGGCTCAGGTAGTGCAGCTCATCCAGGATGGCATATCAATGCAAGCTGTGGCAAGAAGGTTTGCTGTGTCTGTCAGCGTAGTGTCCAGAGCACGGAGGCGCTACCAGGAGACAGGCCAGTACATCAGGAGACGTGGAGGAGGCCATAGGAGGGCAACAATCCAGCAGCAGGACTGCTACCTCCGCCTTTGTGCAAGGAGGAGCACTGCCAGAGCCCTGCAAAATGACCTCCAGCAGGCCACAAATGTGCATGTGTCTGCTCAAACGGTCAGAAACAGACTCCATGACGGTGGTATGAGGGCCCAACGTCCACAGGTGGGGGTTGTGCTTACAGCTCAACACGTGGAGGACGTTTGGCATTTGCCAGAGAACACCAAGATTGGCAAATTCGATGTGATGTGATGTCTTCTGCAACATCCTCCAGTATGACCAGTTTGGCGGTGGGTCAGTAATGGTGTGGGGTGGCATTTCTTTGGGGGGCCGCACAGCCCTCCATGTGCTCGCCAGAGGTAGCCTGACTGCCATCAGGTACCGAGATGAGATCCTCAGAGCCCTTGTGAGACCATATGCTGGTGCGGTTGGCCCTGGGTTCCTCCTAATGCAACACAATGCTAGACCTCATGTAGCTGGAGTGTGTCAGTAGTTCCTGCAAGAGGAAGGCATTGATGCTATGGACTGGCCTGCCCGTTCCCCAGACCTGAATCCAACTGAGCACATCTGGGACATCATGTCTCACTCCATCCACCAACGCCACGTTGCACCACAGCCTGTCCAGGAGTGGAGGATGCTTTAGTCCAGGTCTGGGAGGAGATCCCCCAGGAGACCATCCGCCACCTCATCAGGAGCATGCCCAGGCGTTGTAGGGAGGTCATACAGGCACGTGGAGGCCACACACACTACTGAGCCTCATTTTGACTTGTTTTAAGGACAGTACATCAAAGTTGGATCGGCCTGTAGTGTGGTTTTCCACTTTGATTTTGAGTGTGACTCCAAATCCAGACCTCCATGGGTTGATAAATTTGATTTCTATTGATAATTTTTGTGTGATTTTGTTTTCAGCACATTCAACTATGTAAAGAAAGGAGTATTTAATGAGATTATTTCATTCATTCAGATCTAGGATGTCTTATTTTAGTGTTCCCTTCATTTTTTTGAACAGTGTATATTATATATAGAGTTAATATTGTCAGAACTTGCAGTCCAATAAAAGCCAACACCTGCCATCACATTAAGGATTCTGTTTGTTCTTACTGACCGTGAAGAGCAAAGCTTTCTAAAAGCCTTTTCAATGGGAGTGATGGGAGATGAAATCAGCAGTCTGTGTTCTGTGCAAATATGGATCCAACTGGATCTAATATGAGGCTTCAGACAGTTAAACAAATCAGAATTCAAGAGGATTTCTTTACAGTCTTGTTATTACCAAATGTTAATGTTCTGTATAGTGCCTTTCTAGTCTTTATGACCACTTAAACCGCTTTTACACAACATTTACACACTGATGGAACAGTCTTCGGGGGTAGTTCAGGGTTTTAGTATCAATGACACTTTGACATGCAGCCCGGAGGATGCAGGGGATTGAACCGTCAATCTTCCAATCAATGGGCAACCCACTCTATCTGCTGAACCACAGCTGCCCACATTGTGTTACTATCCCTCTGCCACATCTCAGCAACTAATCACTGTCTACAGCAAGATGCACAAAGCAGAGTTTCATACTAAAAACATAGATACTTTAATTGTCTGATTGAACTGCTGCTGAAGCCTCTAGTAAGCTCCAGCAGAAGTTTATTCAATAAATATGTTTAAGACTGTGGATCTTATATAGGTAATGTATATATTATACAAGCCAATATATGATCTGGTAAAAAAGGATAGTGTTGGCTCCAATACCAACCCACCAATCACACTGGGGCATCCCTGATATTATTACCCTGTGGTGCTGCATACTGTACTTGTTCCTGTGTAGTAGCAGGTCTTGTGCATTTTGCACTTGAAGAGCTCCAGTCCCATTATGGAGTAAATGGTGACCATGAAAAGGACCAGCAGGGTAATGTGAAAAAGAGGCAGCATGGACTTCAGGATGGAGTTCATCACCACTTGCAGGCCTGCGGGGGAAACAGACTGAATCACAATGTGTTTTCTCTCTCTCACACCTATGGTTGATAACTGTTAGTGAAATAAGCTAATGCCACATGACTGTAGAACATTTACTACTAATAATTTAACTGTGCAAAGTATCCGATTCATCAGATTCATTCAGTTGACTTACTGGGGACTCCAGAGACCAGTCTGAGCGGGCGGAGGACTCTGAACGCCCGCAGAGCTTTCATATCGAAGCCACCTTTTTCTCCTACCGGAGCCTCCACTCCACTGATGTGGTTGATAGCATCCATAGCCACAGTGAACAGGCTGGAGAGATAGAAACAGAACCTGTGATGTCTTCTCTGATACTGGGATGTGAGATGGTGCCCAAATGGTTAAGAACTTTCAAAGAATGGCACAGGTGGATCAGATTCATTCATGCCGAGTTTATATTTGAACAGAGAAATTGGTGTACTGTCTGAATAATAAGTTATAAGTTATAGGGTTTTTCATAATTGATGACCACTGTGTTTAGTCAGACTTCCCTTTTACACACTGACTGCACATGAACCATTTCTATTGTTTATCAAATCATTTTAACAATTAACTCATTCATTATCTAATTATCCAGATCATGATTTGAACAATGTGTAGAAATAATTCAGTAGCCAAACTGTTTTAGGAAAAACGTATTCTTAGCGTCTCATGTGGAAATGACTCAGAGGGTGTCAATTTGTGGTGTGAGTGTATGGATGAGCAGGTTGGTGGACCCAAATGCAGGACACGAAGGCTGACTGATTCAGTTCAGTGATTTATTAAACAAACAAAAGGGGAGCACACTTACAACAGAGTGGCTGAGTCCATAATCCAAAATAATAATAGTCAAAGCAAAAAAGGCAATCCAACAGAAAATCCAAAATGGGTATAATCCAAAATCCAAGGAACTAACAAGGAACAGGCCGAGACAGAGCATGACAAGCTACAAACCACAACAATGACCAGACAAAGACTGAGGTGACAGAGATGAGACTAACAAGACACAGGCGGACAGAGGGACAGCAGGGGAAAATAGATACTAACAGGTTGCAAAACACCAGACAAGAATCTAACTGGAACTCAAAAACACAGAACAGACAAGACAGACCAAGTAACTGAGAAACACAGGAAACTCCACAAGACAGAACAGACTAAGATAACTGAATAGAACAGAACAGGCTAACACAGAATTATAAAAAAACAAATGAACAACAAATCAGGCAAAGAACACAATTAACACTTAGCAGACAGACAGACAGACAGAAACCAAGCATGAAAGAAACATCAGATAATAACAGAATGAGACAGGAACTAAGACAGGCACAGATCAACACCAAACTAAACAGGAAACAGACACTAAAGGCACAGAGTAGACTACAAACTAATAATACAGATAGACTACAACATAACAGAGAAAACAGACAAAAGAAACACAGAACAAACTTAAATCAAACAGGCAGTGTAACTAACTAACAAACACCGGTCATACTGAACACAAGACAACAGACACGTCACGATCCTGTCCTGAGCTTGTCTGGGTTATATTATTTTGGCCATGCCTTCTCTGTGTTTTGATTTTGGTTTCTCTGTGTCTGGGTTTTGGGTTTCAGTCCTGTCTGTCTGTGGTCTGGTATCCAGTCTTCTTCTTGTTCTGTGTGGTGATTCTGGTCTGATCTGTCCTGTTATCTCGGTGTCTGCCTTAGTACTTGTTTAGTTCTGTTCCTGTCTCTCATGTGTTAGTTCTGTACCATTGTGCTTGGGTTCTGTCTGTTTGCTAGGTGTCAATTTATATTCTCTGCCAGTTTCATTTATTAATCTGATTTTGATCATTTTGCTTTAGTCTCTGTGTTGCCTTTATTATTTTATTCATCCGCATCTTTAATTACTTCATATCTGTCTTGTCTCGTACCTTAGTTCCTAGTTTGGTGTCTTAGTTCTTAGTCCTGTACCTTAGTTCCTGCACCTTAGTTCATGTCTTAAGGGTTTACTCCTGGTCTGTGTACTCTCTCTGTGTTGTTTTACCCATGTCTGCTCTGAGTTCTGTTTAAATCTTAGCTTCTGTCTGTGTTCTTTTTATTAGCGTATTCGTGATCTGTCTGCTTGTGTCTGGATTAGTTTGTTGTTTTTATTATTCTGATCTGTTACTACTTACTTTGATATGGTCCATGTTTAGTGTTCTTCTACTTGTGTTATGTCTGTTCCCCTCCAGTTTATCCCAGCACTACTTAGATGTTTTAAGTGTCAAAGAATGGGACACACTGCTGGACAATGTAAAGGAAAACAACAATGTGCTAGATGTGGAGGTGAACATGAATATGGAAAATGTGGCCAGGATACAAAAGTGAAATGCTGTGATTGCTTTTGGAGGATGCCCTGTTCAAATGCAAGCTAGAGAGGTACAGAAATATAAAGTAACTAATCAGGTATCTTGTGCTGATGCAGCAAAAAAAAGTGAAGGAAAGTGATCCAGTGCTACACAAGTAGTAAATAGAGCCCAAGAGTCTGAGAACAGTAATTGACGTTTCATCTCCAAAACCAAGTCAGAGGCAAACAGAAATAAATCCATGGATAAAGGATATTAATGAAGATGCGCTGATTGTGGGTAAAACCAACTTTGTTGCTTTCATCTGTAAGACTGTAAATGTGGCAATACAGCAGAAGAAAAAAAGTGACAGAATCAAGACAATTGTAGAGGCAGCCACAGAGATACTGGGGATCACGGATGTTACAGCTGAACTGATTCATGAGATGTTGAACCCGACTAATTATGATGGAGTGTCTCATGGTGATTAGCCTCATTATGGTATTTCATATCCTCCACTGGAATGCCAGAAGTTTAATTGCAAATGGACAAGAGTTCAAGAAGGCTGCAACTGATCTGGAAGTTGATATTATGTGTATACAAGAAACTTTGTTAAGACCACATTTGGATTTTGTCCTACCAGGTTACAACTTGGTTAGATGTGACAGAATTGGAAAACAAGGTGGAGGATGTGTAACATTTATTAAGGATACTTTAGCATATAGAAGGGTAACTGTTCCAAATGAGTATGAATCTGTAGTAGTAGAAATGTGTACTCCCAGAGGAAATATCAAAGTAGTCAATTTTTATAATCCGTGCAAGAAATTATTAATGCAAACATTCCATGAGATCTTAGAAAGTGTTGAGTTTGGATTGTGGTTTGATGAGAAATGTGTATGGAGGAATCATGTTAAACAGGTTGAAACAAAATGTAAAAAGGTACTGAATCTCATGAGGTCAGTTTCTGGTTACCAATGGGGAGCAGATAAACAATCACTGCTAGATATTTATAGGGCCTTAATACGATCGTGTATTGATTATGGATGTATGGTATATGGAGCAGCAGCCAAGAGTATTTTAGGAAAACTAGACAGAATACAGTTCAGAGCTCTAAGACTCAGTTTAGGTGCAGTGAAAACAACCCCTACTAATGCACTGCTGGTAGAAGCTGATGAATTGCCATTATATTTGAGACGTTATCTTTAGCATATTGGGTCAAGTTAAAAGGATCTGGAGAGGAACAACCTGCTGCAAAGGTTCTGTGTGACTTTTGGGAATATACACAACAACTGAAAGGTAAAGGATTTGGCTGGAATATTAATGCAGTAGCAGAAGAATACCGATTAAATAACACAGAATACGGACCAATTACTGTATGGGGTAATGCTCCTCTGTGGATATTTCCATTATTTCATTGAAATATGTACAATAATGCTGAGAATACAAAGAGCTCGAGGTGATGTGCAATTTGTCTGGGTCCCTGCTCATGTTGGTGTTGATGGAAATGAGAAAGCAGATGAGATTGCAAAGACAGCGTTGAAATTAAAAGATGATGAAATAATGCAAGTTCCCTTTGGAAAAGCAGAGGCCAAATCATTAATTAGAAAAGCAGTAAATGACATATGGCAGAAGAAGTGGGACACAGACACTAAAGGGAGACACTATTACAGCATACAGAAATCAATTAAGGTGAAGGGTTTCAAAGGGAAATGTAGAAGAGATGAAGTGGCTTTTTCAAGATTAAGGCTTGGACATACTGGGTTAAAATCAACGCTTCATTTAATGGCAAAATGTGTGTCTGATAAATGTGAGGTTTGTAATGTTCCTGAAAATGTTGAGCATGTCATCATGAAGTGTAATAAATAGAATTCTGAGAGAAACATCTTATGTGACAAGAATTCAATTCAATTCAATTCAATTTTATTTATATAGCGCCAAATCACAACAACAGTTATCTCACAGCGCTTTTCATAAAAGAGCAGGTCTAGACCGTACTCTGTGATGTTATTTACAGAAGCCCAACAGTTCCCACCAAGAGCAAGCACTAGGCGACAGAGGCAAGGAAAAACTTCCTTTTAAGAGGCAGAAACCTCGAGCAGAACCATGGCTCAGGGTGGGCGGCCATCTGCCTCGACCGGTTGGGGTGAGAGAGAGAGAGAGAGAGAGAGAGATGTAAGGAGAGAGAGAGAGAGATGTAAGGAGAGAGAGATGTAAGGAGAGAGAGAGAGGGGAGGGAGGCAGCCTACACAATATACACACAGAGGTACACACAGTGAAGGTAATGTTGCTATAGACTAAATGAAAAATGGTACAGATATTTATAGTAGTGTTAATGGTAACCATCGTAATGTTAATGATTATAATAACAATAATAACAATAAGACTAGCAACAATAGTCGTTGCAGCAGAGGGTGTCGAGCAGGAACACGGGGGCAGCAGGTGACCCACAGCCACAGATCCAGACTCCACAGCTCCAGAGCCAGAAAACCTGCAGGAAGTGATAGGAGAGAGGAGAGAGACGAGAAAGCACAAGACTACCAGAAAGGGGAGAAGTTGTGTTAGTAACATGCAATAATGGGATAAGGTTGCATACAGAGGGAGAGAAAGTAGAGGAGAGAGGAGCTCAGTGCATCATGGGAAATCCCCCGGCAGTCTAGGCCTATAGCAGCATAACTAAGGGATGGTTCAGGACTACCTGAGCCAGCCCTAACTATAAGCTTTATCAAAGAGGAAAGTCTTAAGCCTACTCTTAAATGTGGAGATGGTGTCTGCCTCCTGAACCCAAACTGGAACCTGGTTCCACAGGAGAGGAGCTTGATAGCTGAACGCTCTGGCTCCTAGTCTACTTTTGGAGACTCTAGGAACCACAAGTAACCATGCATTCTGGGAGCGCAGTGCTCTGGTGGGGTAGTAAGGTACTATGAGCTCTTTAAGATAAGATGGTGCCTGACCATTAAGAGCTTTGTAGGTAAGAAGAATGATTTTTATTCTTTATAATTAGGACGGGGATGGAATTTAGAAGGGATTTTAGGGATGAGTGAGGAAACAAGGGAGTGCTGCAAAGCTCTCTTTAATTTTCTCTTCAATCTACAGGATTAGATCATAACATATAGCCTTTTTGTTTGTTTGTTTGATTTAATTTTGTTTTGTTTGTTTTGTTTTTTTGAGTTTTGTTTTCTATTTATTTATTTACCTTTTGGTTCACTGAACCTGTAACCTGAAGTACTAAAACCTTGATATTACACACTCCGGTACAGTAGGTGGCGGTATGCACCTTAACAAGTTGGTTGCGACCTGCCATAAAACCCAGAGAAGAAGAAGAAGAAGCAGTCCCCGTCCAGTCATTGTAGTGTTCATACACTGTCATGTCGTTTGGAAGAGCTGGCTGGCTGGCTGGCTGGCTGGCTGGCTGGCTGGCGCTGTACAACCCTTCTGTCATTGTGGATGTTCTAGTCGACTGCCTGTAAGCCTGAGAACCTGTTTTGTTTGGATTAAAATCCCCTGAACCAAATCTCTGCTCTGATGTTTTGCGTATGGGCTCTCAGTCCTGATTTGCACTCGTTCTGTGGACCCTGACACAGACAGACACTGAAAACCAAAGCACAGACCAAATAACATACTAATTAAACAAAACTGACTAAATAGAGTAGACAGGCACACTGTGTGACAGAAGGATAGTTCAAATGTGTTCATTAGTGAAAGACAAGACACTCTCTTTCTCTACCCGACTATTACACTGTGTTATGATATGGAATGCTCAAAAAAGGAATAACTAAATAATAATAATAAATATTTTTATGACAAATGATGAAATGAACAACCTTTTGTAAATCACAGTCAGTACAGATCCAATCACTGAGGAAATCTAAAACTAGGGAGCAACATTACAGAGTTGGTTTTGTTACCAACTGGTTTTGTTACCAACTGGTAACAAAATCTGGTCACTAACAGAGTTCTAAAAATGTGCAGTATCAGTCTGATAAAAGAGTCTCGTAAGAGATCCGTCCTGGCTCCCCTGAGCAGAAATAAGAGCAGTGGCGCATCCTCCATAATGGCAGCCAGATTGATTTGTATTACATGGGGAGCGAGGAATAATCACACAGGGAATTGGGATGCACCCCTTCTCTACAGATTTACACGTCAGTTATTAGTCATTGAAAGAGAAACTCTTCAATCTCCAGTACTTTTTGATTAGCCAATGTAAGTGAAAGTTTTCACACTAGCCTGCCTAACTCCTGGTATGAAGTTATGCTGTTGACGTGACATTGGGACTGGAACTTGGGACTTGTGCGCTGACTCATCAGAGTCATAAAGGGCCAGATTTACTAAAATTCCGCATAAAGAGCAGTAAATTGCGTGTGCATTCTAAAATATTGCACGTGCAATTGTAGTACCTGTTATGGGTAAACACAATGGAGGTGGCAGTATTTAAATGAGGGTTTTGCGTGTTTTAATGGTTTCTGCCATGGAGAGTCGGGAGGGAAAGCAGCCACTGCATAAAAACCTTGGTTTATTTCATTCAGTGGGTCCCGATTATGTGGAAACCCTATATGCACCTGTCCATCCTAAGTACTTGGGAGAGCACACCGGAAAAACTGCTTTGGGAAACCCCAGCAGAAACAGATACAGTATGCTGGAATGACCCAGACGCTAGGAAATGTCAGCAGATCGTGCTTCATTCAGCCAAAGGGAACGACCACTGACCGTCCACAGCGTGCCTGGTCACTCTGTGATCTCCTGTCCCTGGCCCTGTACACGCCAACGCCCCCACCCTTCTCCGATACCTACAATGGGTTTTGTCGCTAGTACAACCGACTCGCTGTGAACACTTTGTGATCGTTCCCTCTGGCTGGATGAATTTTACGTGTGATCCATGCACTACTGCATCAGGGGGCTCTCCACAGCACTACGCAACTTTCAAAATTCTTTTTTGTTTAGTTTTTTTTAAACCTGTCCTGCCCAGCAGCCTGGTACAGAGTATGATGAGCTGGATACCATATTGTGCCAGACAGATTTTACTTTAACAAGAGAGTGTTAATATCCTCCTTTGTCTGTTTTTTAATTTTGTATTTATTTATTTAATTATGTATTGATTTGTCACCGGGCCGGACAGGGGGGGCAGACATGGGGATGGGGGGGGGGGGGGCACAAACAGACAGCACAGAGAAAGGACAAGACCTGTAAGAGAAGGGGGATGGAAGATGGGGACAACAGGGAATAGCAGAGGGAAACACCAATTGCAGAAAGCAACGAAACCTGCAACAGAACAGAGAGGGGGCTTAGGGAGGAGAAAAACAACAACAAACACAAACAAAAACAATAAAAATAATAATAGTAAAAGACAACCAGCTGAACAGCAGCAATAAACAGCTGACATAGTAAGACAACTAAGAGAAAAATGAAAACAAGAAACAGTCCAGCACACTAAATAAGCAACACAGCACAGCCACGAGAGCTGGAATAATAATTAATTTAAATAAGTAACTGAAAGAAAAGCATCAGGAATAATTCTACCAGGGACAACCTAAATTTGCCACGCAATCATCAACATCAATGCACAAGTGACGAGCCCAACGGCGACACCCAATGCCCAGCATCCCCCTGCGAATCCCGCGTGCGAGGTCGGGCAAACGAGAGAGAGAGAGAGAGTGGAAGAACACGACAGCGAAAGCCAGCGGAGAGAAACACCAGCCTGGCAGCAAACGCACCGCGCAGGTCACCGGGCACTCGCCAATAAAAGTCCGCCGTCCCCCCAACCGCTGGAAAAACTAAGGCCGCCCACACCAGCCAACATCCCCCATGCACAGCACGCCCTCAGGCCGCTGTGCAACACCAGCCAAACCAGCAACGAGGCAAAATCAACCAGCTCAGCTGCATACCACCACCAACCCACCCACCCGTCAAGGGCCGACAGAGAAATGGGGAAGCATGGATCTGAGGCTAACGAAGCAAACCAGGGACGCCAGCTGGTCCCTCCAACGAGGAAATGCCTCCCCCGGACTCCAATGCACAAACTAAATGCCCAGCAGCCATCCAGAGACCCTGCACAGGGAAAAAGCACAATGCATCAAGATGTATCGACAATTGCCCTACAATCCCACTACAGTCCTCCAAACCCCAACCGGATCAACCCCCACCCCCAGAAGCCAGGGCACACCCCCCAAAGCGCAAAGGACCCCAGACCGCATGTCCCGGGGGAAGCTGTACCCCACCCCGAGGAAGAACAGCAGAAAGCCGTGCCGGGAAGCTCCCCGCCACCAGGGAGTGATAACGTGGGAGAACCACGCCAACAGTCCCCCAGCCCAGCCAGAGGTATCCCTCCCCAGAGTGCAGGCAGAGCCAGCAGCCCCCAAGGCCGATCTCATCCCCAGACAGGGGCCCAGCCCCCCCAGTCAAGCACCCCCAAGGAGGAGCACCAAAACCTACCTCAACAACACTGGCCATGTGCCCTAGAGACTCCCAAATGCCCCCACTGTGAGAGAGTCAGCAGGGGGAAGCAGCGGGAGCCCCACCCCTGCCGAAGAGGGCCCAGGCGAGGAGAGGAGACAACTTCAGTGTGTGTGTTGTATCATTGTCAAAATTCTTCCATCCTAAGGAGATGTCAGGTCGTAAAAAAATTTGCTTTATTGGTATGAATGTTAATACAACAGTATTGCTAAAGCTTAAAGAAAAATACAAAAAATCCCAAACAATTCTATTGATATAGTCCATCGAATAAATAAAATAAAATAATTATATTTCTATACATTGGATATAGAATGATATTATCTAATATTGCTAATTTCTCTACGTCTTCTTTCGTTACAGCTGTGTCTCCTTCTTGCAAGGATAACAGCAGCGATCTCTGCGCAACACTTTGAGGTTTTCACCTTCCTTTCAAACGTATTAAATACAGATGCTGTTGCACTCACATGAAATTGCTTTTAGTCTTGTTAGATCAATTGCGTGTAGTAAGTAAAAGGTATTTGCATGTTACTGCATCGCTCTCTCTCTCCCTCTCTCTCCTTCACCCCAACCGGTCGAGGCAGATGGCCGCCCACCCTGAGCCATGGTTCTGCTCGAGGTTTCTGCCTCTTAAAAGGAAGTTTTTCCTTGCCTCTGTCGCCTAGTGCTTGCTCTTGGTGGGAACTGTTGGACTTCTGTAAATAGCATCACAGAGTACGGTCTAGACCTGCTCTTTTATGAAAAGCGCTGTAAGATAACTGTTGTTGCGATTTGGCGCTATATAAATAAAATTGAATTGAATTGAATTGAACCCTCCCATTACTTTGCACAATAAAACTGAAACGCCCCTAAATGCATATTCATTAAGGCAAAAGTAGTAATTGAACAACAGGTGCTATCTTGCACTTTTGAAAGACATCATTCTCCATGCACACCGTTAGTAGAAACAAAGTAATCCAAAACACAGGGAATATTCCAGACAACAGGGAATAAGAGCACAAGGCAGAACACTCAACATATGAAGAGGACACCACAAGGACTGAACACAACTGAGGCTAATATATACAGGGGCACACTACACAAATACAAGCAGGCAAGGCAATTAAACACAGGTGAGACACATGAGCAATCAAGGCAAACAGGAAACAAATCTAGACAAAAACACCAAACACCAAAATTACAAATTAAAACAGGGAGTAAGGCTACAGACAATACACAGGGATATATGTAACTAAATTCAACAGAAAAAAAAGAAGCAATGATCCTCTAACAAAACCTAAACAAGAACACAGAGGCAATGGGTAAAACAGAAAGGACAATAAACAAAATAACAGAACAACACCACACTGAAATCCAAGGTCGTGACACCTCTCTGGATGTCTCGCCAGAGGTCGCTGATGTTAGCGGAGTCCCACCAGAGGCCGACAAAGGTGAGACCACTTCAGGTGTCTAGGCAGAGGTCGAGGCTGAAGGCTAGGGCTCTCTGGAGGCAGAGCTGGAACGATGACCGGCGCCAAGCAGCTGTACAAGGAACCAGAGACAGAGCTGCTGGGCTGAGGATTGGCGACAGGGCAGCAGGACCCATGGACTGGACAGCAGAGCTGTAAACCATTGACTTGACACGTGGAGACGGAGTCGGCTAGACCTCCGACAGAGCCTTTGGCGCTGGTGTCAGTTGGAGCACTGACAAGGGACCAGGACCAGGCGTTGGTCGGACCGGCGACTGGAACCGTGGGGCAGGCCACCGATTGGACTATGGACTGGACCGCAGGGCTGAGGACTGGCGACCGGACAGCAGGGCTAGAGACCATGGACTGGACCCGAGGAGCTGGGATCGGCAGGACCACGGTCTGGACTCAGGGAGCAGGAGTCGGCTGGACCACCAACGGAGCTGATGGTTATTGGTCCACCAATAGGGACACAAGGACATTTATGACAACCACATGCTGCACTACAAGGATTCCCTCTCTGCAGCAAAAAGCAAATACTACACTCATCTGATATCATCTGATGAAGGGAACACTAGGGCCCACCTGCCAGCTTGACCCTCTCCCTACCCACCTAGTTTAAATCTGCCTACCCTCCCTCTCCTCTCTTATAACTAACATCATCCACTCCTGTCTTTTTTCTGCTCATGTCCCCTCCTCTCTCAAATCTGCTGCTATTACCCCTGTACTAAAGAAACCTGGTGCAAATCCCAACAACCTAAATAATTTCAGACCAATCTCCAACCTGCCATTTATCTCAAAAATCTTGGAAAAAACTGTTGCTGCGCAGGTCCATAATAATCTCATCAACAACCTCTATGAACAGTTTCAATCTGGTTTTCGGCCTCTCCACAGCACAGAAACAGCCCTAATCAAGGTCACCAATGACCTACTAATGGCTGCTGATTCAAGTCTTCTTACCATACTCATCCTTCTTGATTTAACTGCTGCCTTTGATACCATCTCTCACAATATCCTCCTGGACCATCTAGCCTCCATTGGTATCATCAACAAGTCACTGAACTGGTTCACATCATACCTGTCTGTCCAGACAATACACAAGGATATATGTAACTAAATACAACAGAAAAGAAGGAAGAAATTATCCACTAACAAAACCTAAACAATAACACAGAGGCAATGGGTAAAACAGAAAGGACAATAAACAAAATAGCAGAACAACACCACACTGAAATCCAAGGTCGTGACAACTTGTACAGCATGAGCCTCTGCAACCACTCAAGCCCTGCTGGCACAGTGCGAGTGGCCGCACAGCTTTCCAAAGGTAAACAGTATTTTACTTTAATTATTGCTGAGCTGGTTTGCAGGAAAAAGCATGAAGAGCCTGCTGTCTCCTGCTCTTCAAAATTTCTTTAAAACGGATCTGCAGAGGGAGGGAAATGCAGCATTAGAACAAGTACTGCCACCCAATGCCTCCCCTTCTCAGCCTTATCTTGGGTTTAACCTGAGAGATGAAGGATAAAATCCTGGTTCCATCATGCTCCCTATATATTCAAAAGTGTGTTGTTTTGGGGTTGTATCCAGGGCAAAAATCATTTTTCAGCCAGTGAGCACTGACAGAGCTCCAGCTTCAGTTTATGTTACTGTGAAACTCCTTTGGTAAACATCAGGTTTTGTTTGGGGGCATGTATGTTTGTTGGAGGGCAGGATCTGTCCCAGTGGCCTACCACTGTGACCACCACCAGCATGAGAACATTTTAGGGAGAACCTGTCGAAACATTTATGGTTTATGCAGTTATGATTGAATCGTCTTACTGCTACTCATTATATTACAGTTTTTACAACTGCTTACACGTTTTCAAAACTATGTCTCCTTTTTCAAAACTCTACACACAATTCCCAAAGCTGCTCACACAAAATGCAAAATGCCTCGTATGTCCTTCAAAATTCCATAAACACATCCCAAAATGAAGCACTTGCATCAGATGGCAAATACTTTTTGCACTATTTACACACTGTTGTTCTAATTCTAAAGCTCTTTTGTCTTTCATAGACTTATGTGTACATTTCCATACAAAGTTCTAGAGTGAAAGTAATCTGCTGAGAGGTGCTGAAAAGTACACTGTAAACATCAATGCAATGTTGAAAAACATTGAAAACATTACTGTTGTAACAGTAGCAAAGTGTTGTATAAATCAGCATACAAGAAAAGGAAACCATAAACATACATAAACCAAAAGTATACGTTTTACTTTTATTGTGAACCAATAATACTTATTTTAAAATACTGTACTGCTGAAATAACCATTAGATTGTTACATACCTGTTCTAATTTCTGAAGGTTCAAATTATGGACGCCACTGTAAAGCGACAACCTAGTTGGGCTGGACTCTCAGTCCAACTTCTCTCATTGTCAACCTGAAGTTGATCACATGATCAATAAGTGTGGCACTGGTCGTTGCCCTCTTGGCAGCGCATCACCGCATGTCACTCCCAGATAACCAAAAATGGGCAGAGGCGGGTCGTGGGTGAAGCTGAAGTGATGTGTTGCTGAAACCACTCCCGCCTAGCTCAACGTGCCCGAGCAAGATCACTCTAAGGAGCTAAAGCTTTTAGCTACTCTGCGTTAGCAGAGGTAGCTTCTAAACCCCCAGTGCTGTTTGGTGGAGGATGGAACCTGTGGCCATGTTGTTAGCAGTTTATGGTTTTTACAAGGCAACAGTCAAGGTAAGATACCTAAAAAATATTAAAATAACTAACTTATCTGTTAATGACATTACAATACAATGGCTTTTTAATATAGAAATTTGAATGCTTTTTAATATAGAAGTTTGGAAATGTTATTTTGTAACACAATTTTGTTGAGACCAACATTAACAGTTAACTTACATCTCAAACGAACAATTTGAAGCAAATCAATTAACCGTTTTTAAGTATAATGTTAGTTACGAGTCATTTATTTGGATGTCAACTGATTATATGTTACTTGACTTAAGTTAGCTTGTAAAACAATAGTCATGGCTTTTATCACGTTAATTATACCCCACACCACTATTTTGAGTAACGTTGCTGCTGTCGGCAGGGCTGTCCGTGATTATTGTCTGGAATAAGACACTTGAGAGAGAAAGGTAATGTTACTTTTTATATTTGTCATAAGATGTTTATTTATTATGACAAATGATCGGTTACTTGTTGAGGTTCTGTTGTCTCCACGTCTGCTACACACAGCTCAAACTGTAAGTAATATTACTAGTCTTGGCTACGGGACATTTGACAGCAGATATTAAATTGTCAGCCATAGAAGGACAACACAAAAACATTTAAAGACTGTCTCCTATGTTCCATTTTCTCCCACGAATGTGACATAATAGTGCTGTCAACATTAAAACACTGATGCCTCAGTGTTTTAATATTTAGAATATTAGAAATTAAAAAATATATTAGAAATTTTCCTCCCAGAGTCACACTGTGGATCAGATGGTGCCTGGTGCCAGAGAGCTGCAGAAACCTGGGAAGCCTCCTCCATTTGCTGTTACGTGGAAAGGCGTTCTCTCCCTCTCTTTACTTTGAGTTTTAAATATTGCCCATATTTGTGTTATAGGGCACTCCCTGTCTTTCCTGCTTACTTAAAAACTAATACTACTACTACTTTCTACCTTATGCTTTACAACAAATAAGGAGCCATACACCCAGTAACAGAGCCTGAAGTTTTTGAAGAGTGCCTTGCTTGCTGCTCTGCTATAAGTCTAGTTTAAACACAGACTAATGTGTGCACATCCAAACCATCCTGTGGGTAAGTGCTGAAACAAAGAATGATCTGCACAGAGTTTAAAATTATGAATCCCACTAGGTGGTATTTATTGTGATGTTGCAAACTCTGAGCTCTCAGAGCTGATCGAATGCACTAAATAGGTGTATCTATACAATGTAAACCACACAAGACCTTCTCAGAGGTCGCAATAAATTACACGTCGTACAGGGCTTCAAAACTATTCAGTGTGCAGATAATTCTTTGCTTTTCACAACAGAGTAACTTCTCAGTGAATGTAACATTTGTCTCTTAAAGAAATGTCAAATAAAACAGTATATAACATCAACCTTTCATTTTTTACTTTCTACTAACATATGTAAAATGTTAGCCTATAAATAACATCTTAATATTTTCATTTACAGCTCGTTAACTATAATATATTGTTGAGTTTAGATCACACCATTTACAATTAACATAGGAAACTGATGATGAATGAAGAATGTGATTTTATTTTATGTATAATTAGTCTTATCAATTTTATAACAAATTATTCCTAAACAAACACCAATATTAAAAGGTTACAACTGCAAAAGTAGTTTTGTATGACTTGAAATAAAAACCCAGTATCATAATTTCACATCAGTAGTGTTCAGGTGGTGAGTAAAAATAAAAGGCTGAGCAAAGCAGGAGCTGAAGAGCTGGGGCTGTTCTCTCCTGTAGAGCTGGACACAGCTAATCACATCTGGAGGGTTCTGCAATCAGCTCCTCTGGCACCTGTAAAGACAACAATTGGTAGACAGTTAAGCAGCTTCTTCCAAAGAGCCATAAAGCTACTGAACTCTGAGATCACCTCAGCATATTTAGATATTATTTGGCGAATTCTAATCCCCCAAACAAAATTAGAAGCGGCTTTCACGCCCTAACTAACCTGGCTTTATTAAACTCAGGAGCATCACCCTAGTTATAGCCCAGCTCCATGTCTTCACCACAGGTGCAGAGTTCTGCATGCCTGCAGAGAATAGCTTGCACCTCGCGGGAGATAACACTTATATGCTGACAAAAAAGGTGGATGTAAATCTGTGCAGGTAGCCTACAAAATCTGTCCTGCCAAATAATACATTCACCTCTTAAGCTCCTTTTCAGACACGTCGCTGCGCATGGTGATCAAATGTGGTTATCACCTCAGAGTGTTTGCTGAATCTCAAGGAATGCTACTTCTACTAAGTGTAATAATAAATTATTAATGAATCTAAACATTCTTAAATATGTACTTCAAATCAATCATCCCCACTGATGAACCCCACAACAGAATAATAACGTTATATCATTTTTAAACAGTAACTTTACTTAGAGCTGCATGGCTCTCCTCAGCGGGCAGATAGGATGCTGCAGCCGCTGCTCCCTCGGCTCTCTGCCTTTCAACCCTTCACGTCCCTCCGGTTCAGGTATAGCCACTTATCCTAATAGTATCTGACTAGTTTCTAACTGAACAGTGACTCTGTTACAGTACAAAGCCAAATCTAACATTGCCCGTTTGTAAAGTTTAACGTTAACATAACGTCAGCTAACGATAACTGAGAGCTGAGCCTTTACTTTCCAACTTCACACAGACGCCTTTTCTTCAACGTATCATCACCAGAAAGTTTGGGCTTCTCTCTTCTTGCGGACATCCCTTAAATCTTTAAACACAGCGGTTAGAAGACACTTCCATTAACTTAGTATCGTTAGCACAGCTTCGGGCTGCTCGTATCTGGCTAAGTAGCATAATACGCTAAACTAACTAGCTATGTATGCTGGCACCTGCTAATTATTGTGAACACATAAATTAATTACTAGAATTTTACTCACCAACTGGAGCACAGGCGTCTTTGATGGTCGCTCTCTACTGTTAACCGCACAGCCTGCCATTATTTGTCCGGTATTTGCATGAAGAAATGTCCAAAAGGCTCAAACAGGCAGAGCTACAAACCTCCGGGACTGACTGTGTTAGCTGAGCTAACAGATGGCAGTCATATGGCTAGGAGTGACATCAACACAAGCCACCTGTCAATCAAAGCGGTCATGCCCCTAATAATGCAGAACTTTAAGGCTTAATATAATATAAACAGGTGAGTTAAAAAAATTCACCCCCTCACAGTTGTCATGAAGGGCAAAATTAGCAATATACACTAAAACCATCTTTTGAACCAGGCTGTTTTATTCTGCTGTAAAGTTGGGCATTTTAACATGGGGGTCAATGGAGACTCCCTTCTGCAGCCAGCCACAAGTAGCCACTTGATGAATTGCAGTTTTAGCTACTTCCTAGATGTCCTCACCGTTGAAACCGAAAGTTTGCCGCTTGGTTAGAACATTGTAGCTCATCAACTTACCCAACAGATACACACACAAAGTCCAAAATGTTCCAGCAGTTCCTTAAGTATGCATCTGCATGAAAGAGAAATCCATAGGCCACAATCTTCAGGAAACACTCGATAGAGAAGATGATGAGGAAGATGTACTCCAGGCTTTCCTATAAAACAGCAGCAGGGGCTTAGTTGAATCTGTGTTACTTGTAAATTAACCTAAAGTACTTTATACTAGATTTAGTTTTTATTTATTGACAACATTGCAATATATTTATAAAAATTCAACATATGATACTTTGTCAAGGATAGAGTGATACAGTGCTCCAGTTTCTATCGTTGTACCAGGTTTCTTTTTTAAAACACAGTGCTGCTGTCAGAGTGTCTATTCATGTCACATGACACCAATGGAATGCTTTAGGGACTCTCCCATTTCAGCAGAGGCATGCAGTCAGTGTGTGTTTTAAATACACCCCACGGGGACAGTCAAACTGATATGTGAGCCTAACATTGTCCTTTCATCCTTGTTCTTGGATAGAAAGGAATTAATTTTTTTTGTCCTGAACCAAGACTAAAAGACAATGAGAAGAAATCGTATATGTAAGAAAATATGTAGAGCGTTTAAAAAGAAATATCAGATGGGAAATAATACAGCCATGACAGGAAGTGAGTGCAACAAAGGTCCCAGACTCAAACACTGATGATGCAATGACATGGTCAGCCTGTTAAATCGTGAGGACGGCCCAGTTATGGTAAGAAGATGTTTGACATAAATAAACAACTAGATCAACGCAATACACACGCCTGATCCTCAAAACAAAATCCACAATTAGTATGGAGTGTGATCTATGCTGGAAGCTAACAAGAGTTATGATTTCATTCGTGTTTGAAATACAGACAAGCTGAGTGCATCTCCCTCCCATGTTAGCAGGTCCAGAGCTTCTCACTGCCAGCCACAGTTCAACAGACTCTTATCGTCCCTGTTCAAAGCAGCCGGCTGCACCATCTCCCGGACTCTGACCAGCATGTTAGCAGGTCCAGAGCTTCTCACTGCCAGTCAGGAGTTTACAGGCTATGTGTGCGATAGTATAATGTAAACAGAAAATATACATTATGAACAAGATGCACATATTGTGTTCCTTATGGCTGCACAATACAATAAGATACCTACATAATAAAAATACTAACAGTCGTTTTGTGGACTGCTATTACAGTATAGATTTAGGAATGAGAGGGTGCTTTAGTTTCTGAAATGTAAGTGAGCCAGAGAAGCTGCACCAATTGTGAGGACAACAGGTGACCTTGGATTAGACAGGCCAGGGAAATGTGGGATTTTTGATTGAAGTGTATTAAATGTGTTAGTATGTACTTAACCAGCTTCCCTTGCTTAGCCCATTAATATTGGCTCTGTCAGGTCAGAAAGCACTATGTCACCACCTAAGACGAATTCTGTCATGGCCCTCCTACCTGACTTGAGAGCCATGTAAACAATTTGCCATTGCTGCACAGTCACACCTGACACTGTATTGCTCTCACTACTACCTCTGCTTTAAAACAGTCTGTCTCTGTTATCAGCCTGAATGGAAACCTCTTCTAGAAAAATCCTCAAATTCTGTTAAGACTGCTGCTGGCTGCACATCGCTGGCTGTGGCTGCCTGTGTTTCACCTGGGTCTGTGTGACCTGCTAAAGACGTCTGGACTGGGTCTGTGCTTGTACTGGATTTGGATCAACTGTGCTATTACTGGCTTATGATCCAGCATCTACTTTTCTGACAAATTTAAGCATAGGCTCTGTAAATTATAGATATCAATACTTGCTAGATATTATTGTTATCAGCTGCATCAGGCCCATTCAAACTGGCTCCCCCAGTCTCCTTTAACATCTTTAAAGCTAAAATACTATTTATTCTGGGGCTGGGCGATATGGACAAAAATGTTTTCAAGATAAACAATTTCCTATTATTTGATATCGAAAATGATCAAGATAAATATCAAATAAGTACTTCTATCGAGTTTAAAGGCTGATTTTTCATACTTAGTGAAAGTTGAAGAAACCAGGTTAATTGTGGTTTTAAACTTTTCTTCATGGTCAGAACACTTGATTCCAAACAGTGGATCACTTCACAAATCTGAGGCAGAACATTCAGAACTATCATGATAAAAATCTGCTTTCACCAAATATGCACAAGTAAAATTAAGTTGATTCTTTTTTGTCCCTTTTCTCTCAACAAAATAAATATCTTAATTGAAAAAGTAAGTGCTAATTTATTCAAGATTCAAATAAATAAGATCAAATATTTATTGAACATTTGTTATATTGTTATACTGTGATAATTATTTTTTTTATTATCCATCTATAATTTATACTGTGACTTGACTGAATAAATGATGTTTATTATTTACTGAGAGATGTGCATCCATATTGCCCAGTCTGTGCTGCTAATCAACATTTAAATAGTCAATGTGAATCCACTTGCTTTCTGCCTTGCATTAGTCCAGAGTTGTAACTAAACCTTCACTGAGCGACAGATAATCACTGTCTTGTTTTAAAATGATTTGTGCCTATGAGTGCCATCACATTTGTGTGCTGGACTGGTCCCACAAATGTTGCTGCTGGAATGCAATAAAGTCCGGCTGCAGACTGTAGCACAGCTCTCAGCTGGATGCGCAAGTTTAATTTCGTGTACACATGTATGAGCCTCACATTAATCAGTAGTTTATTTTGAGAGTGTTACCGGACATTGCATTTATATTATTTCTAACTTGACCGGACGTTGCAGATGTTGCCAATTGTTGCTAACTTGACCGTGGAGCCCTACACGTCCAAAAACAATGCCAAGGGGTCTTGACAATTTTACTGGGGCACAGCACATGGATACCGGGGCACATGCCCCAGTAAAAAGGGTCTAGCGACGCCTATGCGCTCCTCCTAATTTTCTTATCATCTGCACCCCTCCGCTGTAAATCTTTTTTTTTTTTTTAAAGAAATCACAGAAGATTTATAAAAGTAGATAATTAAAAGTAGATATATAAAAATAATAGATATAATATATAGATATAATAGAATAAAACGTAGGACTCATTACCCCATCTTCCCCCAAACTTCTAGCTTTGTTGCTACTGTACCTTATAATAACAGAATAAAGTGCCCAGTAGTAGAAATACCTACAGTATACATTGTTACCTGATTATTCACTAACTTCGCAACTTTTTCCCTTGTACCTATATGTTGCTATTCATACGTACTGTACTGATACCCCATCAGTACAGAAAAATACACTTTAAATTGCACTGTCATCTAAAGTGTTACCAATAAACCCAAGTTGACCATTTAATGTTGGAATGACCTCCTACATGCCCGTTGCACTGAGCCAATTAGTTCTGTATAGATCAGAGGAATGGTGCGCTTTATTATTCAAGAGAAGTCAAGTTGTTCAAAGTCCAACACATTTACTTCACATGCTTTGGGGTAATGTAGTAATTAGTCAGTAAGAAGTAAGTACTAAGTGCCTAAACCAGTGGTTCCCAATGTTTTTAAAACCATGGCACCCCCACCCACCCTTCCCCAATATGACATGTACACAGATCGGCGTATCGGCAGAGGTGGGTGGAGTAGCCAAAAACTGTACTAAAGCAAAAGTACTGTTAATTTGCAAAAACAAGTACTCAAGTAAAAGCGATCATCATCATCTGTCTTTTATTTGATGTGGGTGTGACTGCAATGATTTCAGCTACTGATGGTCTCTCTGATGGACTGACTTCACAACATGTACTCATCCAACGATGTCAGATACCGACATGTGAGACGCCCTGGGATGAGACCGGGCTGGCTGCACGGTGCAATATCATCTGTAAATATTAGCTGATCTGAAAGCCGTACTAGCATGTTGTAGTTAGCCATTAATCAACTCTGAACAGAGTCATGTGGCGGTGTGCTGCTGTGGGATAACAAAGCACCAGCAGACCTGGGACCAGCTGACCACCTGCTTCCTAACAGATTATGAATGCATAAAATAATAAATACGTAAGTAATGCAATATTTACATCCAGTAAAAGTAATGATTTTTCTCTTAAAGGAGACCTATTATACTGCTTTTCCAGTCATATATTGTAGTTCTGTGACTCCTGTATGGCAGCTTTGCATGATTAAGTAAAAAAAATATATATTTTTTTTTCTTATACTGACTCTTCATGGAAATCAGGGGTCGGCAAATAAGTCTGGCATCGGGCCAAATTTTTTTCAAGTCATTAGATGGTGGGCCAGAACATCATCAACTGACCATTTAATTCCAACATTTACTGTTTTTGCAATTAGCTCAATTGGTAATGCAACTTTGTTCGTAGAGTGGTGTGTTCAGTCCTCATGTGCTGAACTACTATTTTTTTCTTCCTTTAAAAAACAAATTTGATTGTGTAGAGATTGTATTACATATTACATATTACAATTAAGCATGAGCTGGGGTGTGTACATCACAGTGATTGGTCCACATCAACGCCCCCCCCCCCCCTCCTCTCAAAACCCACTGTCTTCTGATTGGCCAAGACCTGAAGCATGTTACCAGGCTGTTGTTGTTGCTGGGCAGAACAGGCAGACTGAGCATTGCCGTGCCGTTGCTATGGGAGCAAATTACCATATATGGAACACCAGCTCTCCATCTGGCTCCGTATTACATTAGCTGTGTCTCAATTCAGGGACCGCATCCTTCGAAGGGCGTGGCTTCTGTGGCCCACGAAGGCATGCGGCCGCAGAAATGAGACGGTCTGGTCTACGGAGGACTGTCTATTACGTCATCAACTGACCCCGCCCTTACCCATGCGTGGGGAAGCGCCACTCCTGTCGCCTAGCAACCTTCACAGCTGCGGTCCACCGGCATGGAGACGAATATTTTAATTTTGGTATTTTACCTCTTAATAGAGGAACTAGAGCTACTTCACCGCCGGCGCGCCGCATGATATCTCAGGCTGAGAGAGGACCCTGGCCAGGTAAATACGGGGGAAAGTAACTAAGAAACGTTACATTTTATATGTATTTAGGAACTATAGGCTTCCTAAAGCTAACAGTGATGTTAACCACAGTTAACGTAGTTTATTGCTACTGCCATTTCACTTTAACAAAATAATTTCATATTTAAAGAAACCCTAACCTTACTTTAATATTAAAATATTGACAGTGTTTTTGTCATTGATCAGCTAAAGCAAGTTGAATAGAAAGATATACAAGCCTTATCTAATTAAGCTCTCTACACTTCACAACTAACAACAACTAACAGTTGTTCTTCTCCTTGTATCCCTAAACCAGACAAGGCTCCTGTACTGCAGGATAAATCTGATTGTGCCTGTGCTGGACAGGTTTTTTAACGAGTGCTACTGGGCCTCCTAAACCAGGAACGGAGACACGGATGGGGTGCCACGATTGAGACCCTGGTGTTTCTCTTGTGGCTGGCAAGCGGGGCATCATGCAGGGTGGCCTCCAGAGTGTTTGCAATGCCTCGATCCACTGTCCACCGCATCGTCCACAGAGTCACTGAGGAGGTGGTGGCCATTCGCCACAAGGTCATCCACCTACCGAAGACCCAGGATGAGTTACAACCGATATCCCGTGGGTTTGCAGGGCTGGCAAGACACAGAGCCTTTTTTAAAGCAGCTGGAGCAATCGACGGCTGCCATGTCCGCATCAAGCCACCGAGCGGCCCTGATGGTCAGTGCTACAGGAACAGGAAACTGTTTCCATCCATCATCCTGCATGTCTGTGACCATCAGGGCCGCTTCATTGACACCTATGTGGGCTGGCCTGGGTCGGTCCACGACAGCCCACTGTACAGGAGTTCACTCTACCCTCCTCCAGGGCATTTCATCCTTGCAGACGGAGGGTACCCGTGCCTCCAACACCCACCAATACAAGGTGTGGGAGCCCAGCGCTTCAACAGCCATCACTCCAGGGCACGGTCCATTATAGAACGTGCTTTTGGAATGATGAAGACCAGGTTCCAGGCCATCTTCTTGCAAGCGCTGGAGGTGCACCACACCTTTGTACCTCACGTGAGTATTTTTTTAAATTATACTAATGAGTAAATCAACAGACTGATTCATCAAAAACCATAAAAAAAATTTTTTAGACTGAAATATATTTTTAACCATTTCAGGTCATAACAGCATGAGCCATCCTCCACAACATCTGCCTTGGGGCAGGTGACATTGTGGCCCCAGAGGATGAGCCTGAGGAGGATGAGGCAGAGGATGAGGGGAGAACGGTTTGGAGACAGTCAGTGGTGCTCCCTGGCGTGACCAGCTGTCTGCAGAGGTGTCTGCCCTGGAGGAGGTGCTCCCTGACCACCAATATTTTTAACAGGCAAGTAAAAGATCGGTAAATTCCTATTCATATCCTAACAATTTTGCCTGTTGAAATATTTTGTAGAGATTTATTTTGTCCAAATAAGATTGTGAATTAGTATTTTATGTGCACAGCTTATTATTCTTGCCTCTTACTAAAACATCTTAGTGAAATGGCAGCTGTCGATTGAACCAGCCCTGCAAACCCACTGATGGACGATGCGACACACTCTGTGTCCAGACCACCCCAGATGATGTTCTGCTGACAGAATACACCAGGGTCTTTATTGTGGCAGCCCATCCAGGTCCAGCAGCATCACCAGGGTCTCCCTGCTCAGTGGAATAAATGTTGTAAATATGTTGTAAATAGTTCAAAAGACCACAGAAAATAAAATCATTTATTTAACAAATATTTTATTTTAATTGATTAATAAATATTGTATATTATTATTTAAGGATTTATTTTTCGGCCAGTCTCTCTAGTAGAGAGAACAGCCTGTCCATCCTGTCTCTGCAACTCTCTCTGTATTCCTTAAGAAGCTGAAGCAGCTCATCCTCTCTGTCCCTCTTTCTCTTTCTCGGCTGGCTCTCCTCCTCCTCCTCTTCCTCCTCCTCCTCCTGGTCACCCACTGCAGTACTTGGCCCTGGTGTGTCCTCAGGGATAGAGGCAATTACGACAGTTGGGGTGGTGGAATGCCTCTGTCCCAACACCTCATCCATGAGGACAAACCAGGGCCAAGTTGCAGCAGTGGGCTTCCCCCCTACACCCTCTCCTGACCCTGGACACTTGCAATCCTAAGGCACAGGAAATCAATCATGGTAAATAACAACAGCAGAAAAACAAATTTCAGCAACTGTGTTTATTAACGTGCATGACTAAAATGAATGAAATGAATATACAACGTACACAGTAAATGTATGTATTATATTAAAACAGGGTTGTAAGATGAATGTAGTTTGTAGTTCCCTTTATGCTACACAGTGAACGATTTATACAAAAATTATTAAAAAAATGTATACAGAATATATAAGAATATATATTTCAAATCAAACATACATACTTTGTTTTGTTTTTTTAAATTGTCCCACTTTTTTTTAGCTTAGAGGGAAGTCACCTTCCCCCACAGGCCCATTTTCTCCAAAATTGTCCTAATCACAGAGAAACAAAAGAAATGGTAATTTTGTGAAGACTGGAAAAGGTGACAGGGCAGGACAGAGACACAAAAACACAACAAAGGGCTGCCCCATCTACTGGTTGTCTTATTGTTAAAGGCTGTGAATAGGATGGCGGCTCATTTAACTGTAACTTTAAGTACAAGATGATTAAATGCAGATATTACAAAAGGGCTATTGATACTTTAATTACCTCCAAGCCACGTTGGCAGAAGCTTTTGCCCCGGTGAAGAGGTGGTCACTCTCCCCCCTCAGTTTAATGAACAGGGCAGTTTGCTCCTTGCTCCCTAAAACAAAACGACATGTTCAAGGAAGTTTTTTGCTTCACATCACCAAAGAGTAAGCAGCATAAATCGCAAAATAACCTAGTTACATTAACCGTGTACTATATCACAAGGTTTTTGCAACCGTTACTAACGTTAACTGTCTGAAAACCAAGCAGGGTTCACAACCCGTCTAACGTTAAATTAGTCTAACGTTACGTGGTAACATTATTTTCATGTACATAATATTAAGTATTAGTGATGTTTAATATCGCGACAATCTCGGTAAGACGCAGGTCTGACTCTGAACCTCTTTGATTTTAAGTGAAAACGTTAAAGGCTTTATTTTTGAGGTTGTAACTTGCCAAGCCGAGTTTAACTTAACGTTAATGTTAGCACATCAATAACCTCAGGTAACGTTAGCTCGCCAGTTAATCACTTAACTCACGTTAACTTCTTCCACAAAACTATTCTTTAAACGACACATTGCGCTTTTATGCCTCGTTATTTTTACATTTGTGTAGTTGGCTTTCGAAGTGAGTTGAAATCCAATACTTACATTTATAGGTAAAATCCGGGGGGCTCAACTCCACAACCACAACCAACGCCATTATTTACGCTGGGACAATCAACCGGCTCGCAATGAATGTCGGGATAGCTGGGGCTGCGAAGGATCCAGCTGTTGGATCCTCCAAACGGACGAAAAGAAGGCTGCATTTGTCGGCCGCATTTGAAGGAGCCTTTGAAATGGGACAGCCTAGTTGCATCGACTGTGACGTATTCGGTCTTCAAATGCAGCCTTCGAAGGATGCAGTCCCTGAATTGAGACACAGCTATAGAACGGAGCCCTTGATAGAAAAAGCTGTTGAAAACAGAGTGTTCAGAGCACGAGGTTCTCTGAGGTTTTTGCTCAGAGGGATTTCTTTTAAATAGCTCATTTTTTGAAGCTTTGGCCATGTTTAACATGAACATCCAACATTATAACATTTTAGATAAGTCATAAAATGTGGAAAAGCACAATAAGTCTCCTTTAAAGGCTGCTCAAGTAAGAGTAATGTAAAAGTATGATTCATTCAAACTACTCCAACAAGTACAATTTACTCAAAAAAGTAACTGATTAAATGTAACACATTAATACCTACCTCTGCAGTTTAAGATTTTAATATAATTTTTAAGTCAAATGATGTAGGCCCATTCTCAATCACTGAGTAAAAGCCAACAGCAGCTCTCCAGATTTATGTACACTAATACTGTATGTTAAATGTACTTCTTTCATTGTCTTCCAAAGTAAAACACGATTCTGTTAAGCTGTTAGCTAAGTAGTGATGAGTCTGATCGCAGCTGTGTTGGTGGGCTCAGATTCAGTCCTGTCAGTGTCACTGTGTTGAGGGCTGAGATGTACCTGACCTATCGTGTGAAATCACTGCTGAGCTCCTGAAAGCATGTTTACACTGTGAGTTGACCAGTAGTGGAAGAACTTCTCAATTTTCATACTTAAGTAAAAGTACAGATACCACACAAACAATGTTACTCTAGTAAAAGTAAAAGTAATCCACTATAAACCTACTCAAGTAAAAGTATAAATTACTTTATCAAAAGTAAAAAGTACTACACATTCAAGTCTATTGATCTTACAAAAATCAACCCATCTTTTTAAATTCACTCAAGACAGGGTTGAATACAGCATTATAAGTTATAGTGAATCACAATCACACGTAAAACTGGGTTGCAAGAGGACAAATGGACAATTTCCCATACTGGGGGGTTTGGCCAACCTAAGGCACACCTGTGCAATACCCATGCTGTCTGATTAGCATCATGATATGCCACACCTGTGAGGTGTATGGATTATCTCAGCAAAGGAGAAGTGCTCACTAACACAGATTAGTGCAGATAGTCGGGACAATTGAAATGCGGGACTAATGAAACACAGTGATTTTCTCCAAGCCTATACAAGTCAGATATGCCAAACTACGTCAGCACATACAGTACACAATTCTTAACCAAATGAAAAATCAGGTGGATACGTCGCACTTTCACGGAGTTATACAGAAAAGGCTGTTTTCAATCACAGAAAGTAATTTTTTTGAATGAGGAGTTGTGTTTAGTGTTTCATGTGCCATGGTCATGATCACATGACAGGTTAGTTAGTACTTTAACAAATCCTGAAGTTTTAAATGTCAATGTTTTACTGTTTAGAAGCAAGTGAAGTTTAAAAGTCAGGAGTCACTGTGACATGTAGCTATGCATTTAGATACTGCGGGAGGGGGGCAGAGTCCACTAGGCTGCAGAATTGACCACCAGGATACTCGCAGCCAAATAATAGGGTCTTCACAGTGGACCAGGAAAACATGCTGCAGATGAACATAAAAAGAGCAGCCAAGATCTAATCCAAATGCACATTAATTGTTTGATGTTCTAAAAAGTTATATTTATTATATTTTTATTAAGGGACATAATGTGTTTGCAATTACATATTAAAAAAGACACTGTCAAGCATTTTAAATAAAAAAACAAGAATAACATAAACAATTCAAATGTATATTGTTGTGTTTCTTCTGTCCCACCCCTGTGTTTCATATGTGCCGCACAGAATGAATGAAACAATGCGCACCTTTCATTTAAAGTCAAATTAAACCGAAGTCGTTGCACATTCTTACAAGATAGCATCTGGTATTGATACAACACAGCGTGAGATTTTGCTCACAACAACAAATTATTTCTGTCTGTAACGTTATGTTGTAAAATGACGATTATCAGAAAAATGTTTCAATCATCCCCGCTCTCGCCTACAGTAACAAAGTATTTGTACTTTGTAGCTAACTGTGAACTGTTTTCATATGTTTGAAAATGTAACATGAAAGATAGTTAATGTAAATGCAGATTATCTCAATTTGGTGAAACTTTATTAAAAATTAAAAACGCACAACAATATGGCCCGCTCTCAAAGCACCCAGTGTGGCTCAGCAGTCACTTTGGATCAGTATCAGTATCCACAATATACACACAAACAAATCATGCTGACGCACCAAGTTGCTGTTGGTGTTGTTGGTATCTTCCTCAGGCATGGGCAGGTACACAGCCAGGGCGACACAGTTGGCAAAGATGGCCAGCAGGATTATTATTTCAAAAGGTCTGAAAAGGATTTATAGGAAGGTTCCATGCCAACCTTGATACTTGACATATACTGTAGATGTTCCCACACCACACAAACGAAACAGCACGCACCTCGACACGCATACCTACAGCTGTGCTACAGATATAACGTATAACATTTAACATTTTATTGCTCCTGAAAGTCAATATGGTCTCTAGTCAACAATCACATGAAATGTAATCTTATATTTATCCAGCCATCCCTCTGCCCAGTGAGCCTTTACTAAAGCAGGATACTTCCACTCCACAATACTGATGCATGCCTTGCGGAAAGGATTCCTCAGCGTCAAGAACAGCAGAGAGCGCGCAGGCCTTGGGTTGCCTCCTGTTGCCATCAGCTTCTTTAGCTTCTCCTTCTGTTTTCTCTTCAGAGTTTCCTCATCCATGATGTAGGATGTCAATGGGGGACTGCTGTTGTCTGCCATTGGGACTCCAAGGGTATTTGTACAAAGTTTACTTTTGAAGTGGTATTCCAAAAGGCCTATGAAAGATTCTTTCAGAATGTGGTAGTCCCGTCCGCTATGTCTGGCCACTCTTTGCGATCTTTCTCAACTTGTCCCAGTCATCTCTTCCTCACAGTCTGATTAATGGTTTGACTGAGCGCCCTCTCTTTCTCTGTCTCTATCTGTGGAATGGCAGCTGTTCACTCCACTTGTAAGGGATTGGTTTACTAAGCAGCTGTTTGGTCAAGAGAATAAATATAGACAATGAGCATGGCTGTCGTAGCATGGGGTGACAAAAGAGGACATTTGCACAGATATAGTCGGGATGTAGGACCTGTTATAGTGAGTGGAAGGAGTAGAAGCACACAGCATGAATAAATAAAAACCTTGGGGGGGGTTAGGGTTAGGGGGTAACCCTAAGACCTACTGGTCTGATTTTATTTGCATGTCTTTTTTGTAAAAACTTGTGTTGTCTTATTTAGGGCAGAATGATTTTCAGTTCCGAATAAGGTTTACAAATGATGAAGATTGCTTTTTATCACATGACCAAGGTTCCATGTGACAACACCATGTGACCACCTGAGACGCAGTTCAAAGCTCCAAAAATGTAGATTATTTTGTTTCACATAATGTTCTTTATGATCAGGAATGAACTCCATATTTTTTATTGTTAAACCACTATGTTGCATATGCTTAGGGTGACCAAACGTCTTGAAAAATTTGGGACTGTCCCGAATTATTCGTTGATTTTATTCCTTAAAGAGGTGGTATTATGCTCATTTTCAGGTTCAAAATCCTATTTAGGGGTTGGACATGGTTTAATTTTCAAGAAACACCATATTTTTTGTCACACTGCACATTGCTGCAGCTCCTCTTTTCATCCTGTGGCTTTGTTTTAGCTATGGAGTGATACATCTTGTCTCTAAATGATCTTTGTTGGGATTTGCACATGCGCAGTTCCTAGTTAAGGACTACTAGCCAATCAGAAGCAGAGATGGGCGGGCCAATGAGAAGACGGTAAACACGGCTTCGTTTCAGCTGTGCATGTTAAACCCTCTCAATTAAAACACAATGACACACAAAAACAAAACCTGATACTTAGCACATGCTACTGGTCGCCACATGAGCAGCACCCTGTTTTAATTGAGTCGAAAATGTATTCACTTAAACTAAATGCAACAGCAAAGCTGCTCTCGTTTACAACAGCTGGCATATGTGAGTAGAAAAGGTTGTTGTTAATGTGAACAATTATTTGGCTGCAGCGATACGTCAGAAAGCTGAATCATCACAATACACTAACAAACATGGCTGTAGCCAGCTATGAGGTCACCGAGGTCTAGAACTTAAAAAATGTTAGCTGCTGTATATTCAGGAGCACTTTATTCTTTTTTTAAAAGAAATTAGTTTGAATAAAGTTGTAAAAGACTTTCCAGCATCTCTTTCTTTCCCTTGTATTGAACACACCAACCACCAAACTTGCAAGCAGGCCCTCGCTCCTTCACACGTCGGGTCGTGCCGCAGCTGCAGTGCAGTTGCTGGTGGTCGGTCGATTATATGTTGTGTACCAGTACATCAGGTGTTGTCCACACCGTGAAAATGACATGTGAATGAAATGATGATTGTCACAGGGCTCACTTCCTGTTGCCAGTTGGTGGTGCAACGACCACCACCACGACATGAGTCATATTTTGCATGCAGATGTCCTCAGGTAAGTAGTCTTATTAAACATGTGAAGTTTGGGGCAGTTTGGAAAATGTTCACTGAAGTTGCAACAGCTTTCTGTTTTGTAGCAAAATATGGAAAATCAACGCCACGCCACAGACATGCAGTTCATCAAAAACTCACAACGTTTTATCATGATGGTTTTTAGTTTGCACAGATGATTCGATAAATTCTGCCGGTTTTGGGTGTGTTGTGCTTACTGTACAAGTCGTGGCAAGATACTGAAGATCACTGCAGACTCACCGATTGACGGATCTAAAAACCCTTTGAAACACTTGATATCAGCCATCTAGAGAATGTCTGCCAATTTGAAGAATTGTTTGAAGAAAGACTTAGAGATATAGATGTTAATAGAATTAGCATATTCAGAAAAATATAGAGTGAGTGACATCTGAATTGACCATAGCTTGCATTGAAGCAAACGGTTGTCACATATCAGTGGATGTGCTCTAACAAATTTCAGCTCTCTAGGACGTACGGGAGATTTTTTGAAGTTTGGAATGAGAAATGTCTAGAAATTTACATTTCTTGTAATAAGCCACGCCCACTTTGCGCAGTCATTACCAAATTTTTTACATCAACCGAATTTTGTAGGAATCCATGCTGTGAATTACGAGGTATAAACTTTTTGCAAGTGTAGTGCCCCCTAGTGGTATTAACTTAACGCCACTGGGTCTTGACGTTGCTGATGTACTGCGGTAAGCGTGTTGACTCATTTCCGTTTCCGGTGTGTTGGTAGCGTGTTGTGCTGATCTCGCTAAATTAAAGTTAAATTTGTTAGATTTATCATTACAGTGGCTAACTGTCCGCTAAACACTTATTCTTACAGTAATTTTTCCTAAGCCCTCACACTTCTTTCCATCTTTTAGTGACTGCTGTTCAGTCTCATAGTTGTTTTCAAACGTTTTGGTAGCCAGCGCTACAGTACTTTAGCTTAGCCGTTAGCGACTTTAGCTTAGCAGCTAGCGATGGCTTCTCCTTCTCCCTCTCGCTCTCCTACTTTCTCCTGCTCGGTGTGTTAGATGTTCAGTTACTCCTCTGCCTCCTTTAGCGTAATGGTACGTGTAATAAGTGTAGTTTATTTGTAGACATGGAGGCGAGGCTCAGTGATTTAGAAGTCCGGCTCCACACCTTGGTAGATCAGTCTTTAGCTACTGTAGCTAGCTAGTCCCCGGTAGTCAGTGCGGAATGGCCTGAGTTACCCTATGATAGCCATCCCCCGGAATCTCCTGAGCAGCCGGGAAGGGATGGCTGGGTGACTGCTCGAAGGAGGAATAGTCGTTCGCATTCAAAGTCCACGGGTCATCACCAACCTGTTCACGTTTCTAACAGATTTTCCCCACTCAGCGACACGCTGAGAAACCAAATCTGATCATTGGCAGCTCCATTTTGAGAAACGTGAAGTTAGCGAAGCCAGCAGCCATAGTTAAGTGCATCCCTGTGGCCAGAGCGGGCGACATTGAGTCTTATTTGAAACTGCTGGCTAAGGATAAACGTAAATACTGTAAGATTGTTATTCACATCGGCGACAATGACTCCCGGTTACACCAATCGGAGGTCACTAAGATTAATGTTGAGTCCGTGTGTACATATGCAAAAACAATGTCGGACACTGTAGTTTTCTCTGAACCCCTGCCAAATCTGACCAGTGATGATATGTATAGCCGCATGTCGTCATTCTGCCGCTGGTTGTCGAGGTGGTGTCCAGCAAACGATGTGGCCTTTGTTGATCATTGGCAGACTTTCTGGTGAAGACCTGGTCTGATTCGGAGAGACAGCATCCATCCCACTTGGGAAGGAGCAGCTCTCATTTCTAGAAATCTGGCCAAGTTTATTAGTGGACGAAAACCATGACAACCCAGAGTTGAGACCAGGAGGCAGAGTTGCAGTCTAACACACTTCTCTGCCCTTCTTTTTCAGCAGTTACCCACCCAAAACCCTACGCAGAGTCGCAGTCTAACACGCTTCTCTGCTCCTCCATTTCAGGAGTTACTTAGTGAAAATCCTATAGTGACGGTGTCTGTCCCCCGACCATTGAAATTATTTAAATCAAAGGTAAACAGAAGAGGAGTTGTGCATAAAAACCTCATAAAAATTAAAACCACAAGAGCAATAGTGCAAACTAATAGGCAAATTAAATGTGGACTCTTAAACATTAGATCTCTCTCTTCTAAAGGTGTACTAGTAAATGAACTAATATCAGATTATGATATTGATTTATTTTGTCTTACTGAAACCTGGCTGGGTGATGGAGAATATGTTAGCCTAAATGAATCCACCCCTCCCAGTCATATTAATACTCACATTCCTCGAGGCAGCTATCTTCAACTCTAGCCTACTAATCAGCTCTAAACCTAAACTAAACTATAACTCATTTGAAAGCCTTGTTCTTAGTCTTTCACACCCAAGTTGGAAATCACTGCAACCAACTCTTTTTGTTATAGTGTACCGAGCACCTGGTCCGTACTCTGAATTCTTATCTGAATTTGCAGAGTTTGTGTCAACTTTAGTCCTTAAAAACGGACAAAGTTATTATTGTAGGGGATTTTAATATTCATGTTCATGACGTTGAGAATGACAGCTTCAGTACTGCGTTTATGTCTCTTTTAGATTCCATTGGCTTCTCTCAGAGTGTTCATGAACCAACTCACTGTTTTAACCACACCCTCGACCTTGTTTTGGTATATGGTATTGAAATTGAACATTTAATAGTGTTCCCACAGAAACCCTATTAATCTGACCACTGTTTGATAACTTTTGAGTTTGTTTTGCTACTACACGCCATTGGGCAAAATTTTTATACAAGATGTCTTTCTGATAGTGCTGTAGCTAAATTTAAGGATGCGGATCAGCTCTAAATTCATTATCAGATCACAAAGTAACGGAGGACTCCTATGCTAGTTTCAGTCCCTCCCAAATCGATCATCTTGTTGATAGTGCTGCAGGCTCGCTGCGAATGACACTCAACTCTGTTGACCCTCTAAAAAAGAAAATACTAAAACAAAGACAGTTAGCTCCATGGTATAATACGGAAACCTGCAAATTAAAGCAAATATTGCGAAAACTTGAGAGGAATTGGCGTTCCACCAAACTGGAAAATTCTCATTTAATTAGGCAAGATAGTCTTAAAACTTATAGGAAGGCCCTCCGTAATGCCAGAGCAGCGTACTACTCGTCATTAATAGAGGAAGATAGGAACAACCCCAGGTTTCATTTCAGCACTGTAGCCAGGCTGACAGAGAGTCACCGCTTTATTGTGCCAAGTATTCCCATAGCTCTCAGTAGTTACGACTTCATGAGCTTCTTTAATGATAAAATTCTAACTATTAGAAACAAAATTCACCAAGACCTACCCTCAACTGGCACCGACTTATCTTTAAACTCAGGAACCTTAGAAACAGCTGTAAAACCAGATATATGTTTAGACTGCTTTGCTTCCCTCAGTCTTTACCAACTAACTTCAATAATTTCTTCATCTAAACCATCAACCTGCCTCTTAGACCCCATCCCGACTAGGCTGCTTAAAGAAGTTTTACCCTTAGTCAGCAATTCTATACTAGATATGATCAGTCTATCTTTATCAACATGTTATGTACCACAGTACTTTAAAGTAGCTGTAATTAAACCTCTTCTGAAAAAGCCCAACCTTGATCCAGATGTTTTAGCCAACTATAGACCTATATCTAACCTTCCATTTCTCTCTAAGATCCTGGAGAAAGCAGTTGCTAAACAGCTGTGTGACTTTATACGTATCAATAGTTTATTTGAGGATTTTCAGTCAGGGTTTAGAGTTCACCATAGCACAGAGACAACACTGGTGATAATTACTAATGACCTCATAATTGCATTAGACAAAGGACTTGTCTCTGTACTGGTTTTATTAGATCTTAGTGCTGCATTTGATACCATTGACCATCAGATCCCATTACAGAGACTGGACCATTTCATTGGCATTAAATGAACCGCTCTAAGCTGGTTTAAGTCCTATTTATTTTAAGTTAGTCATGGAGTTCCACAAGGATCTGTCCTCGGACCAATCCAGTTCACATATGCTTCCTTTAGGCAATATTATCAGGAAATATTCCATAAACTTTCATTGTTATGCAGATGATACTCAGTTATATCTATCGATCAAACTCATCAGTTAGCTAAACTTCAAATGTGCCTTCAGGATGTTAAAACCTGGATGACCTGTAATTTTGTAATGTTAAACTCAGATAAAACTGAAGTTATTGTTCTGGGGCTCAAGCACCTCCGTGACGCACTATCTAAAGATTTAGTTTCCCTTGATGGCATCGCCCTGGTCTCCAGCTCCGGAATCTTGGAGTTATCTTTGATCTGGACATGTCATTTAAGTCTCACATTAAGCTAATTTCAAGGACCGCCAGAGCGTTCTATCAAGCTCCTCTCCTGTGGAACAAGGTTCCAGTTTGGGTTCAGGAGGCAGACACCATCGTCCCTCTCCTCTCTCCTCCTATCACTTCCTGCAGGTTTTCTGGCTCTGGAGCAGTGGAGTCTGGATCTGTGGCTGCGGGTCACCTGCTGCCCCCGTTATTATAATCATTAACATTACGATTGTTATCATTAACACTACTATACATATCTATACCATTTTTCATTTAGTCTATAGCAAAATCACCTACTGTCTGTACCTCTGTGTGTATATTGTGTAGGCTGCCTCCCTCCCCTCTCTCTCCTTCCATCCCTCTCTTTTTCTCTCTGTTCCTCTCTTGCCCTCTCCCTCTCTCTCTCCCTCTCTCTCCTTCACCCCCAACCGGTCGAGGCAGATGGCCGCCCACCCTGAGCCATGGTTCTGCTCGAGGTTTCTGCCTCTTAAAAGGAAGTTTTTCCTTGCCTCTGTCGCCTAGTGCTTGCTCTTGGTGGGAATTGTTGGGCTTCTGTAAATAACATCATAGAGTACGGTCTAGACCTGCTCTTTTATGAAAAGCGCTGTGAGATAACTGTTGTTGTGATTTGGCACTATATAAATAAAATTTAATTGAATTGTATTGAATCATCTGCACATTTAAGAGTAGGCTTAAGACTTTCCTCTTCGATAAAGCTTATATCCAAAGAAGGTTAAAATCAAGGGCAACTGGACTTGGTTGAAGATACTGGAAGACGTTTCGTCCCTCATCCAAAGGACTTCTTCACTTCTGACTGACTGGCAGGGAAACTCAGCTATTTAACCTCAGTGGGGTCGTTGGCCCGGGTCATCAATACCGCTGGTTCGTTAGTGTTCCTTGTTGCTGTGACGACAGTCGTTACGGTCGTTAAGACTACCTGTGGCCAAGACTGAACGACCATCGTTGGTATCGTCACCTGAGGCCAATAGGTTACGTTTCTTGAGTTTCCTGGGAAGTGAGGAAAGGACAGCATTGTAAGTGGGGGATAAGTGGCGGCGTAGACCCCTCCCCTGTTCAATGACGGCTTCTCAACCCTGGTGTAGATGGCTTCCTTGTCACCTCTTTCAAACCATCCATCTTCTCTGTCTAAAATGTGCACCTGGTGGTCCTCAAACGAGTGTCCTCTGTCCTTCAGATGTAAGTAGACTGCAGAGTCTTGACCTGAGGAGTTGGCCCTTTTGGCGTTTGTGTAGTGGTTGTTTAGTCTCCCCAATATACAGGTCTGTGCATTCCTCACTGCATTGGACCGCATACACTAGATTGCTTTCTTGTGTTTGGGTGTGCGGTCTTTGGGGTGTACCAGCAACTGTCTTAGTGTGTTCTTGGGTTTAAAAAAATAGCTGAGTTTCCCTGCCAGTCAGTCAGAACTGAAGAAGTCCTTTGGATGAGGGACGAAACGTCTTCCAGTATCTTCAACCAAGTCCAGTTGCCCTTGATTTTAACCTTCGTTGGATAACTATGACCTGGATGACTGAGAATCTTCATAGACGATAAAGCTTATAGTTAGGGCTGGCTCAGGTGAGTCCTGAACCATCCCTTAGTTATGCTGCTATAGGCCTAGACTGCCGGGGGACTTCCCATGATGCACTGAGCTCCTCTCTCCTCTACTTTCTCTCCCTTTGTATGCAATCTCATCCCATTAATGCATGTTACTAACTTCTCCCCTTTCCCGTAGTCTTGTGCTTTCTCGTCCATCTCCTCTCTCCTCCTGTCACTTCCTGCAGGTGTTTCTGGCTCTGGAGCTGTGGAGTCTGGATCTGTGGTTGCAAGTCACCTGCTGCCCCCGTGTTCCTGCTTGACACCCTCTGCTACAATTATTGTTACTAGTCCTATTGTCATTATTGTTATTATAATCATTAACATTACGATTATTATCATAAACATTACTGTATATATCTGTACCATTTTCCATTTAGTCTATAGGCTGCCTCCCTCCCCTCTCTCTCCCCTTCCATCCCTCTCTCTCTTTCTCTCTGTTCCTGTCTCGCCCCTCTCGCTTGCTCCCTCTCTTGCCCTCTCTCTCTCCCTCTCTCTCCTTCAGCCCCAACCAGTCGAGGCAGATGGCCGCACACCCTGAGCCATGGTTCTGCTCGAGGTTTCTGCCGCTTAAAAGGAAGTTTTTCCTTGCCTCTGGACAAAGCTGATACAAGCTTGTGCTCCCCGAATTGATACGCGAAAAAAATGTTCCAATTATACGATTACAAATCTTTGCGCGAAATAGGAAGTGATGTAATTTCATCGGTTTGGAATGGCCGATCAACACCAAACTTGAGGACCTGGGGGGCTGTGCAAACTTTGGTGTAGTTAGCCCCTAGGTGGCACTATTTAACACAAAATATTTGTTCCTCTATAACCATAAGTCCGATTGATACCAAATTTGGGTCATTTGTTCCACATGGGCCCCTGATATCATCTGATAAATTTGGTGCAGTTCGGCCTAAAGGTGGCGCTATAATTAAAGCTGAAATACCGTGGGAAAATCCTATTCATTTCAATGGGATTTTGAACCAAGTGACATTTTGCCTCATAACTACGCTCCAGTACATCGCACCTTCATAAACCTTATGTTTAAGTGTTTGGGTGATTCTGCTAAATCGTGTGGGATAGGAACCGCAAGACCAAACGGCACCAGACTTGTCACGGAACATCTCTGGATGAAGCTGATACAGGCTTGTGTCTCCCGGATTGATACGCAAAAAACTGTTGCAATGATAAGCTAACAAATGTGTACGCAAAACGCGAAAAACAGGAAGTCATGTCATATCTTAGGTTTGGAATGGCCAATCGACACCAAACTTGGCGACGTTATGTGGCATGGCTCCCTGAGGGGCTGGTGGAATTACCTCCTAGGTGATGCTGCGCAACAGCAATTATCTGTCCCTCTAAAATCACAAGTGTCATCGGCATGAAACTTGAGACGAATTGTTCAGGATGGTGCCCTGACTCCAGACACCACAGTGGACCCAAATATGCCGTAGGTGACACTGTTCTTGCAGATCAAAGAAGTAATAAAAATCCCATTGACTTACATTCATTTTATATCTTCATAACCACAAGTCCGATTGACACCAAATTTGGGTCAATTGTTCCCCACGGGGCCCTGGTGACACCTGAAATATTTGGTGCAATTCGGCTTATAGTTGGCACTATAATCCATGCTCAAATAACGTGGGAAAATCCTATTCATTTGAATGGTGTTTTGAAAACAGGACATTTTGCCTCATAACTACGCACCAGTACATCGCCCATTAATAAACCTCATGTCTACACATTTGGGGGATACTGCCGTTTGTATGGTATAGGACACACCTCTGTGCAATGACGTTTTCATTTTGAACAATTGTGAAAACTGGAAAACCTATTTTAGCTAACTCCCCCGAAGCCGCAAACTTCGCACAGACAATCTCTGGACCAAGCTGATAAAAGTTTGAGGAAATTTTGATCAGACAAGAAATGTCCCAATTATAAGCTAACAAATGTTTGCGAAAATGCCCAAAACAGGAAGTGACGTCATATCTTAGGTTTGGAATGGCCGATCAACACCAAACTTGGAACACTAATGTGCCATGCCCCCCTGAGGGGCTATGCAAAATTTGGTGCAACTAGCCCCTAGTTGGCGCTATTGACATTTCATTTTTCACGGCCTAAACCTTCATGAAAACTTGATGCTGCAAAGTACTGCTGATGGAGCAGTACTTTGCAGCTGCATTGGTAGCAGTCACAGCTAACAGCTGACAGCTCTCACACGCATTTACTTTAGTGAATGCCCATTGTAGTTAGTGTGAGAGCGGACATCATCTTCATGAGGATCTTATCTCTCTAACAATATGTTTACTTTGGCACTGAGAGTTATGGTCTGTTCTGTAGGAGCAGGAGAAACAGAGCTGTGCTTCAGGGTAAAACTCAATGAGATCAGCTGTCTAAGCCTGTCTAAGTCAGACAGCTTTTACTATCACCATGGCAACCTTAAGATTGCAGGCACACAGCAGATTGAGATGATGTAATGATGTAATGCAGACAACTCAGTAAACATGGCCCTTCACTACATCCTCCAGCACCTGGACTCTCCAGGAGACTACACCAGGATCCTGTTTGTGGACACTGCCTTCAACAACATTATTCCAGTTCTGCTGCAGTACAAGTTCTCCCAACTGATCATGCTAGCAGGTGTATCACAGACTTACTGTCCAGCAGCAAGTGGCACGTGAAGCTGGGAAAACATGTTTCTGACTCAGGACCGTCAGCACTGTTTCCCTTCAAGGCCGTGTTCTTTTCCCTCTGCTCTCCTCCCTGAACACCAACAGCTGCACCTCCAGTCAGCAAACCACCAAGCTCCTGTAGTGTGCAGATTAGGGTTGTGCCGATGACATCTTCATTGTAAAAACCATTGTGAAAATTTGAGATTTCCACATTATACCACCTTGTGAAAGCAGGTTTTAATGATCACGAACATTCTTATTATTGTTTTTAAGTATGCTTTGCACCTGCCTCAGAATTCTCTTCTCCCCACACTCTGACACACACCTACACGTCAGGTAAACACCCCGGCTTGCCATGCCTCTATTTGTCTCTCTCGCCCCCCTCTGCTCCATTTTCTCCATCAGCAGTATGTTTTATAACGTTGCCTAAAAGATTGAGAACTCGCCTTTTTTCTGTATATTTCCTCCCGCGATCCGTATCACGGCAGCAGGTGAGCTGCACTTCGGCTTATTAACGTAGCCTATCAAACAACTGAATCCAACATCCGCACTCTGTGTGTTCCCTGCTGCTTTACCTGGTCCGTGCGTAAAATATCCACCATGACTTGTGACGTAAGTTAATAGTCTGCCATTTTTAAAATGAAGTAGGCCTAACATGCTCCAATACTGTGAAGTCTCCGCGAGAGTGCCCCGCACTCGATGACATCGTTCATCTGGATGTTTCATTGTAGACATCGTCCGATGCAAATTTTGACGACATTGCCCAACCCTAGTCCAGATGACACCACCCTCACTGGGCTCATCTCTTGTGGGGATCAGTCCGCCCACAGGTAAGAGATTGACCATCTGGGGTCCTTGAGCAGCCAGATCAATCTGGACCTCAATGCTCTGAAGACAGTGGAGATGGGCGGGTATTCCAGGAAGAGCCCTGCTGCACTCATCCCCATCAATCTGTGCAACTCCACACTCAACACTGTGGAGTCATTCTGCTCACCCAGGTCCTCCAGTGGGAGTTTATACACTTATGTCACCTTCATACTAATTACACCATTTCAAACTTTTCCAAGTTTCCATACCCCTTTCTAAATAACCCTTTCAGGTCATATCTTCACAACACTTGGGGGAGTTTCTCACATTTCTTCACCTTCTTCATGGCTTTCAGGTAAAAACTACATTCAAACCTTAAAATGTTCTACATTTATCAGTGCAGTTTGAAGTTTATTCAACTTTAAAATCTTATTCATATTATTTAGAACATTTCCCATGTTTCCAAGATGGACTTCAACTACTTTCTGCACATTTGTTGTGAATGCTTTACAGCATTAATAATATATTAATTAATAATATTTATAATTAATAAATGCGGGGCACCACCCTGGAATCAGGGATCAATAACCAAGTATGATCAGTCTAAAATAGGGTTTGTCCACCTACAGACGGCAAACAGAGAAGTGTGAATCCGTACACTGGCCGTGGCAACCAACTCTTACTACAACATTATACGCAAATAATCACAGACAACAACTTCTTAAAATTATAATAGGATTTATTCGACTCAAGCATAGATCAATGATCAATAACTTTAGCAAGTAAATCACTATTAACTATTCTAAGCAAAATCAAATAAAGCCAATAAACAAATCATACAAAAACATACGACAATCCAGCAAGCGTGTGTGTGTATGTGTATGTGTGTGGGCGTGTGACAGACAAAGGAGGGGGAGATACTAAGAGAGGGGGGTGGATCTGACCATGTGGGTGGTGCCAGATCCGGTTATGCTAGAGGCCAGCTGATTTTGGAATCAAGATGGTGGTTCAAGCCATGTGATTTCAAGATCAAGATGGCGGAAAATCACTCTCCCCTGAACAAAAAAATGGGGATGCACTCTGATGCTAGCCTACTGTGGGTCACAGGTCTGGTTAGCTTCAGAGATCACGTGGTGTGTGCATGTGGGGTTAGCAAGCAGAAGGAGGAGAGAAAGGCACAGACCAAAGCTATATACATACAATATACCACAAACTATCTTACAGCCACCAGCAGTGAATGTTCATTCAGCAGCGGTTGCTGCATTGGATTAGATAGAATGTGCAATTGTATCTGTTCTCAGACAACAGAAACAAATACCAAAAATAGCAAAAATTACTGTTGCATACACTCAGCTACAACTTTATCAATGAGAGGGGTGGTAGTGAGCAACCGTGTTCCCTGGTTTGATAAAAATACTGATACGTTTTCACACAGTAATAGGAACAAAGTAATATTATACAAGTAACAGGGCTGACACATCGGTAACAGGGTTGACAACAGTTACCGTATTGGTTATACTGCTTGTTTAAGTTACAGTCATGGGTGTAATGGAGTTATAATGACACATTCTTAAACTTTTAATTCAACATAACTAATTAGAGTATTTTGGAGACAGAGGGTTGAATCTTTTTTTACCTCTATGGGGTCATGATCAAAATCATTGATACCAATTAGTGGTTGGTGATCTTGGCTATTGTAACAACGGTCGTTAGGGTCCATGTTGTCAAATGAGGTGTAAACAACAGTCTTTGGAATTTTCACAAGTGGCCAAATGTGACCAATTGTTCCATCTTCTAGGAACATACACTCACCTAAAGGATTATTAGGAACACCTGTTCAATTTCTCATTAATGTAATTATGTAATCAACCAATCACATGGCAGTTGCTTAATGCATTTAGGGGTGTGGTCCTGGTCAAGACAATCTACTGAACTCCAAACTGAATGTCAGAAAGGGAAAGAAAGGTGATTTAAGCAATTTTGAGCGTGGCATGATTGTTGGTGCCAGACGGGCTGGTCTGAGTATTTCACAATCTGCTCAGTTACTGGGATTTTCACGCACAACCATTTCTAGGGTTTACAAAGAATGGTGTGAAAAGGGAAAAGCATCCAGTATGCGGCAGTCCTGTGGGCGAAAATGCCTTGTTGATGCTAGAGGTCAGAGGAGAATGGGCCGACTGATTCAAGCTGATAGAAGAGCAACTTTGACTGAAATAACCACTCGTTACAACCGAGGTATGCAGCAAAGTATTTGTGAAGCCACAACACGCACAACCTTGAGGCGGATGGGCTACAACAGCAGAAGACCCCACCGGGTACCACTCATCTCCACTACAAATAGGAAAAAGAGGCTACAATTTGCAAGAGCTCACCAAAATTGGACAGTTGAAGACTGGAAAAATGTTGCCTGGTCTGATGAGTCTCGATTTCTGTTGAGACATTCAGATGGTAGAGTCAGAATTTGGCGAAACAGAATGAGAACATGGATCCATCATGCCTTGTTACCACTGTGCAGGCTGGTGGTGGTGGTGTAATGGTGTGGGGGATTTTTTCTTGGCACACTTTAGGCCCCTTAGTGCCAATTGGGCATCGTTTAAATGCCACGGCCTACCTGAGCATTGTTTCTGACCATGTCCATCCCTTTATGGCCACCATGTACCCATCCTCTGATGGCTACTTCCAGCAGGATAACGCACCATGTCACAAAGCTCCAATCATTTCAAACTGGTTTCTTCAACATGACAATGAGTTCACTGTACTAAAATGGCCCCCACAGTCACCAGATGTCAACCCAATAGAGCATCTTTGGGATGTGGTGGAACGGGAGCTTCGTGCCCTGGATGTGCATCCCACAAATCTCCATCAACTGCAAGATGCTATCCTATCAGTATGGGCCAGCATTTCTAAAGAATGCTTTCAGCACCTTGTTGAATCAATGCCACGTAGAATTAAGGCAGTTCTGAAGGCGAAAGGGGATCAAACACAGTATTAGTATGGTGTTCCTAATAATCCTTTAGGTGAGTGTATAAAAAGACAGCATTATATATGGGGGATAAGTGGTGTCGTATATTCTTCTCTGTTGAGAGATGTTTTCTCTATTCTGGTGGAAATGGCTTCCTCCACTCCTCTTTAAACCATCTATCTTCCCCATCCAAATATAGTAATGAAATCACAATGTTGTTGCATTTTTCCTCCTTGTCTTTACCTCTCGTGTGAAAGATGGCTTTTTTGGAGTGTGGCATACACATTGAAGAGGACAGGAACCTCCACATTGGAGTATACAGGAAACCCACACACACAGACCAGTACTTACTGGTATCACCACCCACTAGAGCACAAGCAAGGAGTTGTCAAAACTGCACCACCAAGTTGTACCAACAAGTGCCCAGGCCCTAAAAGAAGGAGCACAAAAAAACTAAAGGATGAACTACTGTGGATACTCTAACTGGACCCTCGTGAAAACAGCCACAAGCTCCAAGAAGAACTCTAATACTGTGGTTGGTGAAGAAAAGAGGAATAAAATTCTACATCGTCATTCCATACAATGTCAGCAGTGTCAGAGAAACTCAAGAGGATTTTCAACAAACACAACATCCCTGTGTCCAGCAACACACTAAGATAAAATAAGATAAGAAAAACCTTTATTTGTCCCACAGTGGGGAAATTGCGGTTTGCAACAGCAAAGACAAGAGCAGAGATAGATAAGTGTACAAATAGCATAAACAAGTGTCAAACAAAGAAGTACCATTCTTACAGGAAATAAAAAGAAAGTTACTATACATTAAATAAGACTAAACAATAATTGTACATGAATCAGTAAAATTGCACTTACGAAAATGCTGCTGCTCCAGCAGACCACAGTGTAGAGGATGGCTGACGCCACCGCAGAGCCATAAAAAGTCTTTAGGAGGGGCCCTGTCACTCCAAAGGACCTCAGTCTCCTCAGGAAGTACAGACTGCTCTGACCCCTCTTGTACAGAGCATCTGTGTTGTGAGTCCAGACCAGTTTGTTGTTCAGGTGAACACCCAGGTACTCTCTCAATGTCCATTCCCTGGATGTTCACCGGACGGGGGAGGGCAGACCGCCGTCTGCGAAAATCGACCGCTATCTCCTTGGTCTTCCCCGCGTTGATCAGTTCTGTGTCAGTCCTCTGTACTCTGCGTCGTCATCATCAGTGATGAGGCCAACAGTGGCAGAGTCAGACAACTTCTGCAGAACACAGCTGTCCATGTTGTATCTGAAGTCAGCCGTGTAGAGGGTGAAGAGGAAGGGGGCCAGGACAGTCTCCTGGGGGGCACCCGTACTACACATGAGACGGTCAGACACACTGTCACGTGCTCTCACAAACTGTGGCCGGTTCGTGAGATAGTTCAGGACCCGCTGTGACAGCAGGTGGTCCACACCAGTCCTCTCCAGCTTGTCCTTCAGAAGCGTCGGCTGGATGGTGTTAAAAGCACTTGAGAAATCAAAAAATATGTTCTCACAGTGCTGCCGGGCTTCTCCAGGTGTGCAAGGGCACGATGCTGCAGGAAGATGACAGTGTCCTCCACTCCGATGTTGGGCCTGTAGGCAAACTGCAGCGGGTCCACCACTCCCAGCTTCAGGCTCAGGTTGAAGATCCTCTCCATAACTCCACACAGCTGGTCTGCGCAGGACTTCAGGAGCCTGGAGCAGATGACATCTGGACCTGCTGCTTTTCGCCTTGATCTTCCTTAGCGCCTGTCTCACCTGTGCTGCTGTGAAAGACAGGGGTGGGCACGGGGGCTCAGTGCTGGGGGTGTGAAGAAGCAAGCCACAGCAAAGGGATGCATCATCATTTACACAGTCTGGGTTTCTATGTTTTGGGGAACAGAGATCCTCTCTCAACAACAAGAGAGGAAAACACCAAAACAATTTCACAGCTCTGACCTAAACCCTAGTAAATGTGGACAGACCAACATAAGCAGTATAGGAGAGGAAAGGTTAAGGATAAAAACACAATACATATCTATAACAATAATAGTAATAATAATGATAATATTAAAAGATCATACATAAAAGATTAAATGTAAGAGGACACAATTTTCTGCCATAACAATCCTCCCTCTGGCCATATATGGACATCCAAGAACAGAAAATTGAAAATTAGTCTTGGCCAATTTTGCAGAACACAGACATTGTTAAGTTATTAACAAGCAGGGGATCAAACATATTTGTATTTGTACTCATCCTGGATGAGAACCTCGGCTATCAAATATCATGTATCACATATTCACAACTGGCCTATAGCGTGGTATCTATAATGTCTCCTAGATTAATTTGTGGGACAAAACAGGGACATCTACAAAAGCTACAAGTGTGAATGTCTTTATTTGTGGATTACTTACTTAAAATGAATTCAATTAGTCTTTCGGACAATGACATGTTAATATCTCAATATTTAACGGTCACAATCTTTGAAGGTTGATTGTAATAAAAGTATCCACCATCCTCCATCTTTTTGTCACATCAACAGAGACTTGATTGAGAGACGCAATTTGATTTCTTTCGTTAAACTTATTTGTGACCCCTCTGGGCACCGCGATGGCATCTTTATTCACATTATGATCATTGGAGGAAAAGTCTGGGATGGAGCAATTCTGCCTGTGAGACTGTGAGGCTTCATATGGCACGATAAGGACATCCAATGCCAATACTACTCTCGAGCATGTACCTCTCCATCCTTCCGGCGTTGAGTTTGGTACAGCCGGCCACTCCCACCGGACCAGTACAGGTCAGGGATGGCACGGACTTGGTGTAATAGCATTGTGTGTGTGTCCACACCTGGGAAATACCCCACCGACCAGCCGTGTGAACCTTGGAATGAGTCTCACCTCTGTGAACACATCTAAATTTGACGTCTGTTACTACTGTGGTATTTTGAGGAGTGGGTGTGGCGGTGCTCGCGTGGGCAAGGAGTGGATATTTAGCCTAAGTTTCTAACAGGGTGGAAATTTGTCCAACACATACAGAATAGGAAACACCAAAATCACAGAAATACCACTCAAAAACAACATTGAACCCCTGAGACCTAGCCGCTCCCATCCTGGCAACTGGAATGGGTGCCCTGGATGTGTGGAGCTGGATTCCATCATCAGTTCCTCGTTGGTCACTCTGTAGTTCAAATACGTGTAGTGTAGTGTTTGACTGCCTGACTCTTTCTTCTTCCCCACCCTCACTCACGTCCGCGCGGAGCAATGAATGTTATGTACGTATGCCTATAAGGTCAATTCAAAATACCGAGAATATAGTGACTTGTTGTTACCCGAAACACAGGCAAGTTACTCCTCTGGCATGCTGTCTTTAGCACGTCTGGTCTGCTGAGCTCTAGCTGGTTGAGTTGGGATGTGGATGGAGGCTCGACGTCGTCGCAGGGCTCCGGGATAGACTTACAGTAGCTGGCGTAGATCCAGGTATCCCATCCCATGACTTTCACTGCGGTTTCGGTGGTTAAAAGGACTTGGAAAGGACCCTGAAAACCAGTTAAAGGAGAACCTGTGGCCCTTTATGAGTACACAACTCCCTGGCTCTAAGTGAGGGAGAGTAGCCATGGCTACAATGGGCAGCTGTGAAGGCAATGTCGCTTGCGCATATGGGAAAAACAAATGTATTACTTGACCAAACATTTTGTCATACTGTTACCATTTTACTGCACCAGCACTCTGTTGCTGATGCCATCACTCAGGAAGGAAAACAGAGATGAATTTCAGTGATTAGGCTTGTTAGGGCTTTGGCAACCGCTCCGGCCTCCTGTTTATGGAAAACTTTAACCTATTTACTTAACATGCCAACAATTACAAGACAGCATTTCATTTATTCACATGGTGTTAGTGCAATTCACCATATCACGTCTGAAAATGTAGGAAAGACACAGATTACTACAGCATGAGATTTTGAGTTGGTCCATAGTTGTTTTGCTTCCACCTCTCTCTGAGAGAGCTCTGGATAGACAGTAGCATATTCTAAACCGGTCTCACCCTCTCTGAGTGAGTCTTCTTACTTGGAGCGTGTCCAATAACACTGCGTCCAAAAACACAGACAGTTTACCTTCCATTCCTGACCCTGAACAGCTGCTAAGTCTAGCATCGAAGCAGATTCAACCTCATACTTTAAGATGTTAGTGTTAACCCTTGTTAATCATCCATTCGTACCGTAGGCAATATCAAATAGTTAAAGGAAAAACTTTACGAAAAAACAGTTAAAGCATTAAAACTGTTATTCACGAATATTATTGAAATCTGTTAGTCCAGCAACCTTCATTCAGTCCTTATTCAACCTCCCCCATTTTGCCCACGTGGTCCCTTGGGACACACATGAGCAACCTTCTGGACCATGTTTTGAAAGGGTTAAACAAAAACATTCAGCAACCTGGAATGAGCTGGCAGCATCCGTTCTGGCTTCTCCTGTGTGAATCTGTTAGGGTGCATTTTATCATTAAACTGCAGCAAATGGGTGCAGACACACAAACATCCAGTTCAGTATAAAATAAGCAACAGGACAACAAAGCACCAAGCATCTGGTTCCCCCCCCCAGATGTAGTGTCAGAACAGGTCAGGTACCTGTCTTCTGGTCAACCACCTAAGGGAGAACTCAGGTCAAAGGTCAGGTCTTTGTAGTCCCCGAGTACGGCGGACTGTGGAGAGCCTTTTCAGTCAGTGTGGCTCTGTCATCTCAGTGTCGTCAGTTCCAAGTCGGTCAAGTGCACTGTTTTTCACCATGAATCATGGGAGAGATATTCATCTCTTTTAACCTTTGTCAATAATTAGGAACCTTTGTCTACAAAATCGTCATCACCACTTTATGGTGATTGGTTTTGGAATAGATGGAAAAGGCTTGTACGCTGTGGGAGGGAGAGACGTACTCTCACTGTGATCACATGTCCCAGGTTTATCCTGTCTGTTCCAATTGCAATTGAGACAGACTAGCCTTGTGTGTGGCCATTGAGATCTAACCGCTTTAGCAAACAATGGTCATCTCAGCATGCTTCTTGTGATGGACTGCAGAACGAAACCAACCAGTTTCGTGGTTAATGTAAATTTTTAACCAGGCCAGAATCACCAACAGAGAAATGTGTGGTATTTGATGTAATCAATAACAGGTTTGTGTGAAAATTCTAGACCTAGTGCTCACGAATGTACTGCATGATTTACTGCTAGTTGGTCTATAACACTCTACCACTCTGTGCTCTGTTGGTTGGCCTTCACCACAGTTTTCCCTTTGATGGAAAGTTGTGAGAGTGGGCAGGCTAGTCATCACAGGGGATGGTGACTCCAGCCTGCAACAGAGAATTCAAAACATATTAACAAACAATCAAACATGTTTAATACCTTTTAAGCGCTTCTTGTTTCCAAATCAAACTTGACTTTGTGAAACCTATAGCTATAAACTGTCATTCAGTTAGCAACTCAGACATGAGGTCACTGTTGAATGAATGTCTACCCATTGTATATGGAAAAGATGTTATTGGAACTAGTTCACCAGTACTCAGAACCACAGCAATGTGTGTCAAAACAGGCTTGTTTACAACACCACCCTTGTTCCACATAGTACCATATATACAACATCTCCCCCTCTTCTTGGGCAGTTTTAAACAAACAACGTAACAATCATGTCACCTGCAAGGTTTGACCTAATTATAGTTACTCTGATAATTTCCCAACCCCTTTGTGCTCAGTATTCATTACAAACATAGGATGTTCAAGTTTAGTATTACTTACTAAGATCTTAATATGGTATTCATTTTAGTTTCCATGTGTTTGAGATTTTTACTTTATCTGTGAGAGGTTGTAACTCACCTAGTGTGTTTTTGACTGGATCCTGTCACTAGGGTCCGTCCCTCCCCCTTCAGCTCAGTCCATTTGTTTTCTTTTTTTTTCTTGCCAGTCTGTTTTAGAAATTGTGCAACATCTCTTTTCCAATGTCCACTTTTGCCCTTTACTTTGCCCCCTTCCTCTGTACTGTCCATTTCTTCGTACCAGGATGGCTTGATACAGCACCAATCATTTTCTTTTGACAGTTGTTTTTGTGTTGATCTTTTGTATGTTAAGCATGCTTCTTCGTGCTGTCTGTCTTCCATGCTGTGAAATACAACTCTTCCTTTCTCCAGCAGCAGTTTCTGGACTAATCAAACTCAGAACTTTCAGGGTCTCGTTGCGTCTCGCTTCAGACCACTGTAGTCCTAAGGTGATGGTCATGCGGACTAGGAGAGTCTAACATGATTCGGTCTGGTCTTGCTGTTCAGCTGCTGGCCTGTATCATGTGGGCAGAACTTAGTCCAGTCCTTAGTCTGGACTGTCCTTTGCTGTACTCAGCATACTTCAGACTGCTTTCCTTCTTGTCTGGCTGGAGTGACATACGATGCTAATGATGGTGATTAAGAAAGCAACATCTTATCTTTATGCTGATTTTGAGGAAGTCCAGCTTGATTTGATTTAAAAAAAAAATTTTCATCACTGTGTTTATCTCAGTCGTTCTGGGCCGTACTCTTTGACAACCTTATCCAAACTGCTCCAGCTGTGTCTGTGGAGCTGTCAAAGGTTTCAGTTAGGCTCATCACGTGAGCCGTGGCTTCAACAATGTCCTAAATGTCAGTATTGCTCTTTTCCCTGGTATTTCTTTCTCTGGGTAACTGGAGGGAGAGCCAATGTCTCTTTAAGCACATTTCCTTCTGTGGAGCATCAGTGGATGTTAAATTTTTTGGTTTCGCATCTCTCTGTTGCTGCCCAGTCAGATTTTAGCAGCAGCTTCACCCATGGCATACTCTTCTTACTGGACTAGATCTGGGACTGGAGCATGTAGGAGGAGGTGGAGGAGCAGAGTCCAGGACTGGATCAGCCGGAATGGATTCCGTGACTTGTACCTCGGTTAAAGAAGAAATAATCAGTTGATTTGTTCTTGTGATTTCTTTCATCAGTCATCAATAGGCTAATCAGTTTTCAGTTCTGAGCTTTCCTTAGCCTCAAATCTTGTCTTCTTCTAGCCTACCCATCTGAATTGCAGAATTTTTATTTTCTTTCCTCTGGACAGGGCTGCACGCTCTATTGCATTTCTGCTCTCCTTTCTCTCCAAACATGTCTTAAGATGGTTCAATAGTTTTAGGCTAAAGCTTCCATTTTGCAGGAAACCCATTTCAACCCACTTATCAAATTGTCCCATTAATGTCTAATATTTTAGTCATCAATTTCATAACTGCTAAAGGTAATCTTGGAGTGGATTCAGACTCAGTCATCACTTTACTCTGACTCCTGCCATAGTCTACTCTCTCTAGCTAGTCTGTACTCGGGTCCATAGCAATATCAGGGTCCACTGAGTTCGGTTAAGTCTGAGGCTACGCGCTGCAAACGTAACTTATTAGCTGGAAACCCCCATAACCCTCGGACACCACAGAGAAAACCAGGACACGTCTGTCCGCGAGCCCCTGATCCAGTCCCACTTTCTACCCACTTGTCAGTTTACAAGCAGATAGAGGTCCTGCAAATCATTCAGGCGTGAGATATAAGACCACTTCCTTCACTCTGTTCAATCTCACTCTTTTTATCTTTTTTCTCAATTATCTACTCATTTCTCACCGTGTAAGTTCTTTTCCTTTTCTTTCTGGAACGGAGCGAAGATCAGGGCTCTGCTGAACACAGCTTCTCCCTACAGGGAGGATTTTAAGCCGGCCTCTGTCCTTCAACGGAGTCCCTCATCCGTCCCATCTGGGGTGCCAAAATTGTTGTGGAAATTATATTCCTGGTGAGGGGCTGAGCAAATAATTGAGTAACAACCAACCGTTGTCTTTGAAGAATTTATTTAACAAAAGAGAATAAACAGAGAAGTACTAAAACACATATACAGCTGGTCCAGACCCCAGCCTAGGCAGGTCTCTGGGGAACAGAGATCATCTCTCAGCCTTGAATGAACATTCCGTGAGAGGAGAGGAACAACAAGAGAGGGAAAACACCAAAACAATCTCACAGCTCTGACCTAAACCCTAGTAAATGTGGACAGACCAACATAAGGAGTATAGGAGAGGAAAGATTAAGGATAAAAACACATACATATCTATATATATATAACAATAATAGTAATAATAATGATAATATTAAAAGATCATACATAACAGGTAAATGTAAGAGGACACAATTTTCTGCCATAACAGACACCACATGGTGATCATTCATGAGAGGGTTAAATGTTATATGCACATTCATGTTTTTGTGGTAACAGGGTTGACACACTGAGCTTGTCCACCTCCGTGAGACATTATGTAACTCAAAAAAAATCCATTAAAGGAGGTGATAATTACTTGTCTTTACCATAAACTTCATAAAAAGGCAAGTGATGTCACTTCCTGGAAATAATGCTCAACATTTTGTGAAATTATGCAAAACTTTTGGAACAGTCCGTCAGCTTTAAAGAGGTGTTTTGATTAAAAGTAACAGGGTTGACAACAACATGGGAACCTGACTAAATTGTTGTATTTTGCAATTTTTTACACATATTAAGAATAAAACCCCTTCATGAGTAATGAAACAACACTTGAGGCTTTATATAGGTTTAAGTTTTTGTATGATAGTTTGACTTTTTTGGCCTCTATAGAGGGACAGGCCATTTTCAACATTTCTGCAAGATGCACATTTTTGCACAAAAAAGTGATTAAAATCCTTTAAAAACAAAAGAAACAGAAAATAATTTATTCTTATATTATGAGACATATTATGGAAACTAAATTATAAAATATTTCATTTGTTTTATGGTTTATTAAGATTTACAGAGCCTTTTTTTTCTGAGGGACACAAAATAGCATGTTTTCGTATAATGACCCATCTGCTGCCCAGACATACTAAAGCCTCTTACGTGTCGCTTTGATAGCGAGTAGATGCCTTGGACCGCCTTTTTTCACCTACGTAATATTGCGAAAATCTGGAACATCCTGTCTAAAAATGATGCAGAAAAACTAGTCCATGCATTTGTTACTTCTAGGCTGAATTACTGCAATTCCTTATTATCAGGCTGCTCTAAAAAGTCCATTAAGACTCTTCAGCTGATCCAGAATGCTGCAGCACGTGTTCTGACAGGAACCAGGAAAAGATATCACATTTCTCCTGTCTTAGCTTCTTTGCATTGGCTTCCAGTAAAATCCAGAATAGAATTTAAAATCATTCTTCTTACCTACAAAGCTCTTAATGGTCAGGCACCATCTTATCTTAAAGAGCTCATAGTACCTTACTACCCCACCAGAGCACTACGCTCCCAGAATGCAGGGTTACTTGTGGTTCCTAGAGTCTCCAAAAGTAGACTAGGAGCCAGAGCGTTCAGCTATCAAGCTCCTCTCCTGTGGAACCAGGTTCCAGTTTGGGTTCAGGAGGCAGACACCATCTCCACATTTAAGAGTAGGCTTAAGACTTTCCTCTTTGATAAAGCTTATAGTTAGGGCTGGCTCAGGTAGTCCTGAACCATCCCTTAGTTATGCTGCTATAGGCCTAGACTGCCGGGGGATTTCCCATGATGCACTGAGCTCCTCTCTCCTCTACTTTCTCTCCCTCTGTATGCAACCTTATCCCATTATTGCACGTTACTAACACAACTTCTCCCCTTTCTGGTAGTCTTGTGCTTCTCTCTCTCTCCTCTACTACACTTCCTGCAGGTTTTCTGGCTCTGGAGCTGTGGAGTCTGGATCTGTGGCTGCGAGTCACCTGCTGCCCCTGTGTTCTGTCGACACCCTCTACTGCAACGACTATTATGCTAGTCCTATTGTTTATTGTTATTATAATCATTAACATTACGATGTTACCATTAACACTATTATAAATATCTGTACCATTTTCATTTAGTCTATAGCAACATTACTTCACTGTCTGTACCTCTGTGTGTATTGTGTAGGCTGCTCCCTCCCCTCTCTCTCTCTCTCTCTCTCTCTCTCTCCTTACATCCTCCTCTCTCTCTCTCTCTCACCCCAACCGGTCGAGGCAGATGGCCGCCACCTGAGCCATGGTTCTGCTCGAGGTTTCTGCCTCTTAAAAGGAAGTTTTCCTTGCCTCTGTCGCCCAGTGCTTGCTCTTGGTGGGAA
>NW_024043372.1:40015222-40411007 GCF_014851395.1 Micropterus salmoides
TTCTAGCCTACCCATCTGAATTGCAGAATTTTTTATTTTCTTTCCTCTGGACAGGGCTGCACGCTCTATTGCATTTCTGCTCTCCTTTCTCTCCAAACTGTCTTAAGATGGTTCAATAGTTTTAGGCTAAGCTTCCATTTGCAGGAACCCATTTCAACCCACTTATCAAATTGTCCCATTAATGTCTAATATTTTAGTCCAATTTCATAACTGCTAAGGTAATCTTGGAGTGGATTCAGACTCAGTCATCACTTTACTCTGACTCCTGCCATAGTCTACTCTCTCTAGCTAGTCTGTACTCGGGTCCATAGCAATATCAGGGTCCACTGAGTTCGGTTAAGTCTGAGGCTACGCGCTGCAAACGTAACTTTTAGCTGGAAACCCCCATAACCCTCGGACACCACAGAGAAAACCAGGACACGTCTGTCCGCGAGCCCCTGATCCATCCCACTTTCTACCCACTTGTCAGTTTACAAGCGATAGAGGGTCCTGCAAATCATTCAGGCGTGAGATATAAGACCACTTCCTTCACTCTGTTCAATCTCACTCTTTTATCTTTTTTCTCATTATCTACTCATTTCTCACCGTGTAATTCTTTTCCTTTCTTTCTGGAACGGAGCGAAGATCAGGGCTCTGCTGAACACAGCTTCTCCCTACAGGGAGGATTTTAAGCCGGCCTCTGTCCTTCAACGGAGTCCCTCATCCGTCCCATCTGGGGTGCCAAATTGTTGTGGAAATTATATTCCTGGTGAGGGGCTGAGCAAATAATTGAGTAACAACCAACCGTTGTCTTTGAAGAATTTATTTAACAAAAGAGAATAACAGAGAAGTACTAAAACACATATACAGCTGGTCCAGACCCCAGCCTAGGCAGGTCTCTGGGAACAGAGATCATCTCTCAGCCTTGAATGAACATTCCGTGAGAGGAAGGAACAACAAGAGGGAAAACACCAAACAATCTCACAGCTCTGACCTAAACCCTAGTAAATGTGGCAGACCAACATAAGGAGTATAGGAGAGGAAAGATTAAGGATAAAAACACAATACATATCTATATATATAACAATAATAGTAATAATAATGATAATATTAAAAGATCATACATAACAGGTAAATGTAAGAGGACACAATTTTCTGCCATAACAGACACCACATGGTGATCATTCATGAGAGGGTTAAATGTTATATGCACATTCATGTTTTGTGGTAATAGGGTTGACACACTGAGCTTGTCCACCTCCGTGAGACATTATGTAACTCAAAAAAATCCATTAAAGGAGGTGATAATTACTTGTCTTTTACCATAAACTTCATAAAAAGGCAAGTGATGTCACTTCCTGGAAATAATGCTCAACATTTTGTGAAATTATGCAAAACTTTTGGAACAGTCCGTCAGCTTTAAAGAGGTGTTTTGATTAAAAGTAACAGGGTTGACAACAACATGGGAACCTGACTAAATTGTTGTATTTTGCAATTTTTTACACATATAAGAATAAAACCCCTTCATGAGTAATGAAACAACACTTGAGGCTTTATATAGGTTTAAGTTTTTGTATGATAGTTTGACTTTTTTGGCCTCTATAGAGGGACAGGCCATTTTCAACATTTCTGCAAGATGCACTTTTTGCACAAAAAAGTGATTAAAATCCTTTAAAAACAAAAGAAACAAAAATAATTTATTCTTATATTATGAGACATATTATGGAAACTAAATTATAAAATATTTCATTTGTTTTATGGTTTATTAAGATTTACAGAGCCTTTTTTTTCTGAGGGACACAAAATAGCATGTTTTCGTATAATGACCCATCTGCTGCCCAGACATACTAAAGCCTCTTACGTGTCGCTTTGATAGCGAGTAGATGCCTTGGACCGCCTTTTTTCACCTACGTAATATTGCGAAAATCTGGAACATCCTGTCTAAAAATGATGCAGAAAAACTAGTCCATGCATTTGTTACTTCTAGGCTGAATTACTGCAATTCCTTATTATCAGGCTGCTCTAAAAAGTCCATTAAGACTCTTCAGCTGATCCAGAATGCTGCAGCACGTGTTCTGACAGGAACCAGGAAAAGATATCACATTTCTCCTGTCTTAGCTTCTTTGCATTGGCTTCCAGTAAAATCCAGAATAGAATTTAAAATCATTCTTCTTACCTACAAAGCTCTTAATGGTCAGGCACCATCTTATCTTAAGAGCTCATAGTACCTTACTACCCCACCAGAGCACTACGCTCCCAGAATGCAGGGTTACTTGTGGTTCCTAGAGTCTCCAAAAGTAGACTAGGAGCCAGAGCGTTCAGCTATCAAGCTCCTCTCCTGTGGAACCAGGTTCCAGTTTGGGTTCAGGAGGCAGACACCATCTCCACATTTAAGAGTAGGCTTAAGACTTTCCTCTTTGATAAAGCTTATAGTTAGGGCTGGCTCAGGTAGTCCTGAACCATCCCTTAGTTATGCTGCTATAGGCCTAGACTGCCGGGGGATTTCCCATGATGCACTGAGCTCCTCTCTCCTCTACTTTCTCTCCCTCTGTATGCAACCTTATCCCATTATTGCACGTTACTAACACAACTTCTCCCCTTTCTGGTAGTCTTGTGCTTTCTCGTCTCTCTCCTCTCTCCTATCACTTCCTGCAGGTTTTCTGGCTCTGGAGCTGTGGAGTCTGGATCTGTGGCTGCGAGTCACCTGCTGCCCCTGTGTTCCTGCTCGACACCCTCTACTGCAACGACTATTATTGCTAGTCCTATTGTTATTATTGTTATTATAATCATTAACATTACGATGGTTACCATTAACACTATTATAAATATCTGTACCATTTTTCATTTAGTCTATAGCAACATTACCTTTACTGTCTGTACCTCTGTGTGTATATTGTGTAGGCTGCCTCCTCCCTCCTCTCTCTCTCTCTCTCTCTCTCTCTCTCTCTCTCTCTCTCTCCTTACATCCCTCTCTCTCTCTCTCTCTCTCTCACCCCAACCGGTCGAGGCAGATGGCCGCCCACCCTGAGCCATGGTTCTGCTCGAGGTTTCTGCCTCTTAAAGGAAGTTTTTCCTTGCCTCTGTCGCCCAGTGCTTGCTCTTGGTGGGAACTGTTGGGCTTCTGTAAATATCATCACAGAGTACGGTCTAGACCTGCTCTTTTATGAAAAGTGCTGTGAGATAACTGTTGTTGTGATTTGGCGCTATATAAATAAAATTGAATTGAATTGAATAGAACACAAACCATAAGGCTCTCGAGAAGAGGTGATAGTCATCGATGTGAATATTATTATGGGTAGATCCGCTTTTAGCTTTGATGGGTGCGAGAATAGGATACGTCGCCCACATATAGACAGGTTTTCTGGCGAGCCGTTGTGAACTTGCTGTGTGTGATTCTGCAAATTTTCTCATGGAGGGAGGGAGAAATGATCCCATCAACCTGTTAAAAGCAGGCGCCTATCGGCTTAAGATGAAAGAGTAAACCTTGGGTGTAGAAGACATATGTCTGATAAATGTAGGGTAGATACTATGGTCTCTAGTCTACAAGATGCTAAGTCCGGTTTCAGATATTGCATGAATCAATCGCCATGACCCTGGATAGACATCCTGTAGGTGTAATACATAGGCTACATATGAGATCGCTACCTTCTTCTGTCGAAAGTCCGGTGATCTAGTGTAACATCAGAATACGTAAAATGTTTTTTTATCTAGTCCTACACATCTGCTGTAGCACGTAGCATGTCCTGATGTCGATTGTACACGTTACAGACAATTATCTGTGTGTCGGCACATTTGAGGGCCGTTTAAGATCAATATACAATGAGTTTATTTATTTTAAGGACAAACTTCATGTCATCAAATGAGAACTAATATTATTATAAATAGATTGTAACACATCTAGTATGGTTTCTGGAGACAATGGTAATTATTTAAATCTACCCTTATCTAAAAATTTGCCAGGGGACGGGTCTGGGTGACTAGGCCCCCCTTCGGTGACATGCCTCGACTAGCCTGCGGATTGTGTGTATTTTTCACAACGTTTATATAAAAATACTATGAGATTGAACAGATTAGATCTATTTCTTATAAATGTTAATAGATAAATTCTAATTCAATGAATTATGAAACAAGATCCTATGTATAATTAGAACACTATTTATATATAGTCTATCGTACTAGTTCTATGGACTCCCTTTTCCCCTTCAGAGATATCTTGATGCGAATGGGGAGGGTTTGAGGTAATAAATGGTCATAAATAAGACATATGTGTGAAAATAGGACGTGTTTTGGGGGTATAAGATGGGGTTAAAGACATTCCCTGCAAGGTTTCACATTTTAGTCGGAACCTCTGGTGCAATTTTTGCTGTTGCTGCTGTTTCACTTCAGATCCTAACCAAGATGGCTCTTCTGGCTGTTAAGTTAAACCCTCAAATTAATTATAATGGAGTATTGCTCCTGTTGGATGGTTTATCTGATCTTCTTTTTAATATAAAAAAAGTTTCTTTCAAACAGCTCTGAACTGCGTGTACGATGCGTCTGATAATGCAGAAGGCAGGAGACAGTGGATAGCTCATTTTTTAGGTAAAAAAAATGGGTTAGGGGGTTAAATTAAAAAAAAGGTCTCATATTTTTGCAATATTGACTAGTAGGCCTAATATGCATTAATACAAACTCTGAGAATGTAACCTCACATAAGCTGTTTATTGTATTACAGAAGAACATCATTTATTTGACGGAGAACGACCAGCCCATGATGGTAAGTTAATTATTTAAATTGTTACAGGGTAAATTCATGTATAGTGGAATGCGTGTTGAGTGGTATGCTTGTGCTTGTGGGGATACCACTGTACATGGTTATTTTTGTATACCACTACTGCATTCTAACCGATTCACTTGTTTTAAAAGTTAGGTTAACCAAAAATGTGTCTTGTTCTACCTGACTTTACTGTAGTAATTATTATATTTACATCTTACGCTAAATATAATGCGTTGACCTGTGTGTGTGTTTTATAGCCATTAACTGCGTCTCCTATGCTCCCCCGTTGATCGATGAAGCCACCGAAGCGGCGATTGGTTAGACTCTGTAAAGCCAATTTGTATACTAGCAGAGTGACAAAATCTCTAGTTGTTAAGAACTCTACCCAGTTAGCTTTTTTAATGCTGAAAACCCATCAACAAATTAGAAAGGAGAGTCTGCGACTTAGGAATGAATATTTAGAGTGAAGAGCTAAATTAGATTGTGTGTTACAAAATTCAAAAGCCTAAAGGTTATATTGTGTCTGATTTTTTCATTCTGTTTTAGCTGCGTTTTAATTATGAGTCGAAAACGCCTGTGCAAATCATTTCACCAAAAACGAGCCTCCCCTGTAACAAGCGACGATTTCTCTAGTATCTCAGATGTAATGAACGAATTTAATCGTGATGTCCAATCAGGTTTAGAATCTGAAGAAGAAGAACTTTGGGATGCATCGGTTGCATATGATCAGTCTCTGTCCGATTTAGCATGCTGTTTTGATGATGATGACTGTGAATTGGACATGACCACTGCTGAAAGTCTTCATCATTTAGGTATTTTGAAGGGTAACGTCTCAGATTATATTGAACTATCGGACTCAGTTCCCTCTCCCCTCACACATGCAGACCCCCCTGCACGCACTTATGTATCTCACACTTCACAGACAAATGCCAGTCACACTTCACAGACAGGTGCGTCTCACCCTTCATACGCTGGGGATAGTTCTGCGTCTGAGAGACAAAAAAATCAAATCGACTCCAAAACAAATGAGCCATGCCATCGCTATAGCCGAGAGCTGTCTGCTCTCATACATAAGGCAAAAAAGAAGAAAAATTTAACGGTGTAGAGATTAGACATCGGTTAAATCTACCCATTGTCACTCCTGAAATCTGCGCGCTTCGTTGCATTCTCTAAAACATCAGTTAACAGAAGTTGTTGATTTTTCATCAAGATTAGCTGCTCCTGACGGTCAACTAAATGTTATCCTGAGAGGACCCTCCATGGCCAATGACGCAAGTTGTGTTCTAAATGCTGCTGACGACTATAACGCCTCGACATTTCTTAACAAAGTTGAGCAGATTATGCAGAGCAATTCCAGAATGAGATCCCACGATGAATTGGACATTGTTATTATAGTGGCCTTAAACAAGCGCGGGGGAGGAGGGTTGCGGCTGAAATTAGGGAATATCCCTTACAATGCCATTATTCAAAAGAAGGCAGCTTGCCTATGTGTCCCTACGAACATTGACGACAACCTATGTTTTTCTTACAGCATCTCACGCTCTCTGCATCCCCACATGTCTAAAGTAGAACTCGGTCAGCGTACACAACAACTCCATGCAGGTGTCGGCTTTAATGCAGAGCATAAATTCTCCCTATCTGATATATCTAAATTTGAACATTTTTTGGATATTAAAATTATCGTGTTTCACCACAATCGCGGCTCAAAAAAATTGGATTTGTATCAGACGCGTGAACAAATACATCCTAAAACAGTATGGCTGTATCTGCACGATGATCACTTTTACCTGATAGAGAAAAAAAACAGCATTTTTTGGGAGTTCTTACGTCTGTGATTTCTGCTACAAAAAATTCAAGTAAAGACATTTACTTGAATAGCCATAAATGTAAACATTTTTGCAACGTGTGCTTTTCTGACGGCTGTCATGAGTACTTCAAGCGTTTGTTCAGACTGTGGCCGTATATGCAGATCATCAGATTGTTTTAACGGATATAAAACCGTGAGAGATTCAGAAAAGTACAAGGGATTTACTTTATGTGATCAATATAAATACTGCAAAGACTGTGGTCGTCATTTTTCTGTAAAAAAAAGGCGATGTAGGACATAAATGTCAGAGAGGAAGGTGTGATCATTGTGGGGATGATTTGGCATCAGACGTTCAACATGAATGTTTTATACAACCAGAGAAGCCCTCAAAGCACCAGACTAAATATGTGTTTTTTGACTTTGAAATGCGAACGATTGACGGTAAACACAAGGCCATGTTGTATGCGCTATTGATTTTGAGGACGAGCATGGTGTGCCTCAGGAGCGGACTGTGCTGACCTCTTTGTGAAAAAATACAGACAGCCAAAATATAAAAACTACACATTCATCGCCCATAATGCATCAGGGTTTGACAACTACATTATGCTTGATTATTTCACAAAGCAGGGTATAACACCAAAGCTAATCATGAGAGGTAGCAAATTTCTTTTGATGCTCAATGTTGCCTACAGACAGAGATGGATAGACTCGTACTGCTTTCTGCCCATGCGTTTGTCTAAAACACCTGCCGCTATGGGGTTTTCAGATTCCCATGCGAAAGGGTACTTCCCTCATCTCTTCAACACTAATAATGTTAATGATAATGTTAACTATGTCGGTCCACGCCCTGATTTGCTTTTTTACGGTTATGACAGCATGTCTGACAGTGAAAGAGCAAAACTCCTTGAATGGTACGACACAGTTCGCCACAAAACGTTTGATTTTCAGGCTGAGCTGAGATCATATGGGACCAATGATGTCGTTGTTCTTCGCAAAGTCTGCTTAGCATTCATCGGTTGTACTGGTATTGATCCTTTTGATTACACTACACTTGCGTCATGTTGCATGTCTGTATTCAAAACACAATTCCTCCCACCCAACACCTTGGCGTTAACGTGTGACGGAGCGTAAGTAAACCAGTACAAGACATCCTCCAGTGTTTCCATACAGTGGCTTGAATATGAGGCAATGAAAAACAGCATTGAGACACGTCACGCTCTCAATTACAGTGAAAAACAATTTGGGCCCTATCATGTTGATGGGTATTGAGGGATTATGATAGTATGATTTTTGTATTACTCAGGGTAACCAAAATTATTGTGTTTTCTTATATTGATCTCTGATGTGTTTTATAGGTAGAAGTTTATATGTTGGTTTATCATTTATTAAACTAGACCTGATGTGTGTGTTTTTTGGAGAGTTGCAGAAACAGGGGGTCACTGCATGATCAGATAAGGACACCCCTCACAATGGGTAGCTACATGGGTAGTTTGGAATGTGGTACAAACATCTCTTTTCCAAGATATCTCATTTCAGGAACTACGCTCGTAATCTGCCCAGCAACAGCATGGCGATTCGTGGAGTCAGAGGACAAACATTGGGGTCAGAGGACTTGGGCCAACCATGGACTGACCTACACTTTTGTTTTATTGTTTTATGACATGACAATGTATACCAAAACACTGGGTCAGGGAGAGATAGCCAGTCAGACTTCATGAACTGATACAGCTTGTTGTTTGTCAGAGAAAGGAAGATCGACCCAGAGCTCTGTAAGCTTTATTCATTTACTTGTAATAAAACTGATTAACTTGGACCAAAAACATCTTCTCCTATTGCTTCATGAAAGAACACGCAGGACCAAGGACTACACATAGTTTAAAAAGGGTAATTTAAAGTCACGGTCCAACAGTATAGTGAACAAAATGGTACCCACACAGCTTATGAATTTGCCGGTTGTTTCTGGCACGGGTGCCCCAAGTGCTACAATCCTGGCCACAAAAATACTGTGAATAACATTGCATTCGGTGTTCTGGCAGTTTACTGCTAAAATACACACCCTTAGACAGTCCCACAAGCTTCATGTCAGGGTGATGTGGGAATGTGAATGGGAGGAGGCAAAGAAAACAGATGGGTTTCTTCAGGATTTTTTGAAAGCTTATCAAGCACCAACAATGCTCAATCCCCGAGGTCGTACAAATGCGTACAGACTGCATTACAAAGCTGCTGAGAATGAAAAAATACATTACTATGATTTCACATCGCTTTAGCCAACTGTGCAAGCCCGTAAATGCTGCAAAGGCAGACGATTGGACCCCACAGACCGGGCCATATTTAGGAGATCTCACCGAGATTAATGGAGACACCGGTGGTGACGACTACATTGTTGAGTTTGTGTCTGGTGGTCCAAAATGTTACATCTACCACGCATTGGAAAACAAAGCAGAACTAAAATGCAAAGGTGTAACATTAACTTCTCATAACACATCAGTCGTCACTCCAGACACACTGATTGATCTTGTACATGAGTTTGTGAATAGTGATGAGACGCAATGACACGTAATGACAAAATCAGACACTATAGTGAGAAATAAAAAGGCTTTTGAACTAAAAACAAAACAATAGCAAAAAGATTTCAAGTCGTATACACCAAACGCAGAGTTTTTCCTGATCTGAGAACTTTACCATATGGCTATTGAAAAAATCTGTTAGAGAAGCTGTAGACTTGATTTTAGACTACAATACTCTTTTAGTCTGATTGTGTTAGGTCCTTCAAACAGCAGTAAAACATATTTTGTGAAAATGTTGATTGAAAAATGTTGTTAAACTCATTTCAAAACAGATTGAAAACATTGTATATATTTTTTTTCGTGTTGGCTTCCATTGTATGTTCATTTATTAAAATTAGAAACCTGAATTTTGTTGACAACTTGCCCTCATTTTTATACATTAGCCTTTTTGTTGCTCTGGGGTTCCCATCCTTGCCTTCTGAATGATAGAATCGTCCTTGCACGATCTAAAAAAGATGTAGAATTCTGGGTCGTAGACTTCAAGGTCTGTTTCTACACGATAGAGCTCTCCTGGCACAGACCCGCACCACTGTGTGGTATAGACTCCTTTTGAAGCACTCATATCTTTACAGACTTTGTTTCTGAAGTAATTCCAGTCTTTGGCTGAAAAACTAATGTGCGGTGTGCTTTCACAAAGAAAAATTTCATCAAGCTCTCTTGTATAAAGATGAACTGTTCCGTGCTCAAACAAGAATCCCGACATTCTAAAATCTTCCTAAAATCTTCCCGTCCATTCAAACAGATGCGGCCATGCCTTTCGGTCCAGAAAATCAGCCAATGTTGTTGGGGGAGTCTTCTTTCTGGGAGCCATACTCATTGCAACAATTGATTACCTGCGACGTCCATGATTGTGATGCTGCAAAGATGGCGCTGTTGTTCTGCACGAAAATAGGATTTGTCCCAAAAATCGTTCAGTCACACTGTCCCACACTCTCGCGGTCAGATGGAAGTCAAAAAAGTGGCCCGCTATATATATACAACCATTGCTAAAGCCACTCCCAAACATCCGCTTTTAGAGGATAACACCGGACATCCCATATACACAAACCCCCCCCCCTTTTCACAACCTTCTTCACCTTTTGGTGATCGACCCCCAGCCCTGCTAATACAGGATGAGGCCGGACATGCCCTAATACACACCCCCATGTCTTTGTTGTTGTAGTGGACCTAAATTTATTAGTTATGCATTTTAATAAATTTATGAGAATTGATACCCAATTATGAATTATTATTCATAAAATCAGAATTTCCTCGTAAAGGGCACCACCGGAGTTGTTATAATCCTAGAGTCTCCGGACCTCTAGGTAGTTTTGAATAATTATACAATTATTACTAGTGATCAGTTAGTTAATAATCGCTCAATTATCTTAAATCAGTCAGTCAGTCTCATATCTAAAGGGTCAATTCTCTTGGCAGGAACTACAAATAGGCAACACACACAGCTCTTGATTATATTACAGTGAATTTATTCTCTAACTAAGGTGATAAAAAGACGGTTGGATACAGGGAACAAACATTTGCTGAACAATGAGCCTGGAGGTTCGATTGTGGGAAGCATTTGACTCATACGGCATAGAAGAGCTACTGAAAGTAAACTAATGCTATAGTTTAGGAGTTAAAATGGACATCTGATCACAGGACGTGTGTTAAGTCTTACTGCTTGTCGACAGCCTGCTTTTGGCCTGTTGCACGGGTCCCACTCTAGCTGCCGATCCTGGCTTTTGCTAGGGATTCTTCGGGGTTCTCCGTGTCTGATTGAAAACGCCTCCTCCGTCTGGCAATTCGGCTGTTTGCAGGTTTCCTTGGTTGTAGCTGGCGAGACCACGTGGCTTGGTCTGACCTCGGTGAAGTTGGCTGACGAAAAAGGCTTAAAATGGAACTTGGTCGTTCCTGAATTAGTCCAGTGTAACTTAACGGAACTCATAACTTTAACAAACAAAAGAAATAAAGAAATAAAACAAACTGAAGGCAGATCGATGTCGCGGCACTTCAGGTGTGCAGCTTCAGGCGAACTAAGGCCTGTTTGTTTCGCTGGCCGAGTCTGGGCGTGTTGCCTGGCGAGGCACGCCACGCGCGTGCCGAAGCATCCAGAGGGCCGAGTGGAAGAGCGAGAGGAGGGAAGCGTCTAGAAGAAGAACGCGAGCAGGTCGCGTGTCGCTCTTTTGTTGCCTGGGGCGTGGTTCCCCAGGGGGCGTCTCAGGTTTCCCAAGGGACTGCCTTTCTAAACTTAATGTCTAAAGAAAAGAAATCTATTTGCACGTATTATAATCAAATATTTTCCACAATCGAACCTCAATGGTTGAACGGTTGTACTGTTCTAGGCGTTTGGTAACAGGAAACAATTGTCACATTCAGGTCACGTTCAGCTATCCTGGATAATGTCACACTTAGGTGAGACAAGGAGTATCCCTTTGATAGGATAATAAACATAGAGCAAAGTCAGTTGCCACATGTGTGAAACATGTGTGAAACATGTGTGGGGGGGGGAGGGGGGGCAGTTTTGATAGGCTGTTCAGGGAAATGCCAATGGCTGGTTTGTGTCCCTTTGTCAGTTTAACAGTCAGGCCCCGTGTTATCAGCTTTGGAATCAAAGAGGTGCCAGTTTTATGGTCGTGATAGCACTTAGAGAAAGCAACTTTGACCCCTCCCCTTCTTCTCTGGGGAGGAGAAAGGAATTTAGAGTAGCTCCAGATTTATTCAATATAAAATGCACAAATCCACACCGTTGTTCACTACATAGGCATGCCCTCCCTAAATAATATTATTTACTGTAAACTCAATGGTACATGATTGAAATCATCGATAATTCCCTTAATGACTAATGGCTAAAATGTGATACCAACTAAACCTAAATAAGTGACCTTCTTAATTTATTAAGTACTTTCATTTAACATGTTGAATGTCTGGAAATTAACAAAATTTTCATCTATATCAAATTTTTCATTTATCCATGAACGTTCATGTAATTTACATGGGCATTATGCCTTAAAATATGAGAGTACTCATATGTAATACTATTCTGTTAAAAGTTTAAATGTATATCTTTTGTAAAACAACATTAAGTACCTTTTATGAATGCTGTGAAAAGATCAATATAGCAATATTCTATTATTTAATTGATTAATTAAATTAACTGATTGTTTAAAGAACTGATTTATGTGCATGAATTAATTAAATAAAACTTTGTGTGTGTGTGTGTGTGTGTGGATGCTAGAAAATTACTGCAGTGATTTGAACTGTTTAACTAAAATAACTGATTATAAGGAAATGATTAATAAACAAAAAATAATTAATTAAAACTTGTGTGTGTGTGTTTGTGGGGGTCATGGGGGTCGGGATAGGATGGGGTGGGGATTAGCTTTCGGTGTGAAAAACTTGTTGCACCTTCCCGTCTTCATAGCAGAGAGTGAGCTTGGATGGCATGGTGACAGTTTCCTCCGGGAAAGATTCTGTCCACACAGAAGACGGGATAACTTGCTCAGTGTCCTCTGCATCGAAAATCTCACTGCTTTCCAACACCCGAATCCCTTTCACAACAATCTCTTTGGAAGCATGAAGGAGCTATAAAAAATAACACATTATTGAGTCATTGCTGCATGAACAAACCTTTCTGTCCACTAAAAAAACAATCCAAGTCATTTACTCACATTGATCTACGTGAAGGGGGTGGACTGGAAGGTGTATCCGTATGTTGGGGAGTTTCTTTCTTTTAGGTAGGATATGCTGACAATTCCACATTCCTGTGGTCAGTAATGGCCTCTCTCCATAGGCATACTTTGACCTCTGCTTTGTCCTATAATAATAAAACAGGCTCATAAGAAGTCCTTCCTAGTAGTCTAAACTGTGTCAGTCACAATGGAAAGATTTCTAAGATCGAAACCCAGTGTGGAAACTTACAGCTGTTATTGTTCCTTCCACTGTAACGGCATAGTCCAGCCCTGGGTGCAGGTCCTTCACTTTTGTCAGAGTTGTAGGTGGTGACAGCAGCTGTTTCCCCTCCTCCTCCAGCTGGCTTGACACGTTGATTGAAGCAATATTAAATAGCAGTATTTTTTTTAGAGAGCATAGATTTCTGGCTCCCAAATTTGCTAAGGCCATAATTCTTGATAACATAACACTTTCTTATTTCAACTTGATCTGCCAATTCAGAGAACAAAATGAATTTAATTACAGTGCCATCACAAATGGCAGCCACTGTGTTGTTGTGGGTTGTGATGGGCTTAGCGTCTCTGTTTACAAAATCCCAGTTTGGAACTTTAACCATCTTTTTCAAGTCGATGACGGTCATCGCGGGGGAGATGGTTGTATGGTGTGGTGTGTAGGGGTCCCAAATGCTTTTTGAAATGCCAATCTGAAAATACACAACACAGAAAATACAGCTTTGAGATGCAAGGTAACATTAATTTACTTACATATCAAAAACACCAAAACATGTTTTATTTGTTTCTCAGTAGACATTTAGAGAATGAAGTTTTGCTTAGTCTTTTTCAGTAAAATGTACAGATGGAATATGTTATTAATTATCATTAACCAGATAATCGCTTTATAAAGTCATGATGTTGCACACTCTGGTACAGTAGGAGGCGCTACGCACCTTTCAAGAGGTTTTGTATCCTGATATTAAAAAAGTGCTGCAGTTCCATTTCCTGTTATCGCTTCAGAAGCAGGGGTGTGCTGGATGATACTGCTGTGTGCATGCAAGAGCTGAAGATGTTGAAGTTGTTGAAGCGCATGAGGATGCAGGTAAGACATTGAAGTTATTATAGACTCCATGCACTCTTGAATTTCAAAATCGAGACGATGGTTTACTGTAACGTTAGCGTGTTAGCAGTTGATGTTAACTGACAGCTAACGTTAGCTTTAACAACTGACCGTTGTTAAGTAGCAAGCTGGTAAACTAATAACTGAAGCTCCCGTTACCTAACTTGCTGGATACGCTATGTCAATACTTCATATTTGTTCATTGTGCATGTCAGGTCATTATTATTAGTAAGTAACAAACGGGAAGCTACTTATTCACTGTATAGTATAGCTACAAATTAACAGCCGAGTACATCGATCAGTACGGTTTTATTGTTACAGTGTTACAGTTGTTTCCGTTGAAAATCATCCATAGTAGCCGAAATTTCAACAAAACACTAGCTTTTATTTATGTATTTAAGTTCAAATCGAATTAATTAATTTAACGGTTAGTTTAAGTCCACCGACAACGCTACAAAGCTAATGCCAGTTAACTCCTTCTTTTCTAAGAAGTTTTCTAATGTTACCTTTTCCCTACTGATATTTAAACGTTAAAGTTAAAAGAATACTTACTTTTCTCCAGTATATTTAGAGAATATTTCACGGGTCTTAACAATAACCAGATATTAATGAAACCGTTGTTTAAAACCAGTGTGATATATATACTGTTACCTACCTTGTCAGTTTCTTCAAATGTATATATTTCCGATACCAACGTTTCCTGCTCTAGGATCGATACTCATATAAAAGGATCGATATCTAAACTCAGTAATTTGGAGTGAGTGTGTGTTTTATCATAAGTATCTTACTGTCACCAGGATGGTCTAACTACTCGGTTGATAGGAACTACTTTTCCTTCCGCCTGTTAAAGTCATGCTTTTGCTACGGCTCTGTGACGGAGCTTCTTTGAAGTGAGCCGCTGCGGCCCTTTATATTTCCCGCGATTGAATACTGACTCTGGCTGGCTGTAAAAACAGTCACGTCTGGCTGTATTTTAGCTGTGAAGGTAATAATGTTGCTCTGTGTGATGTGTGTGCAAAGAATCAGAATCAGAATCAGTTTTATTGCAAGGTATGTGTACACATATGAGGAATTTGACTCAGGATCGTACATTGCTCACGATGGGCTTACTTATACAATAATACCATAACACAATAATAAAATAATAAAATAAAATCAGACGACCCACAGAATAGACAACACTAATATACACACTATGAACAAAACAATATGGACATATTGACAAATAGCGCAGTGATCAGAGTGCAAAGGATGCAAGAGTAAACTATTCTCATTATGTACATATTGAAGGTGGATATGATATACATGTAAACATGTACACAGTGTGATGGAGCATAGTGCAAAGGATGCTGGAAAAAATAAATAAGACCTATGACCTTATGACCTGAGGTAGGTGTATTGGTATACAGTATATACAATATGACATAGTAGGAACATAGTATGAACAGCACTGAAATAGAGAATGGTGAATAAATAAAGTGGAAACCAGTAAACAGGTGCTGATTAGAGACAGAGTTACTGGGTTATTGCACAGGAATTGTTCCTGACACTGTGAGTCAGAAATCAGCTGTTCATCAGAGTGATGGCTTGTGGGAAGAAACTGCTTCTGTGTCTGTTGGTTTTGGCGTACAGTGCTCTGTTGCACCTACCAGAGGGGAGGAGCTGGAACAGGTTGTGTCCGGGGTGAGATGGATCTGCAGTGATGTTTCCTGCCCGTTTCCTGACTCTGGAAATGTCCTGAATGGAGGGCAGGTTGGCACCGATTATTTTTTCTGCAGTCCTGACTATCCGTTGTAGTCTGCTCCTGTCCTTTTTGGTGGCAGATCCAAACCAGACAGTGATGGAGGTGCAGAGAACAGACTGGATGATGGCTGTGTAGAAGTGGATCAGCAGCTCCTTAGGCAGGTTGAGCTTCCTGAGCTGACGCAGGAAGTACATCCTCTGCTGGGCTTTCTTGATGATAGTGTCAGTGTTGGGCTCCCACTTCAGGTCCTGGGATATAGTGGAACCCAGGAACCTGAAGGATTCCACAGCAGACACAGGGCTATTGAGTATGGTGATGGGAGGCAGAGTGGGGGGGCTCCTCCTGAAGTCCACGGTCATCTCCACAGTTTTGAGCATGTTAAGCACCAGGTTGTTCTGACCGCACCAGAGAGCCAGCTGATCAACCTCCCGTCTGTAGGCCGACTCGTCAGCGTCCCAAATGAGGCCGATGACCGTTGTGTCGTCAGCGAACTTCAGGAGTTTGACAGATGGGTCTCCTGAGGTGCAGTCGTTGGTGCAGAGGGAGAAGAGCAATGGGGAGAGCACACACCCCTGGGCAGCACCAGTGCTGATAGTCTGGGTGCTGGATGTGATGTTCCCCAGCCTCACCTGCTGACTCCTGTCAGTCAGGAACTCTGTGATCCACTGACAGGTGGAGGCTGGCACAGTGAGCTGGGTGAGTTTGGTGCTGAGGATGTCCGGGATGATGGTGTTGAACGCCGAGCTGAAGTCCACGAACAGGATCCTAGCATATGTCCCTGGATAGTCGAGGTGTTGCAGGATGTGATGCAGACCCATCATTCACTGACCTGTTAGCCCTGTAGGCAAACTGCAGCAGGTCCAGCAGGGGCCTGTAATGTCCTTCAGGTGGGCCAACACCAGTCTTTCAATGGACTTCATGACTACAGATGTCAGGGCGACGGGACTGTAGTCATTTAGTCCAGAGATGGAGGGCTTTTTTGGGACTGGGATGACTGTGGAGCGTTTGAAGCTGGAGGGAACTTCACACAGCTCCAGTTATTTGTTGAAGATCTGAGTGAAGATGGGGGCCATCTGGTCCGCACAGATTTCCAGGCACAATGGTGAGACACCGTGAGGTCCAGGAGCCTTCCTGATCTTCTGCCTTTGGAAGAGGTGGCTTACGTCCTCTTCACAGATCTTGAGTGCAGGTGAGAGGTCAGAGGGGGAAGGTGACCGTTTGAAGATGGCGTTAAAGTCGGGGAGAGGTGTGACTCTGGGCTTTTCAAACCTACAGTAGAAACCATTAAGCTCATCTGCCAGTCGTTGAGTACCAGCAGTGTTGGGGGATGGTCTCTTGTAGTTTGTGAGTGTCCGTAGGCTTCTCCACACTGACGCAGGGTCGTTGGCTGCAAAGCTGTTATTTAGCTTTTCAGCATAGCACCTCTTTACAGCGTTAATTAACAAAAACACAAAAAGCACTACGGAGCATAATCCCGAGGCGGCCGTCTGCGGCGCCACCTTGGATGGTAGTCACAGTACTATTCAAATTTGTTCAAATCAGCAATTCAGTTTAGCGCAAGCATTTCAAAAATCCTTTAAACATTGCACATCTATCAAAACTTTGTACTATTCAACTTGTTTCAAGACAGCAGTGCAGGTTAGTGTCAGCTTTTCAACAAAACCTTCCACATTTTGCATACATTTCTACTATTCAACTTTTTTCAAGCCAGCAATTCAGTTTAGCGCAAGCTCTTCAGCAGACAGCATTCACACTGCAGTTTCTTCAGGAATTGCTTTTCTAGTTATTGGTGTGAATGCTGTACGCATTCACAACATATGTTCTTCTACTGTTTCGGAAGTCTTTATTTTTCTTGTTCCGCTCGTTGTTTTGCAACCTAACTAGTTCCACAGTTTTCAACGTAGAAACGTCATTCAAAGCTTAAAATATTCATCTCAATTAGGAATAGATTGCTTGTATTCAGAATTTTGATAACCTTCACACTTTTCTAGATAATCAAGGTTTTCCAGGATTTTTTCCCCATTCAAGTGAATGGATGGAATGTTCAAAATGTCCCCATTTTCACACTTTTTCAAGGTTTTTCAACTGTTAACTACTCATTTATACTTTCATTCAAAAACAAAAAGTTTCCACATCTTTCATTCTTTCTTCATATTATTCAACTTTCAAATCCTATTCAAACTCTTCAATCTATTCAAATTTCTTTGAAACTTTGTTATAATGAAAAAAAAAAAATCATTCAAACTCACTGATCTTCAACCTCTTCCCACCAATTCATACATTCACGTAGAAACGCCATTCCACCTTTAAAACGTTGACAAACCTTTGGACTCTATGTGAATTCAACTTTTTCACATCTCTTGTACTTTTTACACAATGTCAAGTTTCGTGTCGTTTTCAGCCTGTTTTCTGAATTTATAATGGGAGAGGATGGAGTGGAATGTTGGGAGTTAGAGTGAGGGGACCAACCGACACAGTGGGAATTCACTTCAAAATCGTCTTAAAATTGTATCTTCAGCTCGTTGTATCTCCCACAGCTTTCACTCTACATGCATAATGTTTTCACAAGTTGTAGGAAAACTCGTTCTGCTGCTGATGTGTAACTTTGAAAGCAATCGGACTTTCACAGCTGGTACAGTTGGCTTGAGAGTGAGAGGAGTCCCACTCAACTGCTGCATAGACTCCCATACTAAAAAAGTGCTGCAGTTTCAAGAAAGAGGCAGAAAGATTGACATTTGTATACTGCTGCTGTGAAGCCATTTTTGACAGTAGACACACAAATCTCGAACATCATCTTCATGAGGATCGTATCTCTCTAACAATATGTTTACTTTGGCACTGCGAGTTATGGTCTGTTCAGTAGGAGCAGGAGAAGCAGAGCTGTGCTTCAGGGTAAAACTCAATGAGATCAGCTGTCTAAACCTGTCAGACAACTTTTAACATTGCCATGGCAACCTTAAGATTGCAGGCTCAGCACACAGCTGATCGAGATGATGTAATGTAGACAACTCAGTAAACATGGCCCTTCACTACATCCTCCAGCTCCTGGGCTCTCCAGGAGACTACACCTCCTGATGTGGACTCTGCTGCTCTGCTGCATGACAAGTTCTCTTAGCTGAGCATGCCTGCAGGTGTATCACAGACTTACTGTCCAGCAGCAAGCGGCACGTGAAGCTGGGAAAACATGTTTCTGACTCCAGGACCGTCAGCACAGGTTTTCTTCAAGGTTCTTTCCCCTCTGCTCTCCTCCAACAGCTGCACCTCCAGTCACCAATCTCCTAAAGTGTGCAGAGGATACCACCCTCACTGGGCTCATCTCTTGTGGGGATAAGTCTGCCCACAGGTGGGAGATTGACCCATCTGGGGTCCTGGAGCAGCCAGATCAATCTGGACCTCAATGCTCTGAAGACAGTGGAGATGGGCGGGTATTCCAGGTTGAGGCCTTCCGCACCCATCCCCATCAATCTGTGCAACACCACGCTCAACACTGCACATTAAAGCCAGCAATGCAGTGTAGCGTCAGCTTTTTGACAATCCTTAAAACCTTCCACATCTTTCATACATTTGTATTATTCAAAGTTGTTCAAGACAGCAATTCAGTGTAGCGTCAGCTTTTTGACAATCCTTAAAACCTTCCACATCTTTCATACATTTGTACTATTCAAAGTTGTTCAAGACAGCAATTCAGTTTAGCGTCAGCTTTTCAACAAAACATTCCAAAACCTTTCACACATTTGTACTATTCGACTTTATTCAAGCCAGTTTAGCGCAAGCCCTTCAGCAGACAGCATTCACACCGCAGTTTCTTCAGAAATTGCTTGAAACTGTGATGATATTTACAGAAGCCCAACAGTTCCCACCAAGAGCAGCACTAGGCGACAGAGGCAAGGAAAAACTTCCTTTTAAGAGGCAGAAACCTCGAGCAGAACCATGGCTCAGGGTGGGCAGCCATCTGCCTCGACCGGTTGGGGGTGAAGGAGAGAGAAGGAGAGAGAGAGAGAGAGAGAGAGAGAGAGAGAGGGCAGGAGAGGAACAGAGAGAAAAAGAGAGGGAAGGAAGGAGAGAGAGGGGAGGGAGGCAGCCTACACAATATACACACACAGAGGTACAGACAGTAAAGGTGATGTTGCTATAGACTAAATGAAAAATGGTACAGATATTTATAATAGTGTTAATGATAATAATCGTAATGTTAATGATTATAATAACAATAATAACAATAGGACTAGTAACAATAGTCGTTGCAGCAGAGGGTGTCGAGCGGGAACACGGGGGCAGCAGGTGACCCGCAGCCACAGATCCAGACTCCACAGCTCCAGAGCCAGAAAACCTGCAGGAAGTGATAGGAGGAGAGAGGAGAGAGACGAGAAAGCACAAGACTACCGGAAAGGGGAGAAGTTGTGTTAGTAACATGCAATAATGGGATGAGGTTGCATACAGAGGGAGAGAAAGTAGAGGAGAGAGGAGCTCAGTGCATCATGGGAAATCCCCCGGCAGTCTAGGCCTATAGCAGCATAACTAAGGGATGGTTCAGGACTCACCTGAGCCAGCCCTAACTATAAGCTTTATCAAAGAGGAAAGTCTTAAGCCTACTCTTAAATGTGGAGATGGTGTCTGCCTCCTGAACCCAAACTGGAACCTGGTTCCACAGGAGAGGAGCTTGATAGCTGAACGCTCTGGCTCCTAGTCTACTTTTGGAGACTCTAGGAACCACAAGTAACCCTGCATTCGTACCTCTGTGTGTATATTGTGTAGGCTGCCTCCCTCCCCTCTCTCTCTCCTTACATCCCTCTCTCTCTCTCTCTCTCTCTTTCTCTCTCTCTCTCTCTCTCTCTCTCTCACCCCAACCGGTCGAGGCAGATGGCCGCCCACCCTGAGCCATGGTTCTGCTCGAGGTTTCTGCCTCTTAAAAGGAAGTTTTTCCTTGCCTCTGTCGCCTAGTGCTTGCTCTTGGTGGGAACTGTTGGGCTTCTGTAAATATCATCACAGAGTACGGTCTAGACCTGCTCTTTTATGAAAAGCGCTGTGAGATAACTGTTGTTGTGATTTGGCGCTATATAAATAAAATTGAATTGAACTGAATTGAATTCTGGGAGCGCAGTGCTCTGGTGGGGTAGTAAGGTACTATGAGTTCTTTAAGATAAGATGGTGCCTGACCATTAAGAGCTTTGTAGGTAAGAAGAATGATTTTAAATTCTATTCTGGATGTTACTGGAAGCCAATGCAAAGAAGCTAAAACAGGAGAAATGTTTAAGCAAATACACTTTTTGTATCAACAAAGCCTCAAATTGTGTCTTTCTATGCAGGGTGACTGGTGGCTCAATAGGTTAAGCAAAAGTCTCTGAAGAGGCACAGCAGCAGTGATAATTGGTATCAACTTTAAACACCTGTATGGTGTTTGAACTTAATGATAACAAAAAACTAAAGATGTCTTCTAACTTAAAACACCAACATGGAAGTTGAAAAGCTCTTTTTTAAGCAAATGCACTTTACCATCAACAAATGATCACATTGTGGCTTCATCAACTGTGTCCATCTATAGCTTGCTTGACTAGAGCGCTGTTTTCCCAGGTATCTCTTTTCATTCAGACCCACGTTCGAATCCCACCACCGGCAGCATTGATAAATGCTTTCAACTTCAAACACCTGTGTGGAGACCGTTTTGCAGTGGTCGGTTTTAAATGTGTATGTTGGTTAGTCTTTCTAAATGCAGTAATTTTATACATGGAATGAGATTTATAAGACGTTTTCTGTGTCTTCATGTTATTTTGCAACACTGGACTACATGTCACAGAAAATATAAGCACAATCAAAACAGTGCTCTGCCACGCATTTGTGGTCATAGATTTCCCTCTATTGATGCTTTGAAGTATAACATGCATTCAGTTCCCACTGACTTGCTGTGGTGTTTTGAAATTTGTATCTTAGTCTTTCTAAATGCAATCAATGTTTAGCTGGATATCAATGTTTCCCTAAAATAGTTGATAGCTCTATATATTTTATTCGACAACAGTGGACTGGACCTCAAATAAATCAGCGCTGGACGGGCCCTCACACGTGAAGCGTCACAGGTAGTGTTGCTCTGAAGTGTCACACGATTTACACACTCCGCACTTTAACAAACTCATCATAGAGAATTAGTCCATGCGACTTTCCAGAAATTTTCGCTGTGCAGTCTTATCCCATCAATGATCACATGTTGTACAAATGGTGAGTTTTGGTCTACCGGGGCAGTCCGTGGCGTGGAATTGCAATGATTTGCCACGAAACAAGAAGTTGTTACAACTTAAGTGTACATGCTCACATCTGTACCAAACTTTATGTGACTGATAATGGCCCCACCACCCACACATCTACATGCCAAAATTCTAGTAGTAATTATAGTCATAGCGCCACCTACTGGCAACAGGAAGTAAGCCTTGTGTGACGTCCATTATGCAATTAAAATTAATTTTCTTAAAATGATGTACTGGGACATAACGTATCATTACTGGGTGCTCCTTTGCACCTCATAGAGGACACAGGAAGTGACCTTTAAGTATTTTGTGCAGCGTCCAAAGTGCGTGACACTTCAGAGGAACACTACCTATTACACTTCACGTGTAAGGGCCCGTCCACCGCTGATTTCTGCTTTAATATTTAACTGAATTAGTCTGTGGCATGTGATTCTTTTACCTGTAGGTAACGCTAAAGGATTTTAAATTGCTGATGGAGCAGTACTTTGCAGCAGCAGCGGTAGCAGTCACAGCTGACAGCTGACAGCTCTCACATGTATTTACTTTAGTAAATACCCATTCTAGTTATTATTTGTTGTCTGTGAGCTGGAATGAGCTAGAAACATGAACCTTGGGGGAATAATTGCTTGTGATTCCATAGAAATATGAACTCAATCGGCCACATGGTGGCGCAGTAAATAAGGCTTAAAAATGCAAACTTTGAAAGGCCATGCACCTCATGCCGTAAGTCCGATTAACTTGAAATTTCTAACAAAGGTGCAGCTCAATGTGCTCTACCAAAAAAGTCTCTAGGACCACTAAGGTCTGTCTATAAAGGTTTCCCGACTTTAGGAGTTTTTTGAAAAATTTTTGACATCTCCTCCTAGACCAGAGGTCACTAATAGGCGGACCGCGGTCCGGATCTGGACCCAGCAGCTGTCCTCTCCGGACTGCCGACCTACAGCTGATTTATTATTGAGGCTACCTCGTGACCTACGTGACAGAGCATTTCTATTTTACCCCGCAAAGCTTCAAAACCAGAATATCTCATAGATCTCCAATGCTAGCTGGCAGGACAAACTGGAGCTCACGTTTCTCATTGAACAAGAGAAAGTAGGAGTGGTAGCTCTGTAAGAGGGAATGAAAGAGAAGAGGGGGCATTAAAGCTGTTCATTTGTTAAGATATGTTGAGTGTAAATTATAAAATTGGTTAAGACTACACTTCATCACTTCAATCTACACTTTTTATTTAATGTTTTCTAAAAATCAGACACTTTATTTTACTTAAATTTAGAATTATTTATTAGAATAGTGATTATTTATTATCCCTCCAGTTTGATGTGAAAACTGACAGTGAATATTCTTGAAATATTATTTGATTTGACAGTCTGTTGTTGACTAAAAACATATGTTGATACAACTATACGTTATGGTACTGAATGATAACGCAAGTTAGTTGTTTTGATGTTCCGGATCTTTGCTTTGGGAAATTTTCTGTAACTGGACCTCTTGGAATTCTAATTGAATACCCCTGTCCTAGACCATAGCTCCGATTGCCACCAAAGTTTTAGTGAATCATCATTGGATCAAGCCTATTAAAAGTTGTATAAAGCATATTGATATCTCTATTACTTTTCAAGATATTGACCAATGAACTTTGAAAGGAGCGTGGCTCTGGACATAAATGAACATAAATCAGCAACATTTCTGTGGTACGTGTATCATGTCCAGGCGTACAAAAAAGCCTCTTGGAGCCATTGCCTAAACCCAACAGGAAGTCGGCCATTTTGGATTTATTGGTCATTTTTGCCGAATTACACACTCCATACTTTAACGAACTCCTCCTAGGGATTTAGTCCGATTGACTTCAAATTTTCACTGTGCAGTCTAAATCTATTGACGATTAAAAGATGTAGAAACGATGAGTTTCGTGCAACGGTGTGCTCGTGGTGTGGCGTCCAAAATTTGCATATTCGCCATGAAAGAGGAAGTTGTTTTAACTTCAGTGTACATTCTCACATCAGGTACATGTGAAAATTATTGTCCCACGGGTCCTTTAAAAAGTTTTAAATAAATAATCGGGAATTTGAGGCCTTAAATTTGGCAAAATTTGGCTGGAAGTCACGAACGTGACGCACTGTTAGCCTGTAGGTCTGCTGTTTTTGGCAATGGAGCGTGAAGAAGCATAAACTGAGCTTAAAAGTTAAAACAGTCAGTTAACAGACACAATACAGCTCACTCCTCCTAGAAATGCTTCTGTGCTGTTTGATGCCTGCTGTTATGCACTAAGCAGCAGGAACAATAATTGGACAGACAGACGTACAGACAAACCCTATTCTAACCGTAGCCCATGCTGTCAAAGTCAAACTCTCTTCATTAAAGATTTAGATTTCTTGGCAGGAAATATATATACACCAGGACGGAGCCACCGGCCAGCCACTGGATTCCTGGAGGAAAGGCTGCGGAACGTCAGGAAGCGGCTGAGATCAGAGCACGGCACAGACACCAACACAAACGCCAGATGATGGTGCTCTTGCAAGGGCTCTCATACCAGGTAATTATTAAACTGAAAAATTATTTGATGAAGCAACGTGAAGAAACGATGAGTTTTCGTGCAACGGTGTGCTCGTGGTGTGGCATCCAAAATTAGCATATTCGCCATGAAAGATGAAGTTGTTTTAACTTCAGTGTACATTCTCACATCTGCACCATACTTTACGTGCTTTGATAACAGTCCTGCCTCGAACACATCTACAGTACATGTTCAGTTATAGTCGGAGTGTCCTAAGTCCTATGTAGCGCCACAAAGGGGACACAGGACTTGATGATTAACATGTTTGTGCAGTGTCCGAAGCCCGTGGCAGATTCACAGCCACACTGGCAGAGCTCCAGTATCTGCAACGCGTCCGCCTCACACCTCGACGCGCTACACGTGCGAGGGCCCGCCCAACGCTGCTTGCAGCTTTATATTTTTTTCCTTTTTCTTTTTTCAGCAAAGTAAGTATTTTTGGCGGCCTAAACATGCTCAAGAAACACCAAACTTTGCACACATGTCAGAAGTGGCGAAAAAATTTGTTTTTTTGGGTCCTGCACATGGGCGTGGCAAAATGGCTCGCTTGCGCCACCTACAAAATTGGCCCTAGGCCACGTTCAACCTACATGCACGAAATATTTTGGGGACATGTAATCATATCAAGACGGACAAAAAAGCCTCAAGGACCCATACCCTTAACCCAACAGGAAGTCCGCCATTTTGAATTGAAAGTGCAATTTTATCCCATTTTATGCAATTTACATTCATACTTTAACAAACTCCTAGCATGTACTAGTCAGATCAACTTCAAATTTTTGCTGTGCACTCTAAACCCATTGACGATTAAAAGTTGTAGAAACGGTGAGTTTTAGTGGAACAGCGTGCCCGTGGTGTGGCGTCCAAAATCGATGATTCGCCACAAAACAGGAAGCTGTACTTTAGTGTACATACATCAGTACCAAATTTGACATGGATAATAACAGTCCCGCCCCGGAAAACATCCATATGCCAATATTCAGTTATAGTCATAGCGCCAAGTGCTCTATAGCGCCACTGAAGGGACACAGGAAGTGACATTTAACACCTTGTGCAGCGTCCAAAGCGTTGTAAGTTGACTGTACATGCTCAGATCTGTACCAAATTTTAGACGTTTGATAAGAGTCCCACCCTGAACACATGTACATGCCAACACTCACTCATAGTCATAGAGCCACCTGCTGGCAACAGGAAGTGACATTTAACGAAGCAGTCCCTGTGGCACCTTCCAACTACATGTGTGAAACTTCTGTGGCACATGTATCATGTCCAGATGTACCAAAAAGCCTCTTGGAGCAATGTTAGCACTGTTGCCTCACAGCAAGAAGGTTGCGGTTTCAAATCCCGGTTGCCCCGGCCTTTCTGTGTGGAGTTTGCATGTTCTCCCTGTGTCTCCCACCGTCCAAAGACATACTGACTAGGTTAATTGGTGACCCTAAATTGTCCTTAGGTGTGAGCATGAGTGGTTGTTTGTCTATGTGTGGCCCTGCAATGGACTGGCAACCTGTCCAGGGTGTACCCTGCCTTTCGCCCAATGTCAGCTGGTATTGGCTCCAGCCCCCCGTGATAAGGATAAGCAGTTGACGATGGATGGGATTGTCATTTTTAGCGAATAACAAGCTCCTCCTAGAGAATTAGTCCGATCGACTTCAAATTTACTCTGTCTAGTCTGATCCCATTGATGATTAAAAGTTGTATGGTATGTTTTTGTGGAACAGTGTGCCTGTGGTGTGATGTCCAAAATTGATGATTTACCATGAAACAGGAAGTTGTTGTAACTTCAGTGCATGTTGGCTATATCTACTTCAAAACTATCTCAGAAAACATTTTAACTTTACATAGTGTTACCGCTCAGAGCTATATATGCAGAGCTGCCAGGTCTGTGTGTTTTCTGCAGAAAGTGGGCTGTTATAATAAAGAGTGAGAGAGCAAGACATGGGGGATACCTGACCTGGTGTTCTGCTCGCTAACTGCAGCTCTGGTAGTATTAGTAGAAGCATCTACATACAACCTACATTCAGTACTGTTGAATGCATCCTGCGTAGACACAGTCGAATTGCATAAGCTGCTGCTGCTAACAAGCTGCACATGCTACGCCTCCTGTGCAGACACGGAGTAACGCCATCCTCACCCCTCCTTGTTTTCATAATCAGGAGCTGAGCTGTATTTGATGGGTTGTTAAAGATATTTGAGACTGCTGTTCATCACTCCAGTAAAGGTTCACAAAGAATCTAGTCTCTTGTCTATAATATATGTGTATGTGGATTTCATTTGGAGCAGGCAGTGTTATTTACACAGACGCTCTGCTTTCATTGCAGAAGTTCACCGGTTAAACTAATACACTTTACATTGTGCACTTCAGAGATAAAAGTGATTAGTGAAAAGTGTAATTCACCACTGAGGATTAAAACACATGGGGTGAGCTTGGAGGACATTTGTGGAGGTGAGGGTGTATTGGCTGCTAAATATAACTGCTTTCTCTTTTGGATCATTTACACATTTACACATCTCTTAGAGTCTTTGGTCTATATGGTTAGGGCGGTGATTCTGGCCTGTATGTGTGTGTGTGTGTGTGTGTGTGTGTGTGTCTTGAAGGGGGTGACAGCTGAGTACACGTTGACTGAAATGACCTGCACAACCCCCCCCCTCTCGGCCGTGTCATTACCCTTCTCTCCCCGCATAATGACGCATTGTCTACAAGCCATTCGGAGGCCAAGTGAACAGCAGGGGCCTGCAGGGACTCTCCAGTCTGAGCACCTAGGGCACAAAGCAGCAAAGAAAAGCAACAGGATTAGAAGACATGAGGGTTGTGGAGTCTTTAGGAGGGTACAGCGCAAACAAAGCAGTAAGTTCTCATGTCATTTTGTTTCCTGACATTAGTCATGTTTCGTCTAGTCACTTCATAAAACAATGACAGTAATGAACCTTTGTAGTTTCTGAGTAAATATGCTGTTTCTGGATGAAAACAAGAGACTGCAGGTTTATTCTGTTTTATTTCAGATATTTCTCTCAATTGCAGAGGCTGGTTTAATCACTGCTGGAATTCTTAATTCTTCCTGTGTGCAAACAGCTTACAGTTGAGTTGTTTAAAATTAAGAAGGGCTCTGTTTTCATAGACTATACTTTAATGACAGAGTACAACTGTGTATGCATGTTGTAGTTCAGTGTAACTTAAAATTGTATGTAAAACTGTTTATCTGCAGTTCTAGTCTGTAGGGTAAGGGTCAGTCCTCCTGTTGGCTACCATTCAGTCATAATGCAGCTGTTATGGACCTGTGTGATCTAATCAGGAGCATGGGAATCATTTATCTGTTTATGACATAATGATATAACCAACAGTATAGCCACAACTCCCTTGTCAAACCCAGGACTAACAGCCAACACTCACACAGCCCTGTTAGCTTTCAAAGCAAACATTCCTTTAGCATTCTGACCAAACAGCTAATAATACTCCTTTGGCGCACTAATAAGGGAAGGGATCCAGACAGGGCTATCCAAACTCTTAAGCAATCTCAGAAGGTAAACAGTTGTTTCAAAGGGCCCATATAACTTATCATAGATTGTCATCACTGAGGCCCTATCCACACTACTTAGTTTTTGTTTAAAAACAGAATTTTAAAACAAATACGATCTCCCTCCACATCAGCGTTTTAGCTGTTTTAGAGTTTATCTTTGTCTTCGAAGGATCAGCAGCATTTTGAAACTCCGTTTTAGGTCTTCGTTTAAGCCGTTTTAGTCTGGACAGGAGGTGCAAACATAGCAAAAGGTCTGTTTTAAAATGAAAACACAGTAGTGTGGATGGGCCCTAACACTAAGTTAGAGAGCAATAGTTCATGATTTCTACCTCTGAAGACAAAGAAGAATGAATCCATCACCACCAGTACAGTACAGTACTTTTTTCAGTCACGGCACCCTTTAAAAGTATACAAAACTTGAGTCAACCCAGTCTAAAATGTATTAAATAAATCTATCATCTGCATCCCTCTGATGGCCAACACACACACATACACACAGAAAAATGATGGGTTAAAAATAACCCAACTTGGGTTGTTTTAAAACCCAATCGCTGGATCAATATTGCACCAGACCAGCAGTAGTTAATTTGACCCAGCAAGATGGGTTGGTCATTTTTAACCCAACAGATGAGTTAAATATTCTACCCAAATGCTGGGTCAAATAAATTACAATTCTGGGTTGATTCGCATATTTGTTATATAGTGTACCCAAATGCTGGGTAAAATTAACCCATATGCCAGATTAATTCTAACACATTACAGTACAATTTAAGAAAATAAATTGCAATAGAATACCCATAACTATAAAATTGTTAAACTACAAACCTAGAACAGAATACATGCTAGATTTATGCATATGTTATACTATAAACACTTAAACAATACAAAAACAAAACAACATAATGGAATCTTTGAAAAAAATTATTATATTACATTAATTAATATCAACAATATAGTGGAACTGGTGCAGTTCATATCACTCAGGTAGGAAAACATTCAGAGGAAAACAACAATGAACTGGCTGAACATTCAACAGGCCAACAGTCAACAGTGAACAAATTCAAATTCCTATTAAAAAGCTGCTATTTAAGAGCCATTAGCTCTAATTGCAAGCAAGTATTCTACCTTGAATAAACTTCCATTTTAGACTCCCCTCCTGGCATTTCATATATTACAGTCTGTATGAATTCCCACACATGTTCACACTTGTGTATTTAATGTCAAAGACAAAGAATGCCTTGAAGCAGACATCAATGGCCTAAAGCAGTGCTTCTTGTTCCAAGGCCTGTCCAGCTATTATGACGAAGGCCTGAAATGCACTCTGATCATTTTCCAGCGTCAGGATGTGGGGGTATGGTTTGCATGCCTTGGCCTCATGGAGGTACCCCACCATGTTTATTCCAGGCTAAAAAAGAAACAATACAAGAGAGCAAGTGAGAGAGTGTGAATGAATAAGGACCAAATGTCTACCGACTATGCGTTGTAAGCTTGTAGAACGGCTATTCCGAATACTGTCAGGCTATATTTGATGCCTGTCCCCAAAAATATAGTAAAACAAACCTGGATATGCATGTGTGCATGCACACATTCTTGAACTCGGATACGTTGATAAAATGAATAAAGTTTCCCCTTTAGATGTGCTTGAGGACTTACAGGTTTATGGTCGGTAAAGGCCAAGCTGCATTCCTGACTGGTGCGGAGAACCACTTTGTCACCGCGGCCACGGCCAACTTTGTAAGTTGTAGGTAGAAGCAAGGCTGGGAGCTGCCTCAGGGCGAGTTCCCCAACACCATCTGTAGGAGGACATAGGTGTCAATACGATGTGGAATAGCATACCTGTGATTTTGTCATTCAATATCCAACTAAAATAAAACCCATGCTAACTGTTAGGTGCAGTTAATTCCCGCCCTGCAGCTGGTTAGTTTGTAGTTTAGTTAATCCTCCTATTATTGGACCGGAAGGCGGCAGAGATCTAAGTATTTAAAAAAGTACCGGAGTACAGTCACTACATTTCTGTGGCAGTAAACATGTCACACACACCCTTAACTAACCGTGCTATATTCTGAGTTGTACAAGATATTTAAGGCTGACAATGTTAAGATGACAACAGCAGAGCTGCGCACGCACACACACACCCCACAGCCTCAGAGTCACTAGCTCAGCTAAAACATCGCGGTACCACAGAAACGTTCACAAAGGGCTATTAATGTGCTTAAGAGTGGACTTGTCTGTTAGCAGCATGAGTACATGGAGACTCTGATTATAGCTGACCATGGCTTGTTTTGCTTGCATTTTTTCTTGCTGTCACCAGTCTGTTAACGCCTCCCTATGGAAGCGGAGGGTAATGGCGATCTGGTAATGCAAGTCAAATTTGCCAAATCAATTCTGATTTACTGAGTGACTTGCTCATAAATCTTGTTCAATTCAATTCATTCAATCTGTCAATTACATCAATTAATAACTACATTTAACTCATCGCATAATTCAATGCATAATCAGCCAAAGTCCTCAAATTTATGCGGGGGTGCATTTTTTCAAATACGCCGAACTTTTGCTGCATAAATTGCTGATTTCTGCGCAAAATATGCGGGGCTTGCATAATTTCATAATCCCCGCAATTTGATCGCATAAAATTGCATAAAATTCCCAGATTTATTTAACTCTATTCCTATGATGATATCACTCACTATTCTCAGAGCTCATGTTGTTTTTCACTGTGTAAAATGTTCGAGAAGGCACCACTGCCCAACCACATAAGAACCCTAAAAACCCAGCGAAAACCTTGCATTTACAAGATCTGCAGACAAGAATATATTACCTGGTGTTAATCCATCCAGGGGCAATGTCAGCTACCCCTCCTGTCTTGCCAGGTACAGGATCTTCTCAGCATAAATGGGTAGCCAAGTTTCAAACAACTTTGATGCAGCATCCCCATGCAGGACAAGAAAGTCCTGTGCAATCTATAAAATGGAAAACACATTTTTGAAACCAATTCAATGTGGCACACTAATAAAAGGTTATAAACAATGCATCCTCATATGTAAGAGTATATTCCCCTATACCTACCATGCCTTTGGTCATTAGGCGAGGGAACTCTTCGAGGATCTGATTGATGGTCCAATTGTTGTCCCTAATCCACTTGGCCCTGTAGACTGCCGTGTTCTGCATGTAGGTCTCTATTTGGCTGAAGGGCTGAGAATAGTTTCTCAACCATTCTTTAAGCTATGACGTTTGTCTGATATGGTACATTATGTAAAAAAGACAAGAACAAGAAAGTTGTCAGTCACTGAAATATGGATGTATCCAGTGGCTGGCTGGTGGCTCCGTCCTGGGGTATACATATTTCCTGCCAAGAAATCTAAATCTTTAATGAATAGAGTTTGACTTTGACAGCATGGGCTACGGTTAGAATAGGGTTTAACTGTACGTCTGTCTGTCCTTAGAGAAGTAGATCAATTATTGTTCCTGCTGCTTAGTGCATAACAGCAGGCATCAAACAACACAGAAGCATTTCTAGGAGGAGTGAGCTGTATTGTGTCTGTTAACTGTTTTAGCTTTTAAGCTCAGTTTATGCTTCTTCACGCTCCATTGCCAAAAACAGCAGACCTACAGGCTAACAGTGCGTCGCGGTCGTGACTTCCAGCCAAATTTTGCCAAATTTAAGGCCTCAAATTCCCGATTATTTATTTAAAACGTTTTAAAGGACCTGCGGGACAATAATTTTCACATGTACGAACCCTAGTGTGTATTCTTTAGTGAGGATTCGCCAGAAACAGGAGATCTACATTGGAAATCTAGCAAAAAAAGAAGGGGGCCTGGTATTGAGCCCTCGGCTGATTCCAGTTAACTAAAGAAAGTTTAAATTGAAAATCGCATTGGATGGCAACATTAAAAATCACCTGAATCAGTTTGAGGATCATGACAACCCAAATAAATATCTCAATGACATTTTTCAAAAAACACTCACTGCCACTGCTTGATGAGTCTTTCAAACAGGCAAATGACTGAACCAAACACGATGCCAGTGCCTTTTTGATATCTGATGTAGGACTGTAAAACAGAAAAAACACATCACACAGGTAAAAAGTGAAAACTAGATTTAAATGGATAGTTTGGATTGTAGGACATAAAGATGTATGAAATACTTACAATTAATATAGGCAATGTGAAGGGATTAATTTATAACCAGAGTCTTGTGTTCAAAGTTTTGATTTGGTTATGATCCATATCAAGTACTTCCAGTGAGTTGGCTGGAACAGATACATTTAAAAAACCTTACTCCACAAAAAACTAATTGTAGTTGTATTGTTGACTTATTTCTTCTATAAAACGACTGTGTCCGTTTATAAATGCAGGGAGTTTTGTTGAGTACACGTAAAATAACCAAGTCAAAATTCAAGACACAGGACTTGGGTTATTAATGAATACCTTTGCATCGGCTATATTGACGGTAAGCATTTCATACATCTTTCTTTATGTCCTATAATTCAAACTAACCCTTTAAAGTAATTCTGAAAATGTGTAGTATCCCAAAAAAATAGCTGTAGCAGTTGGAAAAGTCTGTTAGTTCTTCCTAGCAAATCTAGGTCAATGTCAGACCTCAAAGTAATGCCCTGTTTTATCTTAAGTGAAATGAAAATAAACTACATGTTAATTTACTTTTCAAATAACAAAAAAAATAAATAAAGTACTTCTCTCCAAGGTATGACACCAAGATTAGGACGAGGACACGTCTCTGACTGGTTGTGATGACATTATCTTGTAGTGAACAACGATGTGGATTTGTGCATTTTTGTATTGAATAAATTTGGAACTACTCCAAATTCCTTTTTCTCTCCCACAGAGGAGCAGGGGGTCAAAGTTGCTTTCTCTAAGTGCTATCCGACCATAAAACTGGCACCCTTTTGATTCCGAAGCTGATAACGCGGGGCCTGACTGTTAAACTGACAAAGGAACACAACCCAGCTATTAGCATTTCCCTGAACAGCCTATCAAAACTGTTGTTGCTATCTGTTGTTGATATTAGTGCTGAAAAGAAGTTACTTGTAGTGTTTTTATTTTCAGCAAGACACTCCTTCATCTAATTCAATTCAATTCAATTTTATTTATATAGCGCCAAATCACAACAACAGTTATCTCACAGCGCTTTTCATAAAAGAGCAGGTCTAGACCGTACTCTGTGATGATCTAATATAATCAATGCTTGTTCATAATACTTTCCTACAAAATTCCTTTAGAAATGATGACAAAGGAATGTTTTACTCTTAACTGCCGGCTTGAATTTAAGGATGAATCAACAAAAATTCCCCGGTTCCTAAGGAGAGACGATCTTGGATTAATCCAAGCTTTCCTCATGTAACCTGAGCTCCCCCAAGTGGAAGAAATAAGTATTACATGCCCTCATTGGAAATGCCGTTAAATATATAAATATCCTGACCAATAATGTGACAATTGTTTCCTGTTACCAAATGCCTAGAACAGTACAACCGTTCGACCATTGAGGTTCGATTGTGGAAAATACTTGATTATAATACGTGCAAATAGATTTCTTTTCTTTTAAACATTAAGTTTAGAAAGGCAGTCCCTTTGTGTCTAAATTTTGGCTTTGATTAATTGCCCAGCCTAGTGTTGAGTAAACAAAGTGACACCCAAGTCTTAAAGTGGAACTTACAAATTGTGGAATGATGTGTATTGTCTGTATCAGCTGATTTACTGGTACCACAGCTGCTGCTTGTTCCTCCATGGGGTGTGACATCAGAGATTGTAGGTGGGATAGCAGGCACAACAGCAGGTTCAACCTATGCAGAAAATCCAGGTCAATATAACAGTGGCAGCCAACTAGAATAGCTTGCTAAGCATCAGTAATGTAAACTCCTGGATGGATAGTGAACAAGGTGACAGATGGGGTGGGGGTCAAGATATAAAACTGTGCATGTCTTTACATTAGACTAGTGGACTCAGAAGACTGCATACAGTATGCATGGCGTGACAGATGTGTACTGGCTGGCATTCTCACAGAATGTATACTGTAGCAAACTCTGGGCGGTATACGAGGCTAACTAACTGCTCTGCCAAGCGTAGCTGCCCCTCTTGGTGTTGCGTTTAGGAAGCACGTATGGGGACCCGGGTTCGAGACCAGTGGGGTGCACTCCCCGGCATTCGTTACAATACATTTGGAAACAGAGTGCACATGTTTTCAGACACAGAACTGCTCAGAAATTCTGTACCCAAGTGCCCTGTTTTTAGGTGTAAAACGTGACACGTTCCTTTCGTGGACCATGCAGGTGTCTATAAAAAAGTGACTTCTAAAACATAATTGTGACTAAGACTGTATATGGAGCAGATAGACATTAAGTGATTAAACCAAAAAATACTTACAGTACAACTTATAACATCCCAGTAGTCATTTCAAGAACATCCCAGTAGTTTGGTAATGTCATCCCATCCCAGAAGTAGTTCCAGTAGTTCTTCCCATCCCATTAATCCAATACTGATCATCCTCAAGCAATGGGAACTTTACACAGCATGTATGGCTAAAAACTAAACTAATATGGTCGGACAATGTCAAGCTAGGCCCTTTCAACATTTATAAACCTGTCAAAATACTATTTACTAGTGTCACACCTGGTGGCAGTCAGCTGATTATTATTAAAAAAGTCTATAGCGCAGGGAAATGTATAAACTGTCATTATCCTCTCTGTGCAACTTGACTGCATGGATGGGATGGTGATCAAGCAGCTCTCCCACATCTACAGCAGTGGGAATCACACTGTATGCAAATAAATGCCTATCAAACTACTGTGTTTCCTACTTCTTTACAACAAGCTTTATTGTTGGTGTATGTGATGTTTGCTCCAGTAGTAAAACTGATTGTATGACACCAAACTGAGGCTCTCCATATGGATCATAGGACAGGAATATGGTGCCTTCTCTATATTCAGTTCCCTTAAATGTAACCCAGGCTGGCACATACAATTCACTAAAAAGATGAATACCTTCTAGACCACTTTGGATCTCTTTAAATCCCTCAATGTTGGCCATAAATATATTGTACCTGGACCAACGTCTGTATTGTAAGAAAAGATGAACTCCATGCACAAATGTAGGAGGAGTAGAAGTTCCCAATGCTTGCTATCCATAGGGATAAGGTCACCTATCATTGTCGGCAGTAACCTAAGTACCCACATAGCAGTGACATTTGGCCCAGATTTGGCTTAAAACTGGCACTGCTCGCACTGAATCGGCAATGGCATAAGGCATATGAACCGAACATGGCAGACAATGGCACCGCCTTTAAGGCGGCAAACAAAATATAGGCCAGTTGTTGAGTGTTGTATTTGGACCAGTTGTCAAATTAGAAATGTGGGCCACAGATGTATGACCAGTCTTGTCCCACAGTTTAATTTCAGATATTTTTGAGTAAGGGGTTAATAATTATTTAAATGCATATTTCAATAACTTGTATTTGTAAAGAAACAAATAAAAAAAATTAGGGCCATGTTGAGTTTTCTTTTTCTGTTTTTAAAATACAAAATCTAGGCACCTCCTCCACTATTTTTGTACCTTGCCAGTAAAAAGAAAAAAGAAAAAAACGTTTTAAGATTTATTTATTTTTTGTTTAGAATTAATTCAAATAATGTCATGATCCTGTAGGGATTTAGCGCCATTCAAGCCGTCTTGAAATGGTGATCTTCTGAAAAGGAAAAATTAATGGGAATTTTAATTCTGAAACAAGGCCCGCAAAATAGTGGGCGTTAACGTTCTGATGTCCATCCATCCATCCATCTTCATCGGCTTATCCGGGGTCGGGGGCAGCAGCTCCAGCAGGGGACCCCAAACTTCTCTTTCCCGAGCCACATTAACCAGCTCTGGCTGGGGGATCCCAAGGCGTTCCCAGGCCAGTGTGGAGATATAATCTCTCCACCTAGTCCTGGGTCTTCCCCGAGGCCTCCTCCCTGATGTCAATCAATTGAATTTATCAACGTATCCACTCAATGTAGGCTGCGTAATGCAGTGGACTGCAGCATCACTGGAATGAGCCAATGGTCGAGGCTACTGAGAAAAAAGAGAGAGTGCTGAATCACTGCACTCACGGTCTAGTTTGTGGAACAGCAAGTTGCCCAGCGCACTATGGCAACAAACCAGCAAAGAAGTGGTAAGTGAGAAACAATCATTTGATGTTTATGAAAACGTTACTGTTTTAGTCAGTACATTTGCTGTTAGCTCACAAAGACAACGTTCTATCGGGAGAGGTCGGGAGTCTAGCTTGAATGTTACTGTAAGGATGGGGCTAGGCTAGGTATAAGCTAACGTTAGCTAGCTAGCTAGCTAGCTAATCGTTATAGGCTATTAAAAAGCTGCTATTTTGGAGTAAGCTGGTGAAAAGAATGCTATTTTAGGTTAACCTATTTTGCTATTAAATTTAGATGACATTAGAGAACGGTATTATTTCCATCTAAGTGACATATGCCATGATATAGATTAGCTAACGTTAACTTAATGTAGTTTTGAAAAGTAACAGCAGGATTTTTGATTTTAGCGGCATTTGGAGATGCGCATGCAACCATCACGCCATGGCCGTGCAGCTCTCTTTAAATTTCAAACACACAGGAAAAAAACTTTACGTTTTATAAGATTATCTATATCAGTGCAGTGTCACTAATCTTGAAATAATTTTGAAATTGCTAGTTTTGGCTGGCTGTGGCTCAGGAGATAGAGTGGGTTACCTGTTAATCAGAAGGTCAGCGGTTCAATCCTAGGCTGCATGTCAAAGACTAGAAAGGTGCTATACAAATACGGAGCATTTACATTTAGTTGTCTTCAGCTCAAGTAGTTCATATGTCACCTGTTCTGCTCTACTGCGTGTGTAAGGTTGACTAATACACACAGACATGGAGCCCCCTCAGTGGCCCATCCCCAACCTGGGGAAACACGGCATTGCTGTCTTTAAAATTAATACTATTGGATTACTATTTCTTATTTCATGGACTATTTGGGATTTTGGGTAAATGCATTATTATTTAAAAAAAAATAAGAATTCAATTTTAAAAGTTCAATAAATGCAGGATGTTTCCTAAGTCAGTAATTGTTTTAAATAATTGTGATCTCAATATTTACCAGAATAATTGTGATTATGATTTTTGCCACAATCTATCACCCTAATGTAATCTATATTTAATTGCAAAATAGCTTAGCTCTTGTCATTGATATTTCATTCTCATTTTAATCTAAATAAATATATGTAACGTTAAATAAACAATTTTGTAATTTGGTATATTCTTCTTTGTCTGTTTCAGGATGAAGGACAATAGTTTGAGGAAAGTCACGGTATAAAAAGGCTTGGATGTACAATGATAGGGGCAATGCACAAAGAAGGGCATTAAAGACTGTGAACTGATTGGAAATGAGCTGGATAGGGGAGGGATTTGTGGATGCCAATTTAGAGTTAGGTGTTTATGTTGATGATTCAGAAGAATCTGAGATACTATTTAGTGATGACGAAAGTGATCAGGGTCTTCATGCTGAGGATAAGGAAGTATATGAAGAGACTGTAGCTTCTGTTGAGGATCTGCCTGATCTTGGAGAACAGTACAGTCATAGTGATGGTGATCTAGGGAGCTCTCTGGCAGATTGGGCAGTTGAATTTGGTATTTCTGTAATAGCTCTGTCAACGCTTCCCAGCATTCTCAAAATCTACCATCCCTCTCTGCCAAAGGATGGACGAACATTTTGTGTTTATAGTCTGTTTACAGTTTACAACATGTGTTTACAGTCTGGTTCAAAAAATGGTTTTAGTGCATATCGCTAATTTTGCCCTTTGTGACAATTGTGAGGAGGGTGAATTTTTTTATAACTCACCTGTTTAAATTATATTAAGCCTTCTGTTTAAATTATATTAAGCCTTCTGTTTAAATTATATTAAGCCTTAAAGTTCTGCATTATTAGGGGTGTGGCCGCTTTGATTGACAGGCGCCTTTAGCCGCTGCCACTGCTAGCACTCGGTCCGCCGTCTGTTAGCCTCGCTCAGCTACACGGAGTTGAGGCTCAGCCTGTCTGAGCCTTTTGGACATTTCTACATGCAGATACCCAACACATTCTCATCTCAATGCGTCATAACTGACGCTTTCAGACAGCGTGACAAAGCATCCGTATGAAACGCCCCCGTTTCCTACGTTGCAGCAACACAAGGGAGGCTATAAGTCTGCTGCGTCTCACACAGACGCGTCAAATAACTACGCTTTGTCACTCTTTTTCAAAGGGGGGAGCAGCTGCGGAGTTCCCCAGAGGAAAAATCTTTTGCTCAGAATAGTCTTTTCTTTAACTCCTGAGAAAACACTAAGGATGAGATGAAGAGAGATTGAGGTTTTGAGACTTGGGTAAGACAAATGGATACTGAAATGAGATTACAATAGGATAAGTGAAAGTAACAGATGAGATCTCATCGTTGTATGTTTGAGTTCATTAATGTCTTGCTTATTGCTCCTAAAAAGCTGTTGGGAGCTCTGGGGATATGTTTGTATCACATCACTGTCTGTGCTTGGACAACCGTGCTGGAGGCCCTGAGCTGGATTTGAACCTCTGCTGTTTAAAGGGTGGCAATACTGCCACTGCGCCATCCAGCTAAAATTAACAGTGAAGGACTGATTGTCTTTAAATAGAGTGCAATTTTCCTTTACTTAAAAGAGGAGAAATATCATGTCCACAATTAAAGTCAAGTAAAAGATATAAAAGTATTCCATAGTGAATGTACCTAAGTATCAAAAGTAAAAGTGCTCATTCTGTATGACAGATACATGTTGTATCTCAGTTCTTGCGTGCATTCGGTCCATAATGAATTAATCCCTAATCATCATGTCAAAGTATTGGGTGTTCTAGTTATGCTGGCTGTGACTACCTTAACCAATTGGAAAACATTTGAAAGTGCATTACTTTCAATGTCAAAATTAATTTTATTTTTCTCACTAACTTGTAACAGATAATTAACAATAAATACAATAAGGATTTAAAATGAAGGGGAGTAAAAGTACAAATCCCCATAAAAAGAAAATACTCAACCTCAACATTTGACGTAAGTAAAGTACTTGAGTAAAATAACCCCTAAGTGGGGTCACTAAGACAAAACTGAGAAATATCTTGGAGCTTTTTTCTGATCCACATTCTGGAGACTGAAATTACGCTTTTTTAAGATACTGTAGAGGTCGCATCTTTTGATCAGATTAACACAGAGATGAGTTTTTGCTCCTGAGACCAATATGAGAAAACTGAGACATATTTGAGAAGAATTATGAGATCCCAGGAGACATAGCTGAGTTTTCTTTGAGCTCTTTCTCTGATCTCATGGTCCAATGCTCAGGAGACTTAAACAAGACTTATTTAAGATCAGTTAGAGATCTCTTGTTTTGAGAATTTGAGAAGTTGGAGAAAAGGCCTTTGGTCTCAGCTTGGTATTAAAAGCAGCTCATTTGTGCCTAGGAGAAAAGAAGGAAACTATGAGATCTCATCTTGGATTTTGCTTTCCTATGGGTCTGCCTGAAACTGTCACACCGAGGAGCACGGAGATAGTATCTAGTCACAAAGTAACGGAGGACCCCTATGCTAGTTTCAGTCCCTCCCAAATCGATCATCTTGTTGATAGTGCTGCAGGCTCGCTGCGAATGACACTCGACTCTGTAGCCCCTCTAAAAAAGAAAATAATAAAACAAAGACGGTTAGTTCCATGGTATAATACTGAAACTCGCAAATTAAAGCAAATATCGCGGAAACTTGAGAGGAATTGGCGTTCCACCAAACTGGAAAATTCTCGTTTAATTTGGCAAGATAGTCTTAAAACTTATAGGAAGGCCCTCTGTAATGCTAGAGCAGCGTACTACTCGTCATTAATAGAGGAAAATAGGAACAACCCAAAGTTTCTTTTCAGCACTGTAGCCCGGCTGACAGAGAGTCACAGCTCTATTGAGCCAAGTATTCCCATAGCTCTCAGTAGTTACGATTTCATGAGCTTCTTTAATGATAAAATTCTAGCTATTAGAGACAAAATTCACCAAGACCTGCCCTCAACTGGCACCGACTTATCTCTTAACTCAGGAACCTTAGAAACAGCTGTAGAACCAGATACATGTTTAGACTGTTTTGCTTCCCTCAATCTTTACCAACTAACTTCAATAATTTCTTCATCTAAACCATCAACCTGCCTCTTAGACCCCATCCTGACTAGGCTGCTTCAAGAAGTTTTACCCTTAGTCAGCACCTCTATACTAGATATGATGATCTATCTTTATCAACAGGCTATGTACCACAGTACTTTAAAGTACCTGTAATTAAACCTCTTCTGAAAAAGCCCAAACTTGATACGGATGTTTTTGCCAACTATAGACCTATATCTAACCTTCCATTTCTCTCTAAGGTTCTGGAGAAAGCAGTAGCTAAACAGCTGTGTGACTTTCTACAGAGCAATAGTTTATTTGAGGATTTTCAGTCAGGATTTAGAGCTCATCATAGCACAGAGACAGCACTGGTGAAAATGACTAACGACCTCCTTATTGCATCAGACAAAGGACTTGTGGTTTTATTAGATCTTAGTGCTGCATTTGATACCATTGACCATCAGATCCTATTGCAGAGACTGGAATATTTCATTGGCATTAAAGGAACCGCTCTAAGCTGGTTTAAGTCCTATTTATCAGATCGATTTCAGTTTGTACATGTTAACGATGAGTCCTCCATGCATGCCAAAGTTAGTCATGGAGTTCCTCAAGGATCTGTCCTCGGACCAATCCTCTTCACTTTATATATGCTTCCTTTAGGCAATATTATCAGGAAACATTCCATAAGCTTTCATTGTTATGCAGATGATACTCAGTTATATCTATCGATCAAGCCAGATGAAACTCATCAGTTAGCTAAACTTCAAATGTGCCTTCAGTATGTTAAAACCTGGATGACCTGTAATTTTCTAATGTTAAACTCAGATAAAACTGAAGTTATTGCTCTGGGGCCTAAGCACCTCCGTGACGCATTATCTAAAGATATAGTTTCCCTGGATGGCATCGCCCTGGCCTCCAGCACCACTGTGAGGAATCTTGGAGTTATCTTTGATCAGGACATGTCGTTTAAGTCTCACATTAAGCAAATTTCAAGGACCGCCTTTTTTCACCTACGTAATATTGCGAAAATCTGGAACATCCTGTCTAAAAATGATGCAGAAAAACTAGTCCATTTGTTACTTCTAGGCTGGATTACTGCAATTCCTTATTATCAGGCTGCTCGAAAAAGTCCATTAAGACTCTTCAGCTGATCCAGAATGCTGCAGCACGTGTTCTGACAGGAACCAGGAAAAGAGATCACATTTCTCCTGTTTTAGCTTCTTTGCATTGGCTTCCAGTAAAATCCAGAATAGAATTTAAAATCATCCTTCTTACCTACAAAGCTCTTAATGGTCAGGCACCATCTTATCTTAAAGAGCTCATAGTACCTTACTACCCCACCAGAGCACTGCGCTCCCAGAATGCAGGGTTACTTGTGGTTCCTAGAGTCTCCAAAAGTAGACTAGGAGCCAGAGCGTTCAGCTATCAAGCTCCTCTCCTGTGGAACCAGGTTCCAGTTTGGGTTCAGGAGGCAGACACCATCTCCACATTTAAGAGTAGGCTTAAGACTTTCCTCTTTGATAAAGCTTATAGTTAGGGCTGGCTCAGGTGAGTCCTGACCATCCCTTAGTTATGCTGCTATAGGCCTAGACTGCCGGGGGATTTCCCATGATGCACTGAGCTCCTCTCTCCTCTTCTTTCTCTCCCTCTGTATGCAACCTCATCCCATTATTGCATGTTACTAACACAACTTCTCCCCTTTCTGGTAGTCTTGTTCTTTCTCGTCTCTCTCCTCTCTCCTATCACTTCCTGCAGGTTTTCTGGCTCTGGAGCTGTGGAGTCTGGATCTGTGGTTGCGGGTCACCTGCTGCCCCTGTGTTCCTGCTCGACACCCTCTGCTGTAACGACTATTGTTGCTAGTCTTATTGTTATTATAATCATTAACATTACGATTGTTACCATTAACACTATTATAAATATCTGTACCATTTTTCATTTAGTCTATAGCAACATCACCTTCACTGTCTGTACCTCTGTGTGTATATTGTGTAGGCTGCCTCCCTCCCCTCTCTCTCTCTCCTTATATCCCTCTCTTTTTCTCTCTATTCCTCTCCTGCTCTCTCTCTCTCTCTCGCTCTCTCTCTCCCTCTCTCTCTCCTTCACCCCCAACCGGTCGAGGCAGATGGCCGCCCACCCTGAGCCATGGTTCTGCTCGAGGTTTCTGCCTCTTAAAAGGAAGTTTTTCCTTGCCTCTGTCGCCTAGTGCTTGCTCTTGGTGGGAACTGTTGGGCTTCTGTAAATATCATCACAGAGTACGGTCTAGACCTGCTCTTTTATGAAAAGCGCTGTGAATAACTGTTGTTGTGATTTGGCGCTATATAAATAAAATTGAATTGAATTGAAAATTTAATTGAATTTAATTGAATTGAATCGATGCCACTATTTGAGCTAGCTGTCTCTCCCGAGGAGAGCCGTGCACCTCTACTGTTTAAAAAGGATAACGTTATACTATTCTTTGTGGGGTTCATCAGTGGGGATGATTGATTCGAAGTACATATTAAAGGCAGTTTAGAGTCATCAATACATTATGACACTTAGTAGATGTAGCATTCCTTGAGATTCAGCAAACAATTTGAGGTGATAACTGCGTTTGATCAGCGACGTTTCTGATAAGGAGCTTAAGAGGTGAATGCATTATTCGACAGAACAGCTGTTGTAGGCTACCTGCAGAGATTTACATCCACCTTTTTTGTTAGCATATAATGCGCGTTATGCCTGCAGACAGGTAGCTGGGCTGTAACTAGGGCGATGGTTTAGTTAAGGCGAGAAATTAGGTGTGTGAGAGCCGCCTCTGAGTTTGTTTGGTGGGTTAGAATTTGCCAACACACACACACACATTAAAGGAGACTTATTAGGCTTCTTATATTTTCTGTCTTATGTATAATGTTTCAGTGTCAGATGTTCATGGTAAACAGGGCCAAAGCTCTACTCTTGACTCTTAATGATGTCAAACAGAGCTGGTTTTCCATGTATGGTAATTTGCCTGCATCCTCAATAATAACTGGCAACTCCTATGCTTAGTCTGTCTGTACTGCTGAGCGGCATAATCATTCTGCTTCAGGATCTCGGCCAATCAGAACACAGCGGGCTTTTGGGGGGAGGCTTAAAGAGACGGGAGCATTTACTGCTTGTTTAAGAGAGAGGCTGAAATGAGAGCTTGCATGAAGTTTAGCAATCCAGTTTAGCATTAACAAATCAGCATTAGCCTTCAACAGCCTAGTCTAGTTCATTAATATAATTCAGTCCTAACGGATAAGCTGTAGGCTATCTGTGCTTCCATGATAACGGCTAAATGGCTAATTTTAGCTACGTTGTTAGCCAAACCAACTAACTATCCTCGAATATATAAAGATACTACTTTAATAGGTAACGCAACACAGACAATGTGAATTAGACATGTAGTGTACACAAACCTTTTTTTATTTATTTGCCTCGCTGGATGACCAGGCGGGATCTCTACTGTGACGATTGCTCAGTGTGTGGACTTTGATGATGATGTGATGTAAATGGTCCGTACTTGTATAGCGCCTGTCTAGTCTTTTCGACCACTCAAAGCGCTTTTACCATTCACACACATTCATTCACTGAGCCTAAACAGAAACTAACATTCACACACAGGTGGAACAGCAACCAGAGGGAATTCAGGGTTCAGTATCTTGCCCATCAACATGCAGCCTGGAGGAGCCAGGATTAAACCACGACCCTTCTAATTAAGAGGCAACCTACTCTATCTCCTGAGCCACATCCGCCCAGTTACGCCTTTGGAAGCACAAACAACCCACGTGCTGGGTCAACCGATGTATGTTGGGTTGATGGAACGCATGAGTTTCACAAAATAACCATATGAATAACCCATAATGGGTACAATTTTTCATAAGCGGTTGGGTAGATGAAATAACCCAGCTGTTTTTAGGTTGTACATACACACACACACCATAAGTGGATATAAATGTGACTTACTTACTTACTGATGGGAAACCTGAGCCTGAAACGTTACACTCAACCTGCCTATTCTGGCAGGGATGGATGAGAGGCAGACATGGAGCTCCTGGTCCACAGTACTCAGTTGCTCCCTGTACTTGTTATTGATGTAAGTTAGGCTTAAAAAGCTGAGTTTGCACAAATATGTTGTAGAGAAGGGTAGCAGAATTGCCACTGCGCAACTTGCAGCTATTGGGTACTCTTTCTCCAGCAATATCCCAAACCTATCTAAAGCTGTGTCTTAAAATTTTATATTTAATTTGCGATCTTCCCTGATTGAGTTGCTTTTGCGCCAACAGTGGCATGTCTTTTGAGCTTTCCAGAGCACATGAACTCCCAAGGGTCACAGACCAAGTCAAAATGCGCAAAAGACAAATGGATGAATGAAAAATAGTGACTAAATCTCTCATTGAGAATTTAGAATCTGAGAATGCAGCTGTTTGAATGTTCTCTGCACAAGGGAAACATCTCAAGCCTGCCCAAGCTATGATGTTCTGCTCCCATTTCCTTGCATAGAATCTAAAACAGACGGCTCTTTAACAGCCACACCTCTGACCCTATTGATAAAGTCCTTGGCACTACCCGTCATGGCAGCAGCCCCATCAGGCCAGACACTTACACATCTTAATCCTCCCTGTTGAAGACACTCAGTTGTCACAAGATAAATCTCCTGTTGTTCTGTTAGGCATTGGTTTGCAAACTAAAAAATTCTCCCTGTTATGGTTGACATCCACAAATCAAACATTAGCCAGAGATGAGCATGCCCAGTGACGTCTGTTGATTCATCAATTTGTAAGGAAAATTTAGATTTTTTCCAAAACCAGGCTTTCAATATTTGCAGACATGTCATTGATTCGCCTTACAATTGTACTGTAGAGTCCGACAGCAGAACCTTTGCAATTTCTTTTGCTGCTTGTTGGCCCAGCATTTTGTGGACAATTGCTGTGCATGCTGTCTCGGTAACAGTGTGTGGCTTCTTTGCCTTCTACTACTTTGTCTCTGGGGGCAGCGTAATGTTGCATTCCAACGTCTCGGAACTTCCATGTTCAAACTTGCAACCTAAAATAAAATGTAACTGAAACTAACTTATGAGTATTTGTGTTTACTTTAACTTATCATGTGCTTAGCTGTAGACTCTTACATAATGCAAACACAAACAGCCTGGGATAGTGAGTGGTGCACTGTTTGGCATGGCACACAAGCCATGGTAAATTACAAAAATAAACACTAGTATGTACCTCATATAACTTATCAGTCGGGTATTAAACACTTGTAAGATAGGCTGATAGGTGTTAATAACAGAAAGATCAAGCTTTTTAAGGTGTAGTTGGACAATTGCATGACTGAAATAAAGTGGTACAGAGCCAATAGCAAGGGAGGAGTTAATCATTTGACAAATGTATGGACCTACACTCCAAATAACCAGTGTTAAGCAGGTAGGATGTCAGAGGAACAGGTTGAAGAGTGCATATGGGGCACAATATCCATGAGAGTATGACAAGATAACAGCTGAACTGCTTTGATAACTCAAACTTGATTTAACATTGGTATTGGGATTTTAATCAGAATTCCTGGAAACATATTGACAGCATTAAAGGAAACCCTCACCTCTCTTGATGTCAGCAGGTAGTCTCCATGTTTGAGCTGGGGATGTCTCTGCAGTCTCTCATGTTGGCTCTTGCCTTGATCCTGGTCTTCCTGGGCCCCTGCCCTGGCAAGGCCGCCCCTCCTGGTGAGCTAGATGAAGAGGCTTTTGAACTTGAGAACTACGACCTGAACAGTGAGATGGACTGGGAAAACCTGGATGTCAACATTTATGGAGACAGTTATGATTATGATGACTTGGATCAAGAGGTGAGGGGGAGGGATGGATGGAACACTATCATATACTGTATATTCTGTAATGTCACAAGGTTCTTTCAGTTTAATTTCTTACCAGAACAGGGTACAAGAACAGGGTTTAGCTCCTCCACCACACACACCCACACAGAACAGGCCTTCCCCTGATCTTAAACATGAAAATACAGAGCCCTTTTCACCACAATCACTTACACAGGATACCACTACGCCGTTTACTCGCGGGAGGTGCTCGGAGATATCTGCTTTTATTAAATTAGGTTTTTACTTTAGTTTTTGGGATTTCAACGTTGATTTATCTTCACTGGAGCTTCTCAGCAGCTAGCTTACGTGCACGTCCGGCTCCAGTGTTGTTGTTAGCGTTGTTAGCTCTGTTGGACTACGACTTCATATTTATATAAAAACCTGACAAAACTGGACATTACTTGGAGAAAAGAAAGCGAGGAGGTTGAACGCTTGGGTTACGTATGTAACCTTTGTTCCCTGAGAAGGGGAACGAGACACTGCGTCGGTGGCGATACTATGGGAACGCCTCTGGGCGTGGCAGGGCTGAAATCATGAATGAAACTACTCCAATCCTATTGGCGTTGCTAGAACGGTAGCGTGTGACGGTGTAACTGGAGGCGTATATAAGCACGCCGGCACACCGGACACATTAGCTCTTTGCTATGAAGCAAGGCACTCCAGGCGGGGCGAGGTGTGGCGGACCGACGCAGTGTCTCGTTCCCCTTCTCGGGGAACAAGGGCCATAGGTGAAGGTAACCCGCGCACCTGATAGGCCAGGGAAATAGTCTGAACGATCCAGTTGCTGATCGTGTGTTTAGAAGCGGGGAGCCCAGCCTTGGGGGACCCGAAACACACCAGCAACTGGTCTGCTTTCCTCCATCGGGAGGACCTCAGAGTGTAAATACTCACTCTGACCGGGCAGAGCAGATGAAGTCTCCTGTCCTCTGCAGTGACTTGAGGTGGGGGATGAAACGCCTGCAGCACCGTAGACCCTGCCAACCTGGACGGAACCTTAGGGACATAGCCCGGACAGTGGTGCAGGATGGCTCTGACCCTCCCCGGGGCAAACTCCAGGCATTGAGGAGAAACTGAAAGTGCCTGGAGATCCCCCACCCTCCTCAGAGAGGTGATAGCGAGGAGAAAGGCCATCTTAAGGGTCAGGTGCTTGGCCTCAGCCGACTCCAGGGGTTTGGAGGGGGCCTCAGCTAGCGCTTCGAGAACCACCGCCAGGTCCCAAGTGGGAACCCTTGAACGAGTCACGGGTATCATCCTCCGGGCTCCACAGAGCGCACGAACAGTGGAAGCCTCCCCAGAGGCCCATCCCTCAGAGGGGCATGGAACGCCGCCATGGCAGCCACATACACCTTGAGTGTGGATGGGGAAAGGCCAGCAGAGAAACGGTCCTGGAGGAACTTCAGTACCATAGTCACCGGGCAGGTAACTGGGTCCACCGCCTGTTCTCTACACCAGGTGGCAAACACATTCCACTTTAGGCCGTACGTCCTTCTCGTGGACGGGGCTCTGGAGCTGAGCAGTGTCTCGACTGTTCCTGCCGTCAGGCCCGCCTCCATGAACTGGGCCCCCTCAGGGGCCAGACCCACAGTCTCCACAGGGCGGGGCATGGGTGAAAGACCTGGCCCTCCGCCTGAGACAGCAGGTCCCTGCCATGGCGGGCCCTCGAGGAGCGATATTATGTCCGAGAACCACACTCGGACCGGCCAAAACGGGGCTACCAGCAGTAGGCTGACACCTTCCTGACGGACCCGCTCCAGAACCCCCGGGAGCAGAGCAAGGCATACAGGCGCAGCCTCGGCCACGTCTGCACCATGGCATCCAGCCCTAGCGGGGCTGGGGGCGAGAGGGAGAACCACAGGGGACAGTGCGTAGTCTCTCGAGACGCAAACAAGTCCACGTCTATGGGGCCGAACCTTTCGCATAATAACTCCTCTACCTGGGGGTGGAGTCTCCATTCCCCGGGCCTCAGCCCCTGTCTCGACAGCAGGTCTGCTTCCTGATTCCCGGGTCCCAGGGACATATGTCGCTCTGAGGGACAGCAGTCTCTGCTGGGACCACAGGAGGATCTGATGTGCCAGTTTGCATAACGGGCGCAAGCGCAGACCCCCCTGGTGATTCAAATAGGCCACCACCGCCGTGTTGTCGGTCCTGACAAGGTCGTGGCGACTGTGGAGAGTGGGCAGAAAACTTCTCAGAGCTCTGAAAACCGCCAACATTTCCAGGCAATTTATGTGCCAAGAGAAATGATGCTCCTGTCAGGAGCCTCTCGCAAAGCGGCCGTCCATGACCACGCGAGTGAGGCGTCTGTCGAAATAATTGTCCGGCGACATGACGCTCCCAACATGGGAGCCTGGGACAGGAACCAAGGGTTCCTCCATGCTGACAGGGAACGAAGGCACCTGCCCGTAACCCGTATCAGACGGAACGGATTTCCCCTCGGGGAGAATCCCTTGGATTTTAACCACCACTGCAGGGCTCTCATGTGCAGCAGGCCAGACGGGATTACGCTGGACACTGCCGCCATGAGACCCAACACCCTCTGAAAGTGTTTCACAGTGATGGTGCGGCCTAGCTTCACTCTGGTCACCGAGGACAAAATGGACCCGACGCGTGCAGGCGACAGGTGGGCCCGCATCGTCGTTGAGTCCCACACCACCCCTAGGAACGTAGTACGTTGGATGGGTGTCAGCACGCTCTTCTTCGCGTTGAGCCGCAGCCCCAAACGCGAAGGTTTGAAGGTGGGCGAGGACGACATCTCGATGACGAACTGCTAACTCCCGAGACTGAGCCAAGATGAGCCAGTCGTTGATGTAGTTTTATATGCGGATGCCCTGGAGCCTCAGCGGTGCCAGAGCTGCATCCATGCATTTGGTGAATGTGCGAGGAGAGAGTGCTAGGCTGAAGAACCCGATACTGGTACGCCGCGCCCCCCGAAGGCAAACCTCAGGAACTTCCTGTGAGAGGGACGGATGGAGATGTGGAAATATGCGTCTCGCAGATCTCTTGTGACAAACCAATCCTCGGATTGGATGTGACTGATGATGGCGGGGATGGTGAGCATCCTGAACCTGAATCTCCTCAGAGATTGAAGAACGGTCCTCAGATCCGTTGTCTCGGGGGGCTTTGGCCAAGAGCGCCACCTCAAGTCCCGGGTACGCTGAGGGGGACCTCGAGAAGCGACACTCTGCCTCTGGCTCTGGCGGTAGGAGCTGGATGCCATCCTGGACCCAGACCGGCGCGGGAGATACTGCTGGAACGCCTCCCTTTGCGTCCTGGCATGCTGAAACCTGCTGACGACGGTGTCCACCGCCTCGCCATACAGGCCAGAGGTCGCAACCGGTGCGTTGAGCAGGAAGGTCTGCTCCCTCTCCTGGATGCCTGATAGGTTGAACCACAGGTGCCGCTCCGTGCCCACCAGCGCCGACATAGAGCGGCCAATGGCGCGGACCGTCTCTTTTGTGACTCGGAGAGACAAATCCGTAGCTCTGCGGTGCTCAGCGATGTCCTCCTCAGAGGGGCCTCCTTCCGAGTCCATGTCTTTCAGCAGGTCGGCTTGGTATGCCTGCAAAACTGCCATCGTGTGCAGGCTCACACTGGCCCGGCCCGCCGCCATGTACGCCTTGGCCACCAGAGCAGATGTCACGCGACATGGCTTGGTAGGCAGTGCCGGCTCTTTAAGGGACAACGCAAGACCGGGCGAGAGAAAGCTGGCCAAAGCATCCTCAACCTGGGGCATCGTCCCATAACCTCATAGATATGAGGCTGGTCGATGTGCGCACATTTCCAGATGGACAGTAGTCGTATTTTTATACAGATTTTTATGAGCATTTTGAAGTACCGTTGATGGAAATGGCAAAACTCGAGAAGACTTCTTCAATTTTGCATAAACATTTTTACTATCACTTGAGGTGGTTTTTGCACAAAATGGGAGATTGGAGAAGTATACCTTCACCGAATGATCAGCTATTTCTACGTTTTAGTCATCTAACAGCATGAAACATGGCCAATACTAGCTGACATGAGGACACTTACAACTTGCCCAGTTGAAACATTCACAAAGACCTCCATTTATCTCAGGTCCCTTGTCCTCAGATCCATTCGACTGATTTTGTTTCCAGTTTGCAACTTCTACTTCTTGTTTATGATAGTAATGTGTAACTTCTGATTACTTTTTTGTGACATTTCAAAAGTTAGCATGAAATTCACTTGACAATTAGATGGAAACATGGCTTGTGATTTAAAAAAGAGAAAGTTACCTGCACGTGCGTGCCCACGATTTTATAAATCAGATTTTCTTCTGCGTGCACCAATTTCGGTGCTTCACACCTTGCCAAACTGACTGGCTTTATTTCCAAACTTTGTTCAATTACACTGTCCACCTGTGCAGGTGGTGAAGATGTGCTAGGTGGATCTATAATTACTGTTTGACATGAAGTGAAATTAAAAGTGATTATACAAATTAAAATCATTACACAATCTGTCTTCAGTTCACCACAATTTCCATCCATCGTCAACCGCTTATCCTGTGTACAGGGTCACAGGGGGGCTGGAGCCTATCCCAGCTGATATTGTTCTAAAGGCTGGGTACATCCTGGACAGGACGCCAGGCACCACTGGCAGGGCCACACATAGACTGACAAACCACTCACACCTAAGGACAATTTAAATGTAAAAGCTCTGTACTTGTATAGCGCCTTTCTAGTCTTTTCGACCACTCAAAGCGCTTTTACACTACATCTGCATTTACCAGTCACACACATTCATACACTGAGCTTAAGTGCTCGAACGGAAACTAACATTCACACTCACTCATACACTGGCGGAATAGCCGCCAGGGGCAATTCAGGGTTCAGTATCTTGCCCAAGGACACTTCGACACGCACTTCGACACGCAACCAGGGGGAGCCAGGGATTGAACCGCCGACCTCGCACGTTCACCAAATGACCCTGAGGGAGACACCCAATTTAGAGACACCAATTTCACCTAGCCTGCATGTCTTTGGATGGTGGAGCACCCGGAGAGAACCCACGCGGAGAACATGCAAACTCCACACAGAAAGGCCAGGGAAACTGGGGTTTGAACCCACGACCCCTCTTTCTGTGAGGCAACAGTGCTAACCACTGTACCACCGTGCCACCCTCCATGATTTCCCCTATCTCCAAAATGTTCATATGCATGGGTCAGCGTTTCCTCATCAAGTTGTTTTCATGATTCCCAATTTATGCTTACAAAGTGGTGGTCTGGTAGCCTGACGCCTGCCTCCTTACTAACACACAGAGAGAGGGAAAGGGAGGGGGAGAGAGGCTGACAGCTAGGCAGAAGTGGAGGGCTTGACACCTCCCATATGAATGTGACAAAGCTATTTGCATGATGTTTAAACCATATGTTATGAAAACACACATTTACAGAGTTCACGCACACACACACACACACACACACACACATCTGTACCATGCAAATCAAAACCAACTGATTTGAACTATTCACTCTCTTCCTGGCTGCTGTGGGGACAGATTGAAGTGGGCACAGTAGCACCAGACACCCCTCCACCAGCCACCCAGCCCACAGCTGAATACTATGAGGAGGAGGTGACCCTGCCCACATTGCCTCCAGTTCCTGTCACCTTGGACTTCGATGGACCAGGTCTCTTTGGCCCGGAGACTGGCCTAGGTGAGTCACAGCATTGTCTGCGTGTGCATCTATTGTCACAGAAGTCCAACAGTCTTTGATGATTGTATCAATTTGTCAGTATGCATTTATATGTATTACAGTTTTTTCTGAATGCTTAAACCCTAACCGTGATTCTTATAGCACAATTTCTAAAACTATTAATACTTGTAGCAAAACCACTCACTGAGTTTGGAAAACTAAAAGCACAAACACTGCTTTGCACTCAGTTTGCAATTTTGTAACACACTTTGCAAAACTGTAGGTACAATTCACTGCACAGCACTCTTTGCGGAACTGTATACACAACTCACTGCTTTACACTCAATTTCCAAATGGTCAACACACTCCTAGCAAAACTATACACATGTATGGCTATTATTTACGCTATTTTGCCAACTGTCTGGCACACTGTCACATGTGAAAACTGTTTTAGATAATTAGTTCACTTTGCAATCAGCCTATAAATAAGCTACAGGTAAGCTGTCTGTGTGGAGTACAATGGAGGGAGCAGGAAGAATGAGAAGAGTGAGAATTAGAGGAGGCCGAGGAAGAGGACATGGAGGTGAAGAAGTAGGAGGAAGAGGAGGAGGAAGAGGATGTGGAGGTGAAGAAGTAGGAGGAAGAGGAGGAGGAAGAGGATGCAGAGGTGAAGAAGCGAGAGGGAGAGGATGACAAGGACAGGGAGGTGAAGTTAGAGGAAGAGGACAAGGAGGTGCAAGAGGAGGACGAGGAGGGGGAAGAGGAAGGGTAAGAAGAGTAAGAAATAGAATTACTGATGACATCAGAGCTACAATAGTGGACCATGTCATCAACCATGGAATGACCCTGAGGGAAGCTGGCCAACGGGTTCAGCCTAACTTGAGCCGCTGCACTGTAGCAAGCATCATAAGGACATTTCGAAATGAGAATCGGTTAGTACAGTCACTTTGCACTAAGTTTTGTTGCACTGCCATACTCTAATGAGAAACACAACAATACCATACATGTAAAAATACTGAAATTGTTACTTTACAGAATTGCTAGATGTCCAGATGCTGGGGGCAGAGGAAGAATGTTCACTGCAGAACAAGAGACCCATATAGTCAATATGGTGATTGCAAATAATTCCATAAGGCTACGAGAAATACAGCAGTGCATAATTGAGGATGACACCACCTTCCAAAACATACACAATGAGCATTTCTGTATTATGTCGTGTACTTGCACGCAACAGAATTCGAATGAAACAAATCTTCAGAGTCCCTTTTGAAAGAAACAGTGAATGTGTAAAACAACTGTGATATGACTATGTGCAGGTAAGCTATAGTATCATTGGTACTGAATCTGGAAGTGCATAGTGCTGTGCATGGGCCTGATGTGCTGTATTTGTTTTGTCTTGCCCAGAGAGTGATGGGGCCAGAGGCAGATGCCATGGGTCATGAGCAGCTTTTTGTGGATGAGGCAGGTTTTAACCTCACTAAAACAAGGAGACGTGGCAGGAACATTATTGGACACCGTGCCATTATCAATGTCCCAGGACAACGTGGTGGTAACATAACCATGTGTGCAGCTATAAGTCAAAATGATGTTGTTCACCATCATGCAACCCTAGGCCCATATAACACTGCACAAATTATTACATTCCTGGACACCTTACATGACATGCTCACTAATGTTCAGAGACCAGAGCAGACCAGATACGTCATCATATGGGACAATGTTAGTTTCCATAGGGCTGCGTTGGTCCGCAACTGGTTTACAGATCACCCACTCTTCACTGTACTCAACCTCCCCCCATACTCTCCATTCTTGAATCCAATTGAAGAGTTCTTCTCTGCCTGGCGCTGGAAGGTCTATGACCGTCATCCCCATCAACGCATCGCCCTTTTACAGGCAATAGAGGAGGCATGTGGGGATATTGACCAGGCGTCATGTCAGGCCTGGATACGGCATTCCAGAAGATATTTTCCCCAGTGCCTTAGACTAGAGGACATTGCATGTGATGTAGACGAAATTTTGTGGCCAGACCCAGAGAGACGACACGATGTAGACTGATTATTATTTTATTTTTTTCTGTGAAATTACTATTTTGTGTTTGTTTTGATGTTTGTAAATAAACACCAGTACTTGAAGTTTGGATCCCTGTATGTTTACAGAACTATGACAAAAGTATGACCTCAAACTGACATAGCCTACCTTGTGCACAGAGAAAGCAAAAGCCAGATGTTTTTTTTTATTCATACCATCAGTGTGTAGTTGGCGCATTGTGTGCTTATTAATGTGATGGCTTGTGGTAACTGTTTGAGACAAAAATACTATTTTTATGAAGGTTTGAAGAATTAAGCAAGGTTTATTAGCTTTTGCAAGATAATTATAATGTTTTGCTGATTTGGTGAAGTGTTTTCTTATTTGTGTGTAGAGTTTTGCAATACATAGCCAATAGTTACAAAAAATGTGCTTAAGCCATCAGAAAAAACTGTAAAACTCTGCCCTCTGTGTGCAGGTATGCCTACCTGCCTACTGTGTGTGTGTATTGGTGGGAGTGTGTACTGCGATGACATGGGCCTGGACCAGGTCCCACCCCTGCCCAAAGACACCAAACGTTTTTATGGCCGCTACAACAAGATCCAACATGTCAAGAACACAGACTTCATCAACCTCAGTGAGGAATGACTTTGGATACAGGTACCACAAACTCTCAGATACATGGCAAAAAATAATTACTATAATTTGTGTGTTTGTTACAGATAAGCTCCAGTCCATTGATCTAACTGGAAACAAGATCTTATGGGTGGATGAGGATGTGTTTCGCTCGCTGCCGCAGCTGCAGGAGTTACTGTTGGCTGATAACAACCTGCAGGTCATGCCCGAGCTGCCAGTCACCATGAAACACATTGATCTGCGCAACAACAGGCTGACCAGTAGTGGGGTACATTCTGAGGGATTCAAGGTAAATATTCAATTCAATTCAATTTTATTTATATAGCGCCAAATCACAACAACAGTTATCTCACAGCGCTTTTCATAAAAGAGCAGGTCTAGACCGTACTCTATGATGTTATTTACAGAAGCCCAACAGTTCCCACCAAGAGCAAGCACTAGGCGACAGAGGCAAGGAAAGAGGCAGAAACCTCGAGCAGAACCATGGCTCAGGGTGGGCGGCCATCTGGCTCGACCGGTTGGGGTGAAGGAGAGAGAGAGAGAGAGGGCAAGAGAGAAACAGAGAGAAAGAGGGAGGGGGATGGAAGGAGAGAGAGAGGGGAGGGAGGCAACCTACACAATATCCACACAGAGGTACAGACAGTAAAGGTGATGTTGCTATAGACTAAATGAAAAATGGTACAGATATTTACAGTAGTGTTAATGATAATAATCGTAATGTTAATGATTATAATAACAATAATAACAATAGGACTAGTAACAATAATTGTACCAGAGGGTGTCGAGCAGGAACACGGGAGAAGCAGGTGACTTGCAACCACAGATCCAGACTCCACAACTCCAGAGCCAGAAACACCTGCAGGAAGTGATAGGAGGAGAGAGGAGAGGGACGAGAAAGCACAAGACTACGGGAAAGGGGAGAAGTTGTGTTAGTAACATGCAATAATGGGATGAGGTTGCATACAGAGGACGAGAAAGAAGAGGAGAGAGGAGCTCAGTGCATCATGGGAAATCCCCCGGCAGTCTAGGCCTATAGCAGCATAACTAAGGGATGGTTCAGGACTCACCTGAGCCAGCCCTAACTATAAGCTTTATCAAAGAGGAAAGTCTTAAGCCTACTCTTAAATGTGGAGATGGTGTCTGCCTCCTGAACCCAAACTGGAACCTGGTTCCACAGGAGAGGAGCTTGATAGCTGAACGCTCTGGCTCCTAGTCTACTTTTGGAGACTCTAGGAACCACAAGTAACCCTGCATTCTGGGAGCGCAGTGCTCTGGTGGGGTAGTAAGGTACTATGAGCTCTTTAAGATAAGATGGTGCCTGACCATTAAGAGCTTTGTAGGTAAGAAGAATGATTTTAAATTCTATTCTGGATATTACAGGAAGCCAATGCAGAGAAGCTAAGACAGGTGAAATGTGATCTCTTTTCCTGGTTCCTGGTAATGGACTTTTTCGAGCAGCCTGATAATAAGGAATTGCAGAAATCCAGCCTAGAAGTAACAAATGCATGGACTAGTTTTTATAGACTAGGATGTTCCTGATTTTCGCAATATTACGAAGGTGAAATTTGCTTAATGTGAGACTTAAACAACATGTCCTGATCAAAGATAACTCCAAGATTCCTCACAATGGTGCTTGAGGCCAGGGTGATGCCATAAATAGGACTTAAACCAGCTTAGAGCGGTTCCTTTAATGCCAATGAAATATTCCAGTCTCTGCAATAGGATCTGATGGTCAATGGTATCAAATTCAGCACTAAGATCTAATAAAACCAGTACAGAGACAAGTCCTTTGTCTGATGCAATAAGGAGGTCGTTAGTAATTTTCACCAGTGCTGTCTCTGTGCTATGATGAGCTCTAAATCCTGACTGAAAATCCTCAAATAAACTATTGCTCTGTAGAAAGTCACACAGCTGTTTAGCAACTGCTTTCTCCAGAACCTTAGAGAGAAATGGAAGGTTAGATATAGGTCTATAGTTGGCTAAAACATATGGATCAAGTTTGGGCTTTTTCAGAAGAGGTTTAATTACAGGTACTTTAAAGTACTGTGGTACATAGCCTGTTGATAAAGATAGATCATCATATCTAGTATAGAGGTGCTGACTAAGGGTAAAACTTCTTGAAGCAGCCTAGTCGGGATGGGGTCTGAGAGGCAGGTTGATGGTAGAAATTATTGAAGTTAGTTGGTAAAGATTGAGGGAAGCAAAACAGTCATATACATCAACATATATCTGGTTTTACAGCTGTTTCTAAGGTTCCTGAGTTTAGAGATAAGTCGGTGCCAGTTGAGGGCAGGTCTTGGTGAATTTTGTTTATAATAGTTTGAATTTTATCATTAAAGAAGCTCATGAAGTCGCAACTACTGAGAGCTATGGGAATACTTGACTCAATAGAGCTGTGACTCTCTGTCAGCCTGGCTACAGTGCTGAAAAGAAACCTGGAGTTGTTCCTATTTTCCTCTATTAATGACGAGTAGTACGCTGCTCTGGCATTACGGAGGGCCTTCCTATAAGTTTTAAGACTATCTTGCCTAATTAAATGAGAATTTTCCAGTTTGGTGGAACGCCAATTCCTCTCAAGTTTCCGTGATATTTGCTTTAATTTACGAGTTTCATCATTATACCATGGAGCTAACCGTCTTTGTTTTATTATTTTCTTTTTTAGAGGGGCTACAGAGTCGAGTGTCATTCGCAGCGATTGGTTTGGGAGGGACTGAAATTAGCATAGGAGTCCTCTGTTACTTTGTGACATGATAATGAATTTAGAGCTGATGGAATTGCATCCTTAAATTTAGCTAATGCACTGACACACTAATCAGACAGACATCTTGCATATATAATGAAAATAAATCTTATATTAAAGATGAAGATCAGTTTCTCTCAACCACAGGTGAGCGAACACCATCCACTGATGAGGGCCATGACATTTGGTTGAAAGTAGTAGTCTTTCCAAGGTCAATAATGAACCTTCCAGATCAAAATGATGATGTAATTTGAGTTATTCCTGATTGGGCTAAAGACTATTTCTAACAGAACGACTGCTTGGCAGAGAAGATGATATTGATTTACAATTTAAGTACTAAACTCTGGACATACAGTTATTTAAAAGTAAGTTCTTACATCTAAGCTAAGGATCAAAATAATCTCAGCAGTTTCTACATCAGAAAATACTGTTTGACAGGCTGTCCAATTTTATTCTTACTGCACAATATGTATTTGTGGATAGTTAGAACGTTATATGTAAGTGATAAATGGATTCTGCTGCAGTTTTCCAGCAGCCCCCTGATGACTTATCAGATCCTGCCGCTTTCGGACCGTCACCAGCCTGAAGCAATGCTCCTTAATGATTACATGGTGGAAAACGTCTACCTTACGCACTAAATTGAACAAGTAGTTCCAGATCTATAGTTGATATTCAGTGGATGTGTGGCTCCCTTTTGTGGATATTTTCAAGTTATGTTGGTGTTCTCCCCTCCACGCAGGATATGAGCCAACTGGAATTCCTCTATCTGTCCAACAATAACCTGGATTACATTCCTACGCCACTGCCACTGAGACTGAGAGCATTACACCTGCAGGTAGAAGCACATCTATGTCATGTATCTTCTTCTTTCTTCCCTCCAAAACAGAAATTTAGTTTGCAGCCAGGTAACCAGATTATTCACACATAAGTTAAAACAGTATAAACAGCATCAGTCACTGCAACACCATATAACATATAAAAGACAGAAATATTCAGAAAAAAGGAACTGAATCCCCCAGTGGATTCAACCAGACCCGGCTTGATTGCTTACCCAAGTCTAGCTAAGATGTACACTGGGAGTCCAACAGGCCAATGGCTACAGAGGGATGATTTAGTCATCCAACTAGCTGCAGCAGCAACCGATAACATAATTCAAAGCTCCATTCCAAATTTCAATCCAAAAACAAGCAAAATGTCAGCTCAAGCGAAGACGCAGGAAATAGTGGGTCTGGACCCAGATGCACAACATCAGGCAGAGCAGGTTCAGGTTACTGTGTTTATTAATCATAAAATGAAAAGGTGAGCAAGCTTACGGTGAGAGGAGACGGGCGAGCGTTCAAAACAGGTGAGCAGTCCAGCACAAGGCAAACAAATCCAAACAAGGACGCAGGCACAAATCAAAGTCCCAATAATCCAACATGAGTACAGAAACACAGGCAGACAACAGGTGAGACTAATCAGCAAATAATTTAACTAGCAGGAAATCCAGAGACAGGAAGAGAAGAGAGGAAAGGAAAATAACACAGTACAGCAGAAAACCAAGAATACATGATACAACACAGAGAGCCTTTCCGAAACTAGACCCTCGCTACTTCCACTCCGTCACGGAATTAACACTGGTCGGAGTCACCCTCACAGCCAAATCGAGCTCCCAAATACTGCATCCAACTTTCATATGAACTACCCTCTCCCCGGCGTAAATAGGATCTGACAATATCTCTGCATTCACTGCTATAATAAGTGTATCAAATAAAAAACAGTTGTATTAAGACCCAGGATTGATGATGAGGAAAAATGTGTTTTTTGCATTGACAAAATTGAAACCATTGTTTGTTTATGAACCAAATTATTTTTGTTAGATTTAGAATATTTCTTTAAGACTATGACTTCAGCTATTTATGAAAAAGAGACATTATATTCTTTTATGAAATTGATTGAGATTGATATTCATTGTAAAAGAAAAGCATATATATGAACCTCTTTATCTTATATGAAAAATATTACATTCACAAATACAAATGGTCTAAAAAGAAACCACAAATACAACATTTCAAAATAAATCAAACATATTACAGCATTATAATTTGAAGAATTTAAATGTGTGGGACAACTTAACTATTTTTCTTTAATACCTTATTACGTGATTCCCACACCTTCAACAAGCCAGCATTGGTGCTCACTCAGCATTGGAGTGTTTAACAACCCACTACCACTCCACCCTCATTGGTGTCGGATGGCACTCAATGAGGTGGACCATCCGCATGAACGCGCAAACAAAGAGGTAGTAGCAAGCAGTTTCGTAAAGGCACAGAAAATAAGAAAACATGGAGACAGAAAGTAAGCAAAAATTAACATGTGAGGGTAGATATAAAACAAAAAAAAACAGGAACAGGACTACAAAATCCTAAAACCATGACACAAAACAGAAGGCCACAGCCATTGTCTTTGATACATAAGGTTCTTTCAAAAACAACTAAAAGAAAGAAGAAACTAGTAACAATAACAAAAATCCATAGAACTGAATTTGCCACATAAGTCCTCACAACCAAAAAATGTTTCAAAAGTTCACTCACACTTTCGCCTCTCTAGACATCATTTCTCTAATATTATAAATAGTGTTGGGATTAAAAAAGCGATTAATCGCGATTAAAATTTTTTATTTTATTTCATTGTTACGCGCAAAATTGAATAATGAATTCTAAAGTTTATATGTATTGCACACTTTTAATTTAAATGTACTGCTATATATACAAAAGTGCAATAACATGTGGTATGTAAACCCTTTAAACAAATAAGGTGTTTTTTAAAAGCAGTATTCCCTTTACACAGTAGCAATAAAATATTTCTTGTATATCACAAATTAAACCAAAGCTATTTGCCACAGGCTGGGCATTATCTAGCTTGTTAAAACAAGTCCAGTTTTCTTGGGTTTTTTTCTGGACAGAAACATTTTTCTTTTATCAGGGAGCAGCAGAATGTGTATGTTCAATCAGTAGCAAGTTTCCCTGTTAGAGTGAGGTGAAGTGGTCCAGGACAATGTGTAGCGACTAGCGGGTGCGTTCCCTTTAAACTGTTGCGATCATGCTCGCCTCATGCACACTCCCGCAATCTGCCGAAGTTGAGTTGTCTTAAACTTTTTGTAGGCGACACGCAGCACAGATCATTGGAAAAGAGACTGATCCTCACTTTTTGTGAGTTTCCAGAATCTATTACTGTTCACTAAATAGGACATCAACACGAGGGAATTCACATGGCAGAGCATCCCCACAAAACGAGATTAAGGCCTATCAGGTAAAGTTATGCAGGCTATAATTTTAATTTAGATTAAATAGACTAAAGCTGTATGGCGCACAGAAGCCGTTGTCATGGTTACTCTCAATAGAGCACCTGCCGTTTACTCGCGGAGCGCTGTCTTACTTTGCCCTCACCCTGCAATCCACTGAAGCCTTCCTCTACTGAATGTTTGGGTGGCTGATTTGCGGGCTGATCAATATCCCACCCCTCCTGTGACCCATGGTTTGACTGTAGGCCTATGTGTATTCAAAGCCAGTCACCAACGCCCCAAAATAATTGTTGGCGTTAATTAATTAATAATAACGCGTTAACATGCCCAGCCCTAATTATAAATCATAATCAGTATCCTGCATTTTCTTTAAAAACATTAGGTGTGCAGAATATACAAACATGTTTTAAAATAATCTTTAACAAGGAGGGAATAAAAGAAGCAGAATCAGACAAAACATCACTTTATGCTCTGTTCAGTTAACTCAAACCGTAATGTGTGATCTTTAATTAGGGAATGCACCACACTCACAAGCAAGCAAGTAATATTTAAAAAGTTTCTCCATTTGACCACAGTTTCATCTTTCTGCATCATGAAGTAACTTCTACCTCTCCGGTATAAAGAATATACTCAGCTGTATATGTATGACTAACATTTTATGGTTCCGTTCAGACAATTAAAAGCTCACATTGATGATTAAGTCTAGAGTTCCCTGAATCTTAGTGTTTTAGTAGTACAACAAGAAGTGGGACAAATTAATCTCCTCTTAATCAAAGTTAAAAATAATGAACCTGGATCTGTGGGGCCCTCTGACATAGCCCTGGGTCAATTCCCCACTTTGCCCCATTGGTTATCCACCCTTGTTGAACATAATCGAGGTAGTAATTACATTTACTTTATTTACATTTATTTTGTAGGAGGCAGGGTTGTCAAGATACAACAGAGTTGGATTGAATGGTGAAATACTGGTTAAACCACAAAGAATCAACACTAACTCTCCACAAATATTAAATACTAACAGTGTTAATCCATCAATACTAACTTTCTTGTACTCCAATCAGAATAACAACATCCAGTCTCTGCATGACAACACCTTCTGCAACCGCCATGATCGCAACTTCATCCGCCGTAACCTGGAGGATATCCGTCTGGATGGAAACCCCCTGAACATCAATCTGTTTGCCCAGGCCTACATCTGCCTGCCACGCCTGCCTGTAGGGAGTCACTGACTACTGCCAGACACTATAGTCCACGCCCCAAAAGGAACTGTAATTTCTGTTTCACGTGAATTATATGGGTTTTGAGGGCTCAAGACCAAAACATCATGAGACATGACTGAAATAGATTTTTTAAAGCTTCATTATATAATTTTTTGCCTTCTAAAGCCTTCTAAAGTAGGTAAGGTAACATATGCCTGTTTACATATCCAGCAGGCACAGAACAACATTAGCTTTAGAAAAATAGGAAGAGAAAAATATTGTATTGTGGTGTTAGTGATGGAGTGTGTCACATGGCCCACCCTGGGATTTATTATCCAATAAATTTGAAATCCTGTTCCACCACCCATCCACCTGTTCTAGGTTGACTATATATGTGGTTTGTCCATTTTGACTCTGATGAAAACGCAATTGTGTCAAAATTTGTTCTGTTTACATAACTAAAGGCTGCAAATCAATCAGTGTGCTCCAGTCTGTGTTTTTTCTTTGGAAGTTTGCTGCAGCTTTCAGCTACGACTGGTCAGTGATCTATTACACATGACGTCACCTGATGTAACCCAGTGCAATTTCTGCTCTCTCAGGTCACCATCTCCGGGCGCCCTTAGTGCATTATGAATTTAGATACCAAAAAGGGCAACCTCTGATAACAAGCTAGTCTCAACACTTGGTAGGGGAGAGCAGGGGCAAAAGTACCATTTTTTAGAAAAACCTGATTTTAAAAGATACTGTTTCAGACAGAGATATATTTTTGTTGTGGTCACTAACTCACAGGTGTGGTCTATCAATATCAGGTGGTATTTTGTACAAATGTAGAACGACTTCTGTATAATTTCACTTTAAACATAAGTGGCACATTGTTACTTTTGACCACGTCAGCTGGGACAAAAGTAACACAACAATACAAGCTAGATTTTTTGTGTTACCCTTGTATTTAATAAATAAACAGGCCTGTGACCGTGTTAATGTGTAACAAACATCTTTTGACCTTTATCTTTAAAAAAAAAAATTTAATTACATATTTATTTTAAATATTCAGTTTCAACCTGACAGCAAACTTGAATTGTTTAGAATATTTCATATTATATTAAGGATATATTCTAAATATATAATATAAATATGCAAATGTGTGCACCTAAAACGGGGGGAAAGATGAACATTGTTTATGAACCTGACATGATTAAAATAAAATAAGACTTTGCTGATCCTGCACTGGGAATATTTGCATGTTGCAGCAGTTTCAAAAACAGTGAAAAAATTAAACATAATTTAGAGAGATAGGACAAAAATGAAAATAAACAATAAAATTAAGATAAAAATTAAAAAGCTATTTCCAGAATAGGCTTATACAAATTTCACATTTTGAAATTAATTTAAATTTGTTTAAGTATTTTGAGTGCTTTTTACTGACACCTACTGACCTCCTTAGGAGACGGGACAAAATAAAAATCAGCTGCTCTCTTAATATAAGCATGCAGCTTGTGTGTAATGTGGGCAGTGTAGATGTTAAAGTATGTGAATACTAACTTACCAGTCCAGAAGAGACAAAACAGTCTTTGTAGTTATTCTCTTTCTAGTTTTTTTAAGGCGTCCACCCAAAGAGAAACGTATTTATTTTCAATAAGCCCCAAAAAGTTCGCACAGAGCTCTAGGGTCAGCAATTTCAATAAAGAAATAGACAGGGAGGACCCCAACCTTTTCTCAAACAATCATCAGAACTTTACACTACCTTTTTATGGGTAGATGGTCCTTCCCTTTGCCTCAGTACACAAACAATTCTCCAAATAAGGTAATAAATCATATCATGCAGGTCTCTATAACTAATGTTAGTATAATCCTTTAAATGTTTAATGCATCAAGGCCAAATATAGTAGGCCACACTTCTCAAACAAAATAAATGATCCCTTGTCTTACACAATCTTAAATGCATGAACAAATCAAAAAGATCTGTTTTAAATGCATTCCTCCAAATGCAAAACAGTTCATGTCAACAATGATTCCACCCTTCTCACCTCTTACTGACTTCAAAAGGAGAGAAAGGCCTCCTCCTGCTTGATGTCTATGAAGATTCTCAGTCATCCAGGTCATAGTTATCCAACGAAGGTTAAAATCAAGGGCAACAGTATCTTCAACCAGGTCCAGTTGCCCTTGATTTTAACCTTCGTTGGACTCCTCCTGCTTCTTTAATCACAAATAAGGGTGCTTGTCTCTTCACAACTGTTGCAGTCACATTAGCAAACAGTGCCTTCTTCGCTGATCAAAACAATTATCTTCACATCATCAGGGGATACATATAGAATTTTATCTTAAAAAACATATAAATATACATATAAACTCAAATTTATTTATTTATTTATTAGATTTAAAAGATGAAAACTCTTGACCCTCTTCTTATTTTCACACCTCTTTTCACGCCTTCCCTCATGTATGCGAGATACACACATCTGTCGTCAGGGAGAACTTTTTTATTTATCTAAAGGGTCAACTTGTCAGCAAGAGCGGACATTCACTTCCTCTTTACCGAACATCAATGTCTAATCTGAAATATGATCATCGTCTCTGGAGGCCAAGCAAAGCCTAACTAGAACTTTGTACTACTGCAATCTGAGCTGAGCAGGCAACAATTTATCAGTTTTAAAACACAGACAACACATGTTACTATGGCTTGTATATTGGTCAGGCAGTCAGACAGTTTCTATGAAGGCCCCCCAAGAACCAGAACCAGTTGCGTACAGTGTCCTTTTCTTCACATTTATCTCATTCTCACAACAGGAGGCCAGCGTGTCCCATTCCGAGCAGACATGCCGCAGAACAGTCTTAAAGGAACAGCAGAACTGTCTTAAAGGGGCTGGCATAGCCCGCTGGGAGCAGACGTGCAACAGAATTCTCTTGGGGCAGCTGGTGTGGCCTGCGCAGCAGAACTGTCTTAAAGGGGCCGGCGTAGCCCGCTGCAAGCAGACGCGCAGCAGAACTCTTTTAAGGCTATCAACGTGGCCCACTGCGAATTATAATACTTGGAAATATTAATTTCATATGAACTCGTTAAAATTGCTGTCCGCCCAAGGCTTTTAGGACTTCTTGGGTATAGCTTAATAATTACAACAATTACTCACTAGGGATCAATTAGTTATTAATTTTTGATCAGTTTTCATCAGTCAGTTTAATCAATTAGTCTCAAATCTGAGAGTAAGTTCTCCGTGCATTGACCTGGATTCAAATAGTACACACGTTCCTGTGATCAAATTGAATATTTATTAACTAACTAGACTGAACACAAGAGAGAGTAAAATAGTGATATAAAGAAAATGAACAACACTGATTAAACAACAATAATGCAACGGAAAGATAGAATGGAATTAATAGGGTTCAGTGTAAATCCAGTTGGCTATTGTGGAAAGGCTATGACTCTAAGGGAATAAATGAAACGAATGGTTCCTACAATAATCTACCCTGATCACTTAATGTTGACTTTGTTTGCCTTTCTGCTTTGTTGTTTCTTCAGCCGTCCATTACTTCAAAAGCCCACAGCTGACAGTCCGGTCCACTCAGCGGGCTTAACGCACTTTATGGTGGTGTAACCAGGCATGTACACACAGACATCAAAAGGATTTCTGGAATAAAAAATCTAAATATCTGGTCAGGAGACGAGACTTTGATGAGGTTTACGTCACTCCCTCTCTCTCTCCCTCCGCGTCTCCCCGCAGCAGCGCAACACACAGACAGGCAGACAGCAGCCCCTCCCAGCTCCTATCTCAGTTGGATTTTTCTCGGCTTGTGTGAAGGTGAGTGGTGATGTATACAGCAGCGGAGTGGACCAACATTCCACAGGCCACAATCAACAACCTGGTCAACTCTATGAAAAGGATATGTGTTGCACTGCGTGAGGCAAATGGTAGTCACACCAGATCAAGATGCAGTACAGTGCAACACAATACAGTGAAACTGCACATTTTCGAGTGGCCTTTTATTTTTTATTTATTTTATTTTGAGTAGCCTAAGGCACACCTGTGCAGTACCCATGCTGTCTGATCAGCATCTTGATTTGCCACACCTGTGAGGTGGATTTGATTATCTGGATTATAATGGATTATAAGTGCCTACTAAGACAGATTCTGACAGATTTGTGAACAATATTTGAGAGAAATAGGGCTTTTGTGTACATAGAGAAAGTCTTAGATCTTTCAGCTCATGATGAATAGGGGCAAAAACAAAAGTATTGCCTTTATAAATTTGTTATATTTTATTTATAAAAAACTCCCAAGCTGTAGTCTTTCCCCTTATAGGCTAATACTAAAAGTGAGGATGACCTCCAGTAATTCAGATGAGGAGCGATCTGATACAATTTTCAAATACTGTTTATGTTTATTTGAAACAAGAAAACATAAAATAGATAACCTTGCTTGTCCATAACAACAATAAATTAAAGCTGCAAGCAGCGTTGGGCGGGCCCTCACACTTGTAGCGCGTCCGGGTGTGAGCCGGCCGAGTTGCATATTCTGGAGCTCTGCCGGTGCGGCTGTGAATTTGCTACGCGGTTCCGACGCCGCATGAAGGTGTTATACTGTATGTCACTTTCTGTGTCCCCTATGTGGAGCTACATAGCACTTGCCGCTATGAATATAAATCGGTATTGGTGTGTAGATGTCTGCGGGGTGGGAGAGTTATCAAGCACATAAAATTTGGTTCAGATGTGAGCATGTACACTGAAGTTACAACAACTTCCTGTGTCATGGCGAAGAGTTGATCTTTGACGCCACGCCACGGACACGCCCATTGACGAAAACTCACAGATAGCACAACTTTTCATCTTCAATGCCTTTAGAAGGCACAGCAGAAATTTGAAGTCGGTCGGACAAAATCCCTAGGAGGAGTTCGTTAAAGTACGAAGTGTATAAATCATCCAAAATTTGACATAAAATTCAAAATGGCCGACTTCCTGTTGACTTTAGGGTATGGGTTCTTGAGGCTTTTTTGTGCGTCTTGATATGATACATGTCCCCAGAAAATTTAGTGCATGTAGGTTGAACTTGAACGAGGGGCTAATTTTTTCAAATTTTCTAGGTCGTGCTCGGGCCCTAAAAATATAATCTTTACAAATTCAATAGGGACCTCATACGGTCGTGCTCGGGCCCTAAAAAAATAAATATAATCTTTACAAATTCAATAGGGACTTCGCATGGTTGTGCTCGGGCCCTAATAATCTTAACAAATTCAATAGGGTCCTCGCACGGTCGCGCTTGGGCCCTAAAAATATAGCCGCAAGCGGCGATTTGCGGGTTCAAACCTTTTTGCACTAGCGATATCAAAATAACATCATACCTGTGGTTTAACATTGTTATGAAACACATCCTGAAAGTTTTGTAACGATTGGAGAGGCATTTTCACAATCAGAAATCAGAATCAGAAATACTTTATTGATTTACTGATTGATATTCCTGTGGCGGTCTGTGGTGCAATTTGGAGGAATAAGTATTGCAAAATAAAGTGCTCCTGTGTTTGAGCAGCAACATGCACGTCCAAGATGACGTGTAGTTTGGACAGCATCCTCCCCTCTGACACCGAGTCCAGCTACACCCCCACAATGTCACTGGCCTTGCAGATCAGTTTGTTGAGTCTGTTAGCATCTACTACCCTCAGCCTGCTGCCCCCAGCATGCAACAGCAAACAGGATAGCACTGGCCACCGCAGACTCATAAAACATCCTCAGCATCGTCCTGCAGATGTTGAAGGATCTCAGCCTCCTCAGAAAATAGAGACGGCTTTGGCCCTTCCTGTAGAGGGCTTGAGTGTTCTTGGCCCGGTCCAGTTTATTGTCCATGTGCACTCCCAGGTATTTGTAATCCTCCACAATGTCCACAGGGACCCCCTTTGCTCTCCTAAGATCCACAACCAGCTCCTTAGTCTTTGTCACATTGAGCTCTACATGGTTCTGCTCGCACCATGTGACAAAGTCCCCCACCACAGCTCTGTACTCAGCCTTGTCACCCTTGCATCCACCTGCATCACTGTCAGCTTCTTACCCAGCAGGGCCGGCCGGATGGTGTTGAAAGCACTGGAGAAGTCAAAAAACATGACCCTCACAGTGCTCGCCGGCTTGTCCAGGATGGCATAGATGCGGTAGAGCAGGAAGATGATGGCATCCTCAACTCCCAGTCAGGGCTGGTAGGCGAACTGGAGTGGGTCCAAGAGAAGTCTGATCATGGGCCACAGCTGATCCAGAACCAGTCTCTCCAGGGTCTTCGTAATGTGTGAGGTCAGTGCCACAGGTCACAAGTCACTGGGATGTGGCGTCTTTAGCACAGGAATGAGGCAAGATGACTTCCACAGCACAGGGACCCTTTGGAGACTCAGGCTCAGGTTGAAGATAGTGAAGGACTCCACATAGCTGGGGGGCACAGGCTTTAAACACCCCCGGGCGAACACCATCAGGGCCTTTAGCCTTGTTGGAGTGGAGTCTCCTCAGCTGTCTTCTCACCTGGTCAGCAGTGAGGTACACAGAAGTTACAGGTGGGGAAGGGGGAGAGAAGGAGTCGTCAGACTGGAGAGAGCTGTTAAAACTGAGAGGGGGGAGTAGGGATCTCCCAGGAGGAGAGCAGGGGACAGTGAGGTGGAGGAGGGGGGAGTAGTTGGGTTGGAGGTGAGGCAACAGCTGAGTTAGTGGGGGGATGGGCAGGAGCCTTAGTATCAAATCTGTTAAAGAACAGAAGTTAATGTAGTTTGAGATGCACTTACTAAGCCCATCTTTGTCCTCTCCATGTGGCTCACAGAGTGCATCCCAGTCTGTCACCTCGAAACATCCCTGAAGTGTCTCATAGGCCTCCTCCGACCATCTCCTCACTGTCCTTGTGGTCGCAGGTTGCCTTTTCACCAGAGGCACATAGCAGGGATTGATGTGAACCAGGTTGTGGTCTGACCTGCCCAGTGGGGGAGAGGAAAAGGAAGAGCTGTATGCATCCTTAATGTTAGTATACAGCAGGTCCTGGGTCCTCTCCTCTGCAGAATGGCAGCTCACATACTGAGTGAAGTTGGTTAGTGCGGTGGTCATGGTAACGTGGTTGAAGTCACCCGAGGTCACTATGAGGGCACTCGGGTGTTGAGTCTGGAGTTCAACAATGGTGGTGTGGATGACGTTACACGCTGACGAGGGCGGAATGTAAACAGCTACAGCGATGGCATGTGAAATTTCCAATGGCCCACAGCAAGCAGTTCAGTGTCCAGGCTACAGATACGCTGTTTAATCGTAATGTGAGTGGGATTACACCATCTGTTGTTAACTAGAATGACAAGCCCCCCGCCTTTACACTTACCACTCTCAGTACATTCACTTTCGACCCGAATAGTCTGAAAGCCATGATGGAGACGTTGTGGTCCTGGTGTAGCCATGTCTCCGTGAAGCACATTAAGCTACACTCCAGGAACTCCCTTTGACTCTGGGCTAATGCTGTTAGCTCTTCCATCTTATTAGTCGGTGGCCTCACATTGATGAGAGAGGCGAGACATGGCTTATATCTCCTTTTCCTAAGTCTCTGTTGTCTGGACCCCCTCTCTCTTCCCTCGCCGTTTCATTCCTACCCTGCATCCTCTGTGTGTTCTCCTCCACATCTCAGTGGGGATGTCCGTTGACCTGGGCACTATGCCAGTCGTCTTCAGCGTGATCAGCTGGTCCCGGGTTTAAACAAAGCGGCCATGTAGTTAATGCGCAACGGTGCCGTGACTTAGGGAAAGTAGCAAATCACAGCTAACAACCAGACCAAAACTCTCTCAACTTGCATGATTAGAGAAAGTGTAACTTGAATTACTTATATGCGCAAGAGTCAACACATTAGATATAAAAGAGAAAGCAAAAAAAAAGTTAGATGGCGAACGGAACAACTGCAACAGGCTGCATGCACCAACCATTAAGTTAACATCTAACAAGTAAAGTTAACATCTAACTGCTGCTGAGCTGCAATTATCTAATGATCTCAGTCAGTTGTGCTACTAGGGGTCAGATTAGCTTATTCTGCCCTTAGTGGCCGACGTCGGGTTGGCAGGGGGCAGAATGTAAACAGCAACAGCGATGGCATGTGAAATTTCCCGTGGCAGGAAACAGCTTCGCAGCCAGCGACCCTGCGTCAGTGTGGAGAGGCCTGTGGACACTAACTAACTACATGAGACCATCCCCCAACACTGCTGGTACTCAACGACTGGCTGAAGAGCTGAATGATTTCTATTGTAGGTTTGAGAAGCCCACAGTCACCTTCCCCGACTGTTACGCTGTCACCCCCCCTCGTGCAACTAGGGGTCAAATTAGCTTATTCTGCCCTTAGTGGGAGCTCGGAGCACCGGAGCAGTGTTAGTGTTTACCATAGACTGTATAAAGGTGTTTATAATATAAAAAGAGTACTCTGTCGTGGATTCGGTCCCAAAAAATCTTTTTAAATTCACCAGGCTTACCCTTCAGATTACAATCTGAGGTGGCTGCTCGTCTTTCCACTGCATGGCTACACATTTATTAGCTGTAATAAGTGCAATTCTGATAAATTTATTGTTAATAAAAATGTTTTTATTTACTTTTATCCCAGATGTGTCGCCCAACAGGGTTACTCTTGGTTCTGTGGGGATGGTTATTCCTGTGATATCCTTTGGCACACTGAGTATAAAGGGCCAATATGAGTTCAGACATGGGCACGCCAAAAACATATGTATCAGTGTTCCTACACCAGTTTTACATCTTGGGCAGAACTGGGGGCACTGAGGGTTTATTCGGTTTAGTCTATCAGGGGTATAGTATATTCTATGGATAAGATTGTATTGTGTTATTTTATGTCTACCATTAAAGGAGTAATACTGACTACCAACACACAATGCTTCTCATTCTGCTTCTTCAAAATTACACTCACGATCATCTTCCCACTTTCGTTTCACTCGTAATATTTACCATACTATAATTTGAGATATTCCTAAGTAAAAATAAGATTTAAACCCTCTCACAAGTTTATATAGAGGTAATTCTTCCAGTAATTGTAGATGGCCAAAAAAGGGCACATGACGACAACAACAGTAGCAACAAAATGACAATCGTATGTGTGTGTGTGTATGTGTGTGTATGTGTGTGTATGTGCATGCGTCTCATATTGTCAGGGAAGGGGGGTGGCTATTAGATGGATGATAGAACGAGACAAAGAGGCTGGTGGGGAGCTATAAGAGAGAGAAAAAAAACTAAACTAAAAGGAAAATAGCAATAGCAATAACAACTCAGCTGAAACCCTCCCCCTGCTTTGTTAGCTTATAATTCAGACGTTTTTTGGCGGATCAAAATTCCCTCTACAAACTTTTTCAAGCTTGGTCCAGAGATGGTCCGTGTCAAGTTTGGTGGCGATCAGACTTCAGCTTTGGAGGAGTTCATTAAAATAGATGTCTATGAAGATTCTCAGTCATCCAGGTCATAGTTATCCAACGAAGGTTAAAATCAAGGGCAACTGGACCTTCTGGATCTTCAACCAAGTCCAGTTGCCCTTGATTTTAACCTTCGCTGGATATTCATTAAAATAGGTTTTTAAGTTTTCGCGATTTAGCGAAATGAAAACGTCATCGCACAGAGGTGTGTCTTATATCATACAAATCGTCAGCATCCCCCAAACACGTAGACATAAGGTTTATGAATATGCGATGTACTGGCGCGTACTAGGCAAAATCTGTTCAAAATCCCATTGAAATTAATGGGATTTTCCAATGGTAATTGAGCTCCAATTATAGCGCCACCTATAAGCCAAATTGCACCAAATTTTTCAGGTGTCATCAGGTGCCCATGGGGAACAAATGACCCAAATATCAATTGGTATCAATCTGACTTGTGGTTATGGAGATATAAATGCATGTAAATCAATGGGATTTTTTTTTATGTCTTTAATCTGCAATAACAGTGCCACCTATGGGCATATTTGGGTCAACTTTGGTGCCTGTAGTAATGCTGAACAATTCGGCTCAGGTTTCATGTCAATGTGACTTGTGGTTATAGAGGAACAATTGTTTGGGGTTAAATAGCGCCGCCTAGGGGCTAGTTGCAGCAAATTTTGCACAGGCCCTCAAGGGGGCGTGCCACATTAGTGCTGATGTTGATCGGCCATTTTGAACTTAAGATATGACCTCAGTTCCTGTTTTTAGCATTTTTTGCAAACATTTGTTAGCTCATAATAGCGACATTTTTTGTCGGATCAAAATTTCCTCTACAAACTTTCATCGGCTTGGTCCAGAGATTGTCCAGTGCCTACCAGAGGGAAGGAGCTGGAACAGGTTGTGTCCGGGGTGAGATGGATCTGCAGTGATGTTTGCTACCCGTTTCCTGACTCTGGAAATGTATAAGTCCTGAATGGAGGGCAGGTTGGCACCAATGATCTTTTCTGCAGTCCTGACTGTCCGTTGTAGTCTGTCCCTGTCCTTTTTGGTGGCAGATCCAAATCAGACAGTGATGTACGTGCAGAGAACAGACTGGATGATGGCTGTGTAGAAGTGTATCAGCAGCTCCTTAGGCAGGTTCAGCTTCCTGAGCTGGCGCAGGAAGTACATCCTCTGCTGGGCCTTCTTGATGATGGTGTCCATGTTGGGCTCCTACTTCAGGTCCTGGGAAATAGTGGATCCCAGAAACCTGAAGGATTCCACAGCAGACACAGGGCTGTTGAGTATGGTGATGGGGGGCAGAGTGGGGGGGCTCCTCCTGAAGTCCATGATCATCTCCACAGTTTTGAGTGTCAGCTCCAGGTTGTTCTGACCGCACCAGAGAGCCAGCTGATCAACCTTCCATCTGTAGGCCGACTCATCACCGTCCCGGATGAGGCAGATGACCGTGGTGTTGTCAGTGAACTTCAGGAGTTTGACAGATGGGTCTCCTGAGGTGCATTAGTTGGTGTAGAGGGAGAAGAGCAGGGGGGAGAGCACACAGGGGATGTGATGTTCCCCAGTCTCACCTGCTGAAACCTGTCAGTCGGGAAGTTTGTGATCCACTGACAGGTGGAGGCTGGCACAGTGAGCTGGGTGAGTTTGGTGCTGAGGATGTCCGGGATGATGGTGTTGAATGCCGAGCTGAAGTCAACGAACAGGATCCTTGCATTTGCCCTGTAGGCAAACTGCAGGGGGTCCATCAAGGGGCCTGTAACGTCCTTCAGGTGGGCCAACACCAGTCTTTCAAAGGACTAAATGACTACATATGTCAGGGGGACAGGGCCTGTAGTCATTTAACCCAGAGATGGAGGGTTTTTGGGGGGACCGGGATGATTGTGGAGCGTTTGAAGCAGGAGGGAACTTCACACAGCTCCAGTGATCTGTTGAAGATCTGTGTGAAGATGGGGGCCAGCTGGTATGCACAGATTTTCAGGCAGGATGGTGACAGGAGCCTTCCTGATCTTCTGCCTCTGGAAGAGCTGGCGCACATCCCTTTATCAGATCATGAGTGCAGGTGAGGGGTCGGGGGGGGGGGGGGCAGCGTAACAGTCGGGGAAGGTGACTGTGGGCTTCTCAAACCTACAATAGTGTAGTGAACAATGGTGTGGATTTGTGCATTTTACATTGAATAAATTTGGAGCTACCCTAAATTCCTTTCTCCTCCTCAAAGTTGCTTTCTCTAAGTGCTAGCCCGACCATAAAACTGGCACCTTTTTGATTCCGAAGCTGATAACGCAGGGCCTGACTGTTAAACTGACAAAGGGACACAAACCAGCCATTGGCATTTCCCTAAACAGCCTATCAAAACTGGCCCCCCACACATGTTTCCGTGACAAACTATTCTTTGTTTTATTACCACATCAAAAAGGAAAACCCCTGTCTCACCCAAGTGTGACATGGTCCAGACACTGAACTTTCAATGTAAAAAGACTGCAGTCTCCAAAGACTCAAAGCATTTAATTGAGTTAATTAAATCTTTAGTTACTTGATTACGTTTGCCTCTATTTGAGTAGTTATGTTAACTGTTGTTGCTATCTGTTGTTGATATTAGTGCTGAAAAGAAGTTACTTGTGCAGTGTTTTTATTTTTAGCAAGACACTCCTTCATCTAATGTAATCAATGCTTGTTCATAATACTTTCCTACAAAATTCCTTTAGAAATGATGACAAAGAAATGTTTTACTATACTCTTAATCGCCAGCTTGAATTTAAGGATGAATCAACAATATTCTATTCCTAATTCCTAAGGAGAGACGATCTTTGATTTAATCCAAGCTTTCCTCATGTAACCTGAGCTCCCCCAAGTGGACGAAATAAGTATTACATGCCCTCGTCGGAAATGCCGTTAAATGTATAAATATCTTGACCAATAATGTGACAGTTGTTTCCTGTTACCAAATGCCTAGAACAGTACAACCGTTCGACCATCGAGGTTCGATTGTGGAAAATATTTGATTATAATACGTGCAAATAGATTTCTTTTCTTTAAACATTAAGTTTAGAAAGGCAGTCCCTTGGGAAACCTGAGACGCCCCCTGGGGAACCACGCCCCAGGCAACAAAAGAGCGACACGCGACCTCTCGCTCTCTTCTCTTCGCTGTTGGCTCTCTTCCACTCTGCTCGGCCCTCTGGACCCTTCGGCACACGCGTGGCGTGCCTCACCAGGCAACGCCCAGACTCGGCCAGCGAAACAAATAGGCCTTTTGTTCGCCTGAAGCTACACACCTGAAGTGCCGCGACATCGATCTGCCTTCAGTTTGTTTTATTTTCTTTATTTCTTTTGCTATCAGTCCGTTAAGTTACACTGGACTAATTCAGGAACGACCAAGTTCCATTTTAAGCCTTTTTTGTCGAGCCAACTTCACCGAGGTCAGACATATCATAGCCTTAGTTTACTTTCATTAGTTCTTCTATGCCGTTTGAGTCAAATGCTTCCCACAATCGAACCTCCAGGCTCATTGTTCAGCAAATGTTTATGTTCCCTGTATCCAACCATCTTTTTATCACCTTAGTTAGAGAATAAATTCACTGTAATATAATCAAGAGCTGTGTGTGTTGCCTATTTCTAGTTCCTGCCAAGAGAATTGACCCTTTAGATATGAGACTGACTTAAGATAATTGAGCGATTATTAACTGATCACTAGTAATAATTGTATAATTATTCAAAACTACCTAGAGGTACCTAGAGGAAAATTTTGATTCTATGAATTCATAATTGGGTATCAGTTCTCATAAATTTATTAAAATGCATAACAAATTTTTTTTAGGTCTACTACAATAGAAACCATTCAGCTCTTCAGCCAGTCGTTGAGTACCAGCACTGTTGGGGGATGGTCTCATGTAGTTAGTAAGTGTCCACAGGCCTCTCCACACTGACGCAGGGTCGCTGGCTGCGAAGCTGTTTCCTGCCACGGGAAATTTCACATGCCATCGCTGTTGCTGTTTACATTCTGCCCTCTGCCAACCCGACGTCGGCCACTAAGGGCAGAATAAGCTCATATCATTAGATAATTGCAGCTTAGATGTTAACTTTACTTGTTAGATGTTAACTTAATGGTTGGTGCATGCAGCCTGTTGCAGTTGTTCCGTTCACTGTCTAACTTTTTTTGCTTTCTCTTTTATATTTAATGTGTTGACTCTTGCGCATATAAATAATTCAAGTTACACTTTCTCTAATCATGCAAGTTGAGAGAGTTTTGGTCTGGTTGTTAGCCGTGAATTTGCTACTTTCCCTAAGTCACAGGAACCGTTGCGCAGCAACTACATGGCCGCTTTGTTTAAACCCGGGACCAGCTGATCGCGCTGAAGACGACTGGCATAGTGCCCAGGTCAATGGACATCCCCACTGAGATGTGGAGGAGAACACACAGAGGATGCAGGGTGGGAATGAAACGGTGAGGGAAGAGAGAGGGGTCCAGACATAGGAAAAGGAGATATAAGCCGTGACTTCCCTCTCTCATCAAGGGCAATGTGAGGCCACTGGCTAATAAGATGGACGAGCTAACAGCATTAGCCCAGAGTCAGAGGGAGTTCCTGGAGTGTAGCTTAATGTGCTACATAGACATGGCTACACCAGGACCGCAACATCTCCATCAATGGCTTTCAGACTGTTTGGGCCGACAGTGATTGCACTGAGAGCGGTAAGCGTAAAGGCGGGGGGCTTGTCATTCTAGTTAACAACAGATGGTGTAATCCTGCTCACATTACGATTAAACAGTGTATCCCGGTACGACTTTCTGCTGTTCTCCCCGGGACATGCGATCTGGGGTCCTTTGCGCTTTGGGGGGTCGCGAGGTGCCCTGGCTACTAGGGGTGGGGGTCTCTGGGTGCTGCGCGGGTTGATCCGGTTGCGGTTTGGAGGGCTGGTGGCGGCGGTGGGGTGCTGGGTGGGGGGGGGGGCACTGGTAAAAATACACTAAGCAGACAACACATCTTTGATACTCTCGTCTTTATTTGCGTATTGGGTATTATGGTAATCCAAAAGTAACTAAAAGCAATCAGGTTACATTACATTTATATTGTAGTACTTGGATTACGTTACTGATTACATTTTTTAAGTAATTAGTAATTGTAATGGATTACATTTTTAAAGTAATCCTCCCAACCCTGGTCATGAGGCTTTTGTTTTACATATTCAAATTATGAATATGCAGTACTTTATCATTTCAGAAGAAACTGAGCATATACACAATGATTTTACCCATCCACATGTCTATTTTTAGTGTGCTTATAGTCATGAACTCTAGGCCTTTGTCTTGACCACAAACCTCATTTCGTGTCTATTATGGAAAGTAACCAATTCCTATCTGAGTGCCACATGACAATCAACTGTTTGGAATTTTACTAAACTAAAACCAAATCTGAAAACAAGAGGTGGATGAACTAGAAGGAAATGAGGAGTAATTGTGCAGTCTGTATGTTGGTGCACATGTGGAACCACACACACCACCAACCAGTGATCATGATGACGCAGGAGGTGCCACCCTATAAAAAAGACCTCTGGCACAGAAGGAGGGGCAGGGGGATCTCAGTCAGCGCTCGCCATCAGCACACAGGTAAGACCACATCACATATCCACTCCACATGTTCTTTTTGTATCTCCAGGAGGGCTTTGTTTTATAAGGATGTGGTCACTGTGGTTAAGGTCCTTATAGTCCCACTATCATCATTCTCATACATGTTAAGTCCATGTGACAAACAGCGACCACCAAAAAGCAATAGCAAGAATTGGGTGGTTAAACAAGACAATAGCAGGAGAAGGATCAACAGTGCCAGCTATTGGAGCCCGGTTCAGCAGATTAACATGGGTAGGGGCATGAGGTAAGAAGGACGAGAGTCCAGCGGAATGGGGCAAGCAGTCTACAGAAATGCAAACATCTCTATGTGGCTGCAATGTAAACACCCCCACCATGTTCAGTGGCCTGAGCAGAGTAACTGAAGATCATCTCAGACATGATTGTATATTAACAAGGGCATTTTTAATTTGTTAATATTCAGGTAATTTATTATGAATGCTAATGTTCTTTGTTAAGTGATATTGGATGTCAAATGAATCAAGTACGAAACTAAAAGTTAACGTACAAATGAATTCAACAGCTGATCCACCAGCCTCTAACATGCTACTCTCCCTCCTCTTGCCTGATATATTCAATTCTTCTGGCTGAAACCTTCCAGGTTCTGGATCTTCTCTCGTCTTTTTATTTACTGTATGTATGTTGTTTGCTAAATGCTTCATAACAGCAGGTGTAATACAGACATTGTGCAAAATCATAGAAACTGAGATTAAGAATATGGGGTTTGCCTCGGGCAGCAGCTAAGGGGGGCAGCAGGCTGAAAGCTGTTTGCTGCACATTAAGCTTCGTTATCATGCTGGAGACACTGAGACTTTGAAAACAAAACTTTTTTTGTGGAGGTGTGTCGCCTGGCATGGTGAGGATGTTGCTCTTTTGGTCTATTGATGGGAATTATGGCTCTTTGGAGGAAGCCAGATGTTATGGCTTCGTTCCTTTTTGAGAGACGGCTCATTAGGCTCCCAAATAGCTCTTCATTTAGGACTACTTCTGCTTACATTAGAATCAACTTTATTATCATTATGCAGAGTACACGTACAAAGCTAATGAAATGCGTGAACAAATGAGTGAAGTTATACTATATCTTACAATATGTTCTGTGAAGTTACAGATATTATACAGTACATTTGAATATTTTAAAAACGTATAGAAGAGAAGTGGACAGAGTCAGAGAATGGAGAGCATGCAGAGTGTAACAATGTAAACATTAGGTTATGTAGAGGTTAATGTACGTTGTTAAACAGGGTAGGGGTTTGGTTTTGTTGCAGCGTTGAGATGCTCCAATCGAGCAATTTCATTTGTTGTTATCTGTGGGATAATAATTGTATGTAGATTGAAGTTTCAACTGCTCCTCACTGAAAATAGTTCAACAACACTACCCTTTGGTGTAGCTACACTAAAATAAGGGAACCGTACAAATCCAGGTTAATGGTTTAAGAAAGTTTCTTATGTTTTATTAAATTCAAAATAGAGACAAGTCTGAACTAAATAATAATAATAATAGCAAACCTCACTGCTGTACACACACAACACTGTGCATTCCAAACATGATGAATTATTGATCAAACGATTGTACGTTTTCATCTTGTGTGTGTGTGTGTGCTGAGGTCAGAGTGTCCCACTGCACTCTTATCCATGTCACAAAAACAAACACTCACTGTCACCGAGCTCCGTTTGCTTCCTAATGAACTGACTGTGACCAATGAAGTCAAACTGCCCGCTACAGAAAATCGTTTTTTTAAATACTATATGTGTCATATCAGAGGCCGTCTTACATTTTTTGTCAGTAGCCCTTCCTCCTGTTGCTACTGAAGCATGTTACAAGTAGTTGCATAATGTCCTCCAATCTTTCTTTCTGTACATTAGTACACCTCTAGCACCTTGGCATCTTTAATCAGAAGTATTTGTTTTTACTGAAGCGATGGGGTAGTGCTCCAGTACCTAAACAGTGGTGCTGGTAACCTTGGTAACGTGTTCACCCAAACTGCAGTTACAGCCTCTTTCCATCTCTGCTGCCCAAATCTTTATTTAGACATGTTTTACACAGCTGTGACCTTGTGTATAAAACGTAATACATACGTAATACATAATTAAAGTGTACAAAAAAACAAATATTACATATGCCCAAAAAAATCTGATTTTTAACTTTCCCCTTATAAATCACACTCCACCTGGACCAGCCTCATTCCACTTGATCCCGCTTACAGTGAATAACATCAACAATCATCATGTGCTGTAAGTCAACACTTACTAATCCTTCCATTCATGTTGTGCTCTGCAGTTCCAGCAACTCCATCCTGTACACACGAGTGCCAAGCAGTAATTCTATGTTCACAGCTGTCAGACTGAGTGTCTCAGACCTTTCCAAAATGATTATGTCAGTCAGCAGTCTCCCCCACCCTGGGATATTGTTTGAAAATAGAGCTGTGACAGGTGACCATAATGTAGATTTGTTATGCTTGGCCTGCATTATGATCAGGACTGATGATGCAGATATGGAGTGTAGTGGCTAGATTTATTTCCAGACTTTGTTAATTTACACTGTCCACCTGAGCAGGTAGTGAAAATGTGCTGGGTGAGTCGAGGTGAGAAGGCAGAGTGTATAAGCGCCGCCTAACAGCACAGTCTGATCACTGCAGCCATTTTACATACAAACACTAAAGTGAAAACTCACTGGTGATGTATGCACAGTGTTTGAAGATATTAAAAACTACTGATGCTCTTTTCTGCAATTCTTTAATGATATTTGATGTTATCTTTGCTGGGTGGTGATGGCGCATGGATAAGATACTTGCCCTTGGTGTGGGAGATATGGGTTTGATTCCCACTGTGAAACATCCACCATTGTGTCCCTGAGCAAGACGCTTAACTCCTAGTTGCTCCAGAGGCGTGTGACATGTATAGCAATTGTAAGTCGCTTTCGATTAAATTGTCAGCTAAATGAATAAATGTAATGTAATCTTGGATTGCTACAGCCCATGATGATTACATCAGTAAGCCTTGTTAGTCTGAAAAAGATTCAGAAGCTAAATACACATTTAATATGAGAGAAAGGCATGCCAGAATCCTGCCACATTTTGGGATTATTTTGGCATCATTCTTGCATCCTCCTGGCATCATCCTGTCATCATCCTGGGATCAGCCCATCATCATCCTGTGATAACCCTGGGATCATCCTGTGATAACCCTGGGATCATCCTGGGATCATCCTGGAATCATCCCAGCACCATCCTATTATCATCCCGGGATCATCCTGGCATCATCCTGGGATTATCCAGTGATCATTCTGGCATAATCATGGGCCAAATCTATAAATCCAAGGGATTTAAAAAACCCACGTGAGGAACCACAACAAAATTTACTACGTTTCTGTGTAAAATTATGCATGAACAGTTAAAATTGTGGTCAAGCCAGCAAGTTAAAGAGAAAAGTTTAAGACGATTTCACAAGCCTGCTACACTGTAGTGATTATGTCACCCACTCTAACTCACGCAATACACACCCATTATAAACTCAGAAAAGAGCTCAAAAAAGCATAAAACTTCGACAGCGACCATGAACAAACCATAAAATATTTCGCAACGCTGAATACATCATTAATAGATTAACTTCTTGTGACCAATTTACAGTTTAAATCAAGTCTGTAGCTGAAAGTCTACTAGTGAGCTTTCAAAGTGGAGTAGGTATGAGGAGGATTTCGACAGTCTCTCCATTCATTTAGAATTGGATAATTTTCCTGGAAAACCTGGAATATTCTGGAAAGTATTCAAGGTATCAATGACAAAAGTAATAGCACCCCATTTCTCATTGAGCCGGGCATCTTGGAGTTTGAACGGAGTTTCTACGTCAAAAGCTGTGGGACTGGTTAGCGGACAAAAAAACTGGACTAGAAAATCAATTTCTGAAGAAATTGCAGTGTGAATGCTGTCTGCTGAATGGCTTGCGGTAAACTGAATTGCTGGCTTGAATAAAGTGGAATAGTACAAATGTATGAAAGATGTGGAAAGCTTTGTTGAAAAGCTGACGCTAAACTGAATTGCTGTCTTGAACAAATTTGAATAGTACAAATATATGAAAGATGTGGACGGTTTTAAGGATTGTTGAAAAGCTGACGCTACACTGCATTGCTGGCTTTAATATGCAGAAAGTAGCTGAAGGACTATGAAATCTTTGAAACATGGGAAATGTTCTAAAGAATATGAATAAGATTTTAAAGTTGAATAAACTTCAAACTGCACTGATAAATGTAGAACATTTTAAGGTTTGAATGTACTTTTTACCTGAAAGCCATGAGGAAGTTGAAGAAATGTGAGAAACTCCCCCAAGTGTTGTGAAGATATGACCTGAAATATTTAGAAAGGGGTATGAAAACTTGGAAAAGTTTGAAATCGTGTCATTAGTATGAAGGGGACATAAGTATATCAACTCCCATTTGAGGTCCTGGGTGAACGGAATGACTCCACAGTGTTCAGTGTGGAGTTGCACAGATTGATGGGGATGAGTGCGGCTGGGCTCTTCCTTGTATACACGCCCATCTCCACTGTCTTCAGAGCATTGAGGTCCAGATTGATGCAGATCTGGCTGCTCCAGGACTCTAGATGGTCAATCTCCCACCTGTGGGCGGACAGATCCCCACAAGAGATGAGCCCAGTGAGGGTGGTGTCATCTGCACACTACAGGAGCTTGGTGGTTTGGTGACTGGAGGTGCAGCTGTTGGTGTTCAGGGAGGAGAGCAGAGGGGAAAGAACATCGGCTTGAAGGGAAACAGTGCTGGTTTCCCAGGTTTCCATGGTGATAGTAAAAGCTGTCTGACTTAGACAGGCTTAGACAGCTGATCTCATTGAGTTTTACCCTGAAGCACAGCTCTGCTTCTCCTTCTCCTACAGAACAGACCGTAACTCTCAGTGCCAAAGTAAACATATTGTTAGAGAAATAAGATCCTCATGAAGATGATGTCCGAGATTTGTGTGTCTAGTGCCAGAAATGTGTCCACAGCAGCGATGTACAAATAACCAACTTTCTCACTCCCTCCTGAAACTTCCAGTCTGATTTACTATTGGAGTCTATGCGGCAGTTGGCTGGCCATGCTGTCAGTTTCAAGCTGACTGTATGAGCTGTGTAAGTCTGATTGATTTCAAAGTTACACATCAGCGGCACAGCAAGTGTTCCTACAACATGGGAAAAAATTATGTATGTAGAGTGAAAGCTGCGGGAGATACAGCGAGTTGAAGACAAATTTTTAAGATGATTTAAGAAGTGAATTTCCACTGTGTCAGTTGGTCCTCTCACTCTGGCTGTGAACATTCCGTCCCATAGAAACTCATTATAAACTAAAAAAAAAAGCTGAAAGCAACATGAAACTCTACTTGAGATTGTGTAAAAAGTATGAAACATGTGAAAAAATTGAATTAATAGGAAATTGTCCAAAAGCTGCCAACATTCTGCTCCATCCACTCCCATTATAAACTCAGAAAACAGGCTGACAGCGACATGAAACTTGAATTGACATTGTGTAAAAAGTATAAGAGATGTGAAAAAGTTGAATTCACTGGAAAGAGTCCAATTAAAATTAAAACCACAAGTGCCATAGTGCAAACTAATAGGAAAATTAAATGTGGACTCTTAAACATCAGATCTCTCTCTTCTAAAGGTATACTAGTAAATGAACTAATATCAGATTATGATATTGATTTATTTTGTCTTACTGAAACCTGGCTGGGTGATGGAGAATATGTTAGCCTAAATGAATCCACCCCTCCCAGTCATATTAATACTCACATTCCTCGAGGCACAGGCCGAGGAGGTGGAGTTGCAGCTATCTTTGACTCTAGCCTACTAATCAGGTCTAAACCTAAACTAAATTATAACTCATTTGAAAGCCTTGTTCTTAGTCTTTCACATCCAAGTTGGAAATCACTGCAACCAATTCTTTTTGTTATAGTGTACCGAGCACCTGGTCCGTACTCTGAATTCTTATCTGAATTTGCAGAGTTTGTGTCAACTTTAGTCCTTAAAACGGACAAAGTTATTATTGTAGGGGATTTTAATATTCATGTGGACGTTGAGAATGACAGCTTCAGTACTGCGTTTATCTCTCTGATTCCATTGGCTTCTCTCAGAGTGTTCATGAACCGACTCACTGTTTTAACCACACCCTCGACCTTGTTTTGGTGTATGGTATTGAAATTGAACATTTAGTGGTGTTCCCACAGAATCCCTCTTTATCCGACCACTGTTTGATAACTAACTATACAAGATGTCTGTCTGATAGTGCTGTAGCTAAATTTAAGGATGCGATTCCATCAGCTCTAAATACATTATCTAGTCACACAGTAACGGAGGATTCCTATGCTAATTTCAGTCCCTCCCAAATCAATCATCTTGTTGATAGTGCTGCAGGCTCGCTGCGAATGACACTCGACTCTGTAACCCCTCTAAAAAAGAAAATACTAAAACAAAGACAAGTTAGCTCCATGGTATAATACTGAAACTCGCAAATTAAAGCAAATATCGTGGAAACTTGAGAGGAATTGGCGTTCCACCAAACTGGAAAATTCTCGTTTAATTTGGCAAGATAGTCTTAAAACTTATAGGAAGGCCCTCCGTAATGCCAGAGCAGCGTACTACTCGTCATTAATAGAGGAAAATAGGAACAACCCCAGGTTTCTTTTCAGCACTGTAGCCAGGCTGACAGAGAGTCACAGCTCTATTGAGCCAAGTATTCCCATAGCTCTCAGTAGTTACAACTTCATGAGCTTCTTTAATGATAAAATTCTAGCTATTAGAGACAAAATTCACCAAGACCTGCCCTCAACTGGCACCAACTTATCTCTTAAATCAGGAACCTTAGAAACGGCTGTAGAACGAGATATATGTTTAGACTGTTTTGCTTCCCTCAATCTTTACCAACTAACTTCAATAATTTCTTCATCTAAACCATCAACCTGCCTCTTAGACCCCATCCTGACTAGGCTGCTTAAAGATGTTTTACCCTTAGTCAGCACCTCTATACTAGATATGATGATCTATCTTTATCAACAGGCTATGTACCACAGTACTTCAAAGTAGCTGTAATTAAACCTCTTCTGAAAAAGCCCAAACTTGATCCGGATGTTTTAGCCAACTATAGACCTATATCTAACCTTCCATTTCTCTCTTTTTTTTTTTTTTTTTTTTTTTCTTTTTTTTTTAACCTGTCCTGCCCAGCAGCCTGGTATAGAGTATAATGACCTGGATACCATATTGTGCCAGACAGATTTTACTTTAACAAGAGAGTATTAAAATACTCCTTTGTCTGTTTTATTATTTATTTAATTATGTATTGATTTGTCACCGGGCCGGACAGGGGGGCAGACACGGGGATGGGGGGCACAAACAGACAGCACAGAGAAAGGACAACACCTGCAAGAGAAGGGGGAAAGGGGGATGGAGGGTGGGGACAACAGGGAAAAGCTGTGGGTAACACCAATTGCAGAAAGCAACGAAACCTGCAAGAGAACAGAGAGGGGGGCTTGGGGAGGAGAAAAACAACAACAAACAAACACAAACAAAAAAAACAATAAAAATAATAATAATAGTAAAAGACAACCAGCCGAACAGCAGCAATAAACAGCTGACATATTAATGACATAGTATGACAACTAAGAGAAAAATGAAAACAAGAAACAGTCACACACACTAAATAAGCAACACAACACAGCCACGAGAGCTGGAATAATAATTAATTTAAATAAGTAACTGAAAGAAAAGCATCAGGAATAATTCTACCAGGGACAACCTAAGTTTGTTTGTGTCTGTGTGTGTCTGTGTGCGTGTGGGTGAATGTGTCTGTATGTGTGTGTGTACATGTGTGTGCGCATAAGCCTGTTAAAGAATGTAGTTGTTAGAGAGAGTGGGACGCCACGACTGTAACAGGCAGGCAAGAACCCCAGTAGCCAATAGGGGTGGAAGAAAGAAAAAGAATAAATCAAATCAAAAAAAAAACAAAGACTCCCAGATGCATCGCGATGCAAACGCAGAAGACCCCGACCCAAATGCCAGTTGACAACGTAATGCCGACGGAACGCAAAAGAGGAAGAGCAGCGCCCGGACCGACCGCGGCGCAGACACAACATAGACCAGTGCCCCCCCCATCCAGCACCCCACCGCCGCGCAGCAAACAACCACAATGCCCAAATGCCACACAATCATCAACACCAATGCACAAGTGACGAGCCCAACGCGCACACTGCGCGAGCACGGCGACACCCATGCCCAGCAGCCCCCCGCGAATCCCGCGTGCGAGGTCGGGCAAATGAGAGAGAGCAAACGGAACAACACGACAGCGAAAGCCAGCGGAGAGAGACACCAGCAGCAAGTCCCAGCCCGGCAGCAAACGCGCCGCACAGGTCACCGTGCACCCGCCAATAAAAGTCCACCGTCCCCCCAACCGCCGGAAAAAACTAAGGCCGCCGGCGCCAGCCAACATCCCCCATGCCCAGCGCGTCCCCCGGCCGCCATGCAACACCAGCCAAACCAGCAACGAGGCAAAATCAACTAGCTCAGCTGCATGCCACCAACAACCCACCCATCCATCAAGGGCCGAGAACTCCAGGCACAAACCCAGAACAAACCGGAGCACAGCCCTGCCCCGCACCCACACTGCACATCCCGAAAACTAACTATATACCTCAGTATCCAGAGGGGTCCAACAACTGGCCGACAGAGAAATGGGCAAGCACGGATCCGAGGCCAACGAAGCAAAACAGGAACGCAAACAGGTCCCTCCAAGCCAACGAGGAGATGCCTCCCCCGGACTCCAACGCACAAACTAAATGCCCAGCAGCCATCCAGAGACCCTGCCCAGGGAAAAAGTATAATGCATCAAGATGCATCGATAATCGCCCCACAATCCCACCGCAGACCCCCACCCCCAGAAGCCAGGACACCCTGCGACCCCCCAAAGCGCAAAGGACCCCAGACCGCATGTCCAGGGGGAAGCTGTACCCCGCCCCAAGGAAGAACAGCAGAAAGCCGTGCCGGGAAGCTCGCTACCGCCAGGGAGCGATAACGCGGGAGAACCAGGCCAACGGTCCCCCAGCCCAGCCAGAGGCATCCCTCCCTACAGTGCAGCCAGTGACAGCAGCCCCCGAGGCCGATCTCATCCCCGGACAGGGGCCCAGCCCCCCCAGTCAGCACCCCCAAGGAGGAGCACCAAAACCTACCCCGACAGCACCGGTCATGCGCCCCAGAGACTCCCGAATGCCCCCACCGTGAGAGAGCTGGCAGGGGGAAGCAGCGGGAGCCTCACCTCTGCCGAAGAGGGCCCAGGCGAGGAGAGGAGACAACGGGCCCCCAGGCCCAGGGACACACCACCCGCCCAGAAATGAGCAAAGGCCACAAGCCCGAGTCCGCAGAACCCTAGGCCAAGGGCGGGCCCCCACGCCAGGGGAGCCCCGACCCCCCCCAGCCCACCCCAGATCAGGCAAGGCCGTCACCAACCCCACAGCACCCCCAACGCCCGGGGCTCCAGGGGTAGGACACGAGGCCAATGAGAATCTCTCCCACTCCTTCAACCCCTCTGCCTGCCTCTGTAAATGTATTGTTTTGTGTTGGATGCATGTCATGGATTGTGAAGTGTTGTATGGTGGAGTGAAGATAAGGTGTGTGGTAACTAAGGTGCAACTAAAATTGGAGGGTAGTTGTGACACAGGCACCCCACAACTGTCAGGTAGTGGAGCCTCCCATCGTGCCCCTCCCACCCCCCAAGCCCTCTGTGTCTAATGTGTAATTAAAATTGAGGGGCAGGCAGTGAGGGAGGAAGAAGTGCGAGGCCGCAATAAAGCAGCCCCACCCCCCAAACGCCCTGCAGGCTGCCCGTCCCCCAGGATCCTAAGGGTGTATGTTGTGAGACATGACCAAAGGGGGAAAGGTGAAGGAGGTCATAGGGAGGCTAGAAGACCAGATTCCTGACTGGCCCCATCATTTATTCAGTCCCGTCCCCCACCCCCCTAAGCAGGAGGACGCCAGGTCCCTCCAGCCCAGGGCTTATAGCAAGAGCCCCTCTAGCACCGGTAGCACCCCAGAGTCAGTGACAACCCCGCCCATCCCCAGGACGGGCCCAGGGGGGCCCAGCCCCCCCAGCGCGCAGACCCGCCCCAGACCCAGAGGCTCCAAAGCCCCGTGCCCCAGACCCCCACTCCCGAGGCAGGTCAGTGCAGCCCCAACCCAAAGTCCAACAATCCCCCGTCCTCGCCGGGGCCCCTCCGGCAGCCCCACTGCTAACCCCTCACCTCACCGCTCCCCCACAATCAGCAGCACTCCGAGCACCACCAGCCCCCAAGGGAGCAGGTCCGGGGCAGCAAGGACCCCACCCAAGGACAGAACGGCCCAACAGCCCAGATCCGAAGGTCGGCCCACACCCAGGAGGCAATGCCACTCAGGCCAGGTCAGGCCAGAAGACCCCCACCCCCGCTCCCTTTCCTCCCTAGCAGCGAAGCATCCCACACACACAAACCCCCACCGTCCCCAAAGAAAAGAGACAGCAATCACCCTGCGACAGCAGCAACAGCCCCTCAGCCCTAGGGAGTCAGCAGATGCAAATAGCCCCTAGGACTCAACACGACCACACTCCAGAGGGCCGCGACGCGACTGCAAGCAACCATCGACACACCCCAAAGCACAATCCCTCCATACACAGGATCCCGGCACAACCACCAAGCATCCAGTCCGGGCACTAAAATCCAGAGGAGACACCCCCCAACCAGCTCAAAAAGGACCAGCCCGCACCCCCAACCCACCCCGTCAACCCCTTCTTCCCGGTCCCCCACCCCTCCAACAACCAGTCGCCAGACCCCTCAGAGAACCGAAATGCAATTATCAGGATGCACAGCATGCACACAGGACAGAGCCGCACACCAGCCCAGTCCCGGCCCGCACCCGATGCCCCCAACCCCCGACAAGCACGCAAGCCAATAATGACCTACAGATGAGCCAATCAACACTACCCCGCTACCAATCTAACTAGCGGCACACAACAGCCAAGTAACGCGCTGCGCAGGAGAGATGCCAGCCGGCGCAAACCGCCCCCATCCCCCCCGCAGCCAGAGAGACCACAGACCCCACCCACGGCTACACCGTGACCCACGCCGCACGTTCACCACCAGACCGAAACCCACCACAAGCATCCCCCCCCACCAACCTCCACCGCCATGCCCGCCCCCTCCCCCCAACCCGGACCCACACACAGGACACACAGGGAGGCAGCCAAGCACCGAGCGCCTCCACATCCGCACAGCGCACGAGTCAAAATCACCACCCGCGCACCGATACCAACAACCTCGCGACACCTAAGCAGAGTGGCTACCCACCCCGCAGCAGCGGCACGCCGAATACAGGGCAAACACCGGTCCCCCCGTCAAGCCCGCGCCCTAGGCAACCCGAGCGCCGCACCACCGCCCCCCCCCCCGCCAACACCATGCCATCAACCAACATTTAAAATTAGAAAAAGTCCCCCACGCCCGCACCGCAATGCATCTAAGAATCTACCCACCCCCAGACACACCTACCGGCCGTACGGGACCCTGACCAGCAAGGCAGTACACACCCACCCCCATTAAGTGATAAAGTTGATCAAGGGGGACCAGAGAGATTGGAATTGAGTCAATTTGTTTTTTTTTACAGTAGACATTTTCTCCATGCTAATGTGATCTATATTCCATTTCTCTCTAAGATCCTGGAGAAAGCAGTTGCTAAACAGCTGTGTGACTTTCTACAGAGCAATAGTTTATTTTAGGATTTTCAGTCAGGATTTAGAGCTCATCATAGCACAGAGACAGCACTGGTGAAAATTACTAACGACCTCCTTATTGCATCAGACAAAGGACTTGTCTCTGTACTGGTTTTATTAGATCTTAGTGCTGCATTTGATACCATTGACCATCAGATCCTATTGCAGAGACTGGAATATTTCATTGGCATTAAAGGAACCGCCCTAAACTGGTTTAAGTCCTATTTATCAGATCGATTTCAGTTTGTACATGTTAACGATGAGTCCTCCAATTTATTGCTCTGGGGCCGAAGCACCTCCATGACGCATTATCTAAAGATATAGTTTCCCTTGATGGCATCGCCCTGGCCTCCAGCACCACCGTGAGGAATCTTGGAGTTATCATTGATCAGGTAATGTCGTTTAAGTCTCACTTCAAGGACTCAAGGACCGCCTTTTTTCACCTACGTAATATTGCGAAAATCAGAAACATCCTGTCTAAAAATGATGCAGAAAAACTAGTCCATGCATTTGTTACTTCTAGGCTGGATTACTGCAATTCCTTATTATCAGGCTGCTCGAAAAAGTCCGTTAAGACTCTTCAGCTGATCCAGAATGCTGCAGCACGTGTTCTGACAGGAACCAGGAAAAGAGATCATATTTCTCCTGTCTTAGCTTCTCTGCATTGGCTTCCTGTAAAATCCAGAATAGAATTTTAAAAAAAAAGTAGAATGGGAGTCTGAGCGTTCAGCTATCAAGCTCCTCTCCTGTGGAACCAGGTTCCAGTTTGGGTTCAGGAGGCAGACACCATCTCCACATTTAAGAGTAGGCTTAAGACTTTCCTCTTTGATAAAGCTTATAGTTAGGGCTGGCTCAGGTGAGTCCTGAACCATCCCTTAGTTATGCTGCTATAGGCCTAGACTGCCGGGGGATTTCCCATGATGCACTGAGCTCCTCTCTCCTCTACTTTCTCTCCCTCTGTATGCAACCTCATCCCATTATTGCATGTTACTAACACAACTTCTCCCCTTTCTGGTAGTCTTGTGCTTTCTCGTCCCTCTCCTCTCTCCTATCACTTCCTGCAGGTTTTCTGGCTCTGGAGCTGTGGAGTCTGGATCTGTGGCTGCGGGTCACCTGCTGCCCCCGTGTTCCTGCTCGACACCCTCTGCTACAACTATTGTTACTAATCCTGTTGTTATTATAATCATTAACATTACGATTATTATCATTAACACTACTATAAATATCTGTACCATTTTTCATTTAGTCTATAGCAACATCACCTTTACTGTCTGTACCTCTGTGTGTATATTGTGTAGGCTGCCTCCCTCCCCTCTCTCTCTCTCCTTCCATCCCCCTCCCTCTTTCTCTCTGTTCCTCTCTTGCCCTCTCTCTCTCTCTCTCACCCCAACCGGTCGAGGCAGATGGCCGCCCACCCTGAGCCATGGTTCTGCTCGAGGTTTCTGCCTCTTAAAAGGAAGTTTTTCCTTGCCTCTGTCGCCTAGTGCTTGCTCTTGGTGGGAATTGTTGGGCTTCTGTAAATCACAGAGTACGGTCTAACTGTTGTTGTGATTTAGCGCTATATAAATAAAATTGAATTGAATTGAACTGAAAGGTTTGTGAACGTTTTAAAGGTGGAATGGCGTTTCTACGTGAATGTATGAATTGGTGGGAAGAGGTTGAAGATCAGTGAGTTTGAATGATTTTCTCATTGACTTTAATTATAACACAGTTTCAAAGAAAGTTGAATAGCTTGAAGAGTTTGAATAGGATTTGAAAGTTGAATAATACGAAGAAAGAAGTAAAGATGTGGAAACGTTTCCATTTGGAATGGACTTTCTAGCTGAAAGTAAGAATGAGTAGTTAACAGCTGAAAAACCTTGAAAAAGAGTGAAAATGGAGACATTTTGAACATTCCGTCCATCCACTTGAATGGGGAAAAATGCCTTCAATATCTTGAAAAGTATTAAGGTTATCAAAATTCTGAATACAAGTGCTTGATTCCTAATTGAGATGAATATTCTAAGCTTTGAATGACGTTTCTACGTTGAAAACTGTGGAACTAGTTAGGTTGCAAAAAAAACGAGCGGAATAATAAGAATGCTTGCAGCATTCACACCCAACTATGTCACAATATGCATGTTTTCTGTGCTCGTAGTTTCAAGTATATATTTAGAATGAATGACTGCACCAAGGAGAGGGAAATTAAAATTAATTATTTAAATACTTTTTGTTTCACAAGCAAGATAACCTTCAGCTTCACACAACCAAGCAACATAATACTGAATTGCCTGAATACATTAAAGTATTGATCAAATACATTATTATTATTATTATTATTATTGCTATTTTACACTTACCACACACACACACACACACAGAGACACACACAATAATTGATGGTGACAAGGACTTAGTTTCACATTTGAGGGAGGGCTGTCTGCTGCGGCGTCGTTAGCCCTAGGCATCCGGCGCTATAGCCCTGGATGTTTTTTGAAAAGCCCTGGAGCTGAGAAGGGTTTTTAAAAATCAAACAACAAAAAGCCGAATATTGAACTTTACTTAACTAATGTTACGTGCGCAGAAGAGAGCGAGAGTGGGAATGAAATTATTGTTATTATTTATTCTCCTGCAAATTAGCGGAGAATAAGATGATCCAGCTGTAGCTCTTTGTCTGTCCTCTCTGCTCCACCTGAAGCGGCTGTGAGCTGCACTTTATCAGAGGCCCTGAAATTAACTTGTGTGGATTTGTGATGAGGTTCATCACCTGATAGGCAGAGGAGCCATTATACATGTTTCATTTCAAAACCTATGTTTGGTCCCCCCTTTTTTCCTAATGTAAAGTTTTATTTCGCATTGCCTTCCTGGCTCAGGCGATTTCGGAGCTGGCTCATATAGGAGGCGGTTTACTAAGTGACCAGTCAATCACTCACACACTCCACATCAGTTGCAGACAAATTGTAACCTATAGAAATGTTGAGGGAATAAAAAAAAGTTGCTCGAGGCCGGTGCAGCAAAGTGCCTCAATATTACAGACTTGTCTTTTGTGCTGCTGTTCTTCTAGCTGAAGGCAGTAGTGATGATGTCTGCAGCAGGGGTGGGTACATCTAATGTAGGACTACTGTTAATTTCGCTACATTTTCCATTCATACCTTTTATTACTTAACCCAGTCTGTAATCTGCATTTTGCTTCATTAACCAAAATGAGCTGTCATCCAGGCAGTGTGAGCGCAGTTATGCAGTAAAGCGCTGGTCGGGCGCTTGCCACAGTCACAGAGCTGGGCAGATGCAAACATTTAGAAAATCAGGCAAATATCTTTTCAGTTTAAGGCTTTATGTGCACACCATGGCACTGGTGGCCGTGTTGGAAAGCAGCCTCCATCGCTCTTTAACAAGCCGGCAAGTGAAAAACTTTCACTTTCCATTAACGGCGCATTAAAAGCGTCTTTAGTCTCTGCAGAGCAAATGAAGACTACACACTGTAACATCTATGTCAGACGATCACTGCATTGATTGAGATATATTAAAAGTGTCCTGTTGTTGAACAGAGCATCGCTTTGGACATTAGTCTGTTTCTTTTCTTTGATACACATCGGTTACTATCTGTTTTATAGCGATGTCTGACGGTGAGTCCATAATGTCGCCGGTGAAACAAATCTTTCACTCAGCAGCTACCAGCTGTTTTTCAGATGCACAGAGAGAGAGAATATGGTGGTTAAAACAGTCCTGTTAGGTTTTACGCATGACGCACAGCTTCCTCTGTATGTAGGTTTACCTGCTTCAACAACGAGCTGCTCTTGTGTTTCTGCCACAATAATCATCTGCGTTGTGAAGATTATTTAGATGCTTCAGGAATGATCACATTGTATTGGCAGCCTGTGCTACTGCAAAGCAAGAGGTTTGGTTGGCTACATCTCCATAATAAAAGGCACAGGTAACAAAAGTTGGCTGGGCAGCAAAAGTGATATTTTAAAGTGATCTTATAAACACCTTCAGGGAGATTTAAAAAGGAAAATAATTATAGAAATAGCTAAATTGCAGATATTCAGCTTCTTCATTGCATTTGCAGGAATATTTTAATGGGCTACTTAAAAAAAACACTCATCAAGTTGCCTAGTCTAATGCAATAGACAGTCCATTTTTACTCTGATAGCCTATCTTGACCTTTCCTCATGTGGACACATAGGGTCTGTGATCCTGCACAACAAAACATGCAAGAATTAAATCCCCACACTAGCATGGATAGTAGTGGTGCAACAGGTTGCAGAATCCGTGGTATGGATCCCTTCCACAAGGTGCGGCACGCAGGTGGACCGTGGATTGATTGCGAAGTTTATGATTTATCCTGTTTGACCTCTCAAAATATCCTTTATTCTGGAAATGTCAGAGAACCCAGTTAGATTCTGAATGTGCAGAACTTTGAACAGTTAATCTGCATAGACTTGTATAACATATCAGGGGGAAAGACTACTGATGTAAGTCATTAACTGAGGAAGTTCTGTAGTGATATGCTTTAGTTATTTTGTTTATCCTATTCACTGCAGTGTCTTGCAATGTATGCAAATCAGTGCATTTAAATTAGTAACGCCTACTTTGCATACAAAAATGGCCATTGTGATGAAGTTATTAGAAACAAATTTTACTGTATTCACCTGTAGTGTCTCCATTAAGTAGAGTACATTCACTTGTATGGCCATGATATATTGCCTTAGCTGAACTTTAGCGAACGTATTACATGCATGTTAGCAAGACACAAGTTAACTGTATTTTGTCTTTTGGCAAATTAGCTGTAATCTTGAGCCATTGATAGCTTAGTGTTTTGTTCATCACCACTCACCTCCAGTCTATACAATGCGTGTGCTGCGCTGCTGTGCGGAGACACGTGGGGCAAGAGAGAGGGAGAGAGCGAGAGCATCCAAATCACAAAATCTCATCTCTCAACCTGATATTTTGATTTTTTATTCAATAAATACATTGTTTGACAGGGAAGCTGTGCGCAAACAGGGATATACATATATACATATATATATATATATATATATATATATATATATATAGGCAACGTAAAGTATATTTGCCTGAACTGAATTAAAATAATACATACTGTCACATGTAAAACCTTCATATAAACTGGTGTCACAATATATCATCAGTGTTATTAGGTTGCTGGTTATGGTAACAGTCTCTGAAAGTGATGAGTAAATGAATGAATAAAGTACTGATGTCTATGTGTGCGCGTGCCTGATTGCAATATTGAATATAGACCTACCCAGCCGTAAAAGAACAGTGCTAATCCTTACTATTGTTGTCCTTTGTCTCAATCATCAGGTGATGCGGTGGTTCACTTTTACTCTGTGATCAGTAGGCTTTAGCTTCTGCTGTCTTCTGTATTTGTTTCACATCAGTTTGACAAACTGAATACAACCTTCAAATGTATAATGCAAACCTTACTGTCTTCTTCTTAACAGTGCTTTTTTGTTTTTCCAAAAACTAGGCAATTTTTCTTACATTGTAAAAACTAAATGATGCAGAGCAAACCTATATTTTTTGCTGCGTTCAATGTGTCTGCAACAAATGCTTACAGGACCCAGAATGTTCAAACATTTGCCACACCCTCCAACTTAACGTCATCATTTCTGTCTGCTTGCAGGGGACTTTCAGCAGCTCCAGCTTATCCACTGTCATAATGCCACGACTCATTGTTGCTCTTATGATGGCTGCGCTGTCAACAGAGGTCTACACCAGCACTAGGTTGAAATCCACCTACTTCAGTGAAGGTACAGTCAGATCTGTGGAGGCTTTCTGCAAATACAGATCAATGCATGATCTTGGATTGCACCCTGTCCACACGTCAGCACAACAACAGCAGCTACAGTCAGCCTGCAGTGTCTAGAATGAACATGTTCAGTTACTGCTTACAAATGGTAAATGGTGAAGCCTAAAACAGACTCTTACATAAGGTCTGAGCTGTTACACTGCTGTGGGTAACATACAGTGTACCATGCTCAATCATAACTGGTTCTTAGGAACGGGAGAGTAAAAAGCCAGCCTTCTCACGGGGAGGAGATGCCATATTGTTTTTCAGCCAGTCACTATCATGGTATTGCACTGACAGAAAGGTAAATGTATGAAAAAAGAGAAGCTGAAATGTGTCCTTGTGTCTCTGATAATGGCCCCTTACTGAAAACTTTCTCATGATCATTCACACTGATTCATACATGCTCTAAGAACACCCCAGCTCCTGAACAGAATCACTACATGCCACTGGTAAAGCTGAATAACATTTTAAAAAGTTGTATTTTCTTACCTAAAGGCAATAATGAATGGGCTGGTTGTCTACTGTTAGGCCAGTGTCTCCAAAAAGACTAGTTCCTATACTTCCTATAAGAGAACTTGAAATGTTTTTCATCTGGCTTTCCAACACTTGACACTTCCAAGCCTAATGCTGCATTCCGGACAAAGTCGGAGGTTGGAATGTCCCAGTTGAAATTTCCAATTTCCGACCCCCAAGCATCCCAGCTAAACAAACCATGGCTGACAAACACACAAACATTTTTTATGTTTTCCTGACTAACTTTGTGCAGAGAAGACAACTTTCAGAGACTGTTACCATAACCAGCAACCTAATAACACTGATGATATATTGTGACACCAGTTTATATGAAGGTTTTACATGTGACAGTATGTATTATTTTAATTCAGTTCAGGCAAATATACTTTACATTGCTACTTAGTTAATGGTTTACCATTTACAACGTGTTCCATGTTTGTCTTTGTCTTCAGATCAGGCAACACTCAAAGCCTTGAGAGATTTAGGCCATGGATCAATACCACAATCAGCAAAGAGTTCTGGGAGATTACCTGTTGATAAGGTCCATTTAGCTGATGAAAAGTTTTCCAGGACAGGATGGTGGATCTCAAAGGTGGTGCTCCCAAACACTACCAAGAAACGTCAAGATGTGTCCTCATACAACCTCAACTCCTTTGGTCTACGTTATGGAAAATGACCCGGACTCTGATGTCTGTTACTCTATTATTGATGTGTTCACTGATTGTTTTTGAATTTAATTTGTACATTCAGATTTGCGAAAGACAATAACTATGTCCCTGTTAAAGGCTCAATAATAAGGCTGTTAAATATTATATAATAACACACACACATTACAGTTTCATTTATTTATTTAAATTTTTAATATATTTAAATTTTTTTAACACACACACACGCTGTTTTATTTATTCATTTATTTCATTTTTTATATATTTATTTTTTTACACACACACACGCTTACTGTTTTATTTATTTACTTTATTTTAATTTTTAATATACACACACACAAACATATGCTTTAATTACTTTACGCTTTAATTATTTGTTTAATGAAATGTATGGGGTTGATTGTTCTTATGTAGTTTGTATGATGCTTTGGCAATATTGTTGTTATACATTCATGCCAATAAAGCTAATTTGAATTGAACTGAATAGAACTGAATTATTATTGAAGGATCCATTTCCATTGTCTGACCCTAAACCCTTGTTCACCTTTGCATTACCAACCAGGATTAGAAATTTCAGAAAAAGCACTGTTTGATGATCAAATAATAATAATAATAATAGTAAAAATGTGAGCAAAGCAATATGTTTGAATAAATATCTTTATTCAAATAAATCTGAAAAAGATATTCTTTGAATTAACAAAGGACCACATTAAATGACAAGATTTAAAATAAATCAAAAACCTCACCCAAGGCAGGGTGCTTTCTCCTGGGAGACAAAATGCTCATTCCCACTCAGGACACTGTACCAGTCTTCTCCCTGCTCTAACAGCCCGTTCTCGTTCCCAGGTCGTCAAACACTGACGTTTTGTCACACTCAGTGTCTTATACAGACTCACAAGGTATGGAGGCAGGTCAGACAAACACAGAACTTTTACCCAGGAGACCAGGGCTCAAAACCAAGTCACCAGTTTAATTAAAGTTACATAATGTTACATATATGACTTACACACGTGATTTTATAAAAACCTTTGTGTAACCATGTGTTAAAAAGGCGTCTCATTCGAAACGCTAAAGGCTCAGCTACCTGGCTACCTTGTGCGCCTATATGAGACAGACGCACAAGGTAGGGTTGTGAAAATGTCAGTATTTGACTTTGCTTTGCTTTGTTTTTCATGTGTATACAGAGCACCTACAGCTGTGTGTGTGTGTGTGTGTGTGTGTGTGTGTGTCACAGTCAGTGCTTGAAGTGGCCCGGTATTCACCGGTACGTATACCAGCACTTCTATGTTTTACTCTTTGGTGTACCGGGACTTTTTCTTGCACACAGGCACTTCTCACAAGCTGCCCGTACATTTTTCTACCCTCTCCACCGGCGGAGACAGAGAACGGAAAAGGTCAAGTGACAATACACACGCCAACATGTGTACAGCATGTGAATGGGGAGGACTGGTCACAGTGCTGACAAATTAATGCTGGTAACCCTGGAGTGCAGGTTTGGTGGATCCAGACTGCATAGGGCAATCTGGAAAATATTACAATCAAGAAAGTCCCTAGTTTTATGTATCGTGGATGGTTGTAACACTTTTTAAATAAGTGTTTGAAATTAGAAAGGAAAAAATGCATCACACATTGCCTAAGAAATTTCAATCTAATATAAATCAAACAATTCTATCTGCAATAGTCTTGCAAAAAATTGTCTTGGCCAAAAACTTTACTTTCTTACCTCAAAATCAGCTTTTTCACTATATATTCTGAATACACCTCTTTCCAGATTTGATAACCGCCATGCCTGATTGGGGAGGAAGTAGGTAAATGCTGAAATGGTCACCTAACTCCTATCTTATCTCTATTTGGTCAATGTTAACAGGTCACCTGCGTTAAAATCTAATGTTTATTTGAGCCACTCTGCAGACTGTCACTCATCACCAGACTTACTTCTTTGCTCCTGATACATAATAACTGTGATGACCAGACTTTGTTACTTGAACCTAAACATGTTATTTCTAGGGTTTTGCTTAAATGATTGATGCTCTCTTTTTTTGTTTGGGGGACAGTCTCAGTTTGGAGCACTGATGAGACATTTTAAGACCAGATAAAATTGCATCTGTGCGTATTTTAATCTTCATTTCCTCTGATGCTGTGTGGTAAACCACAACTTTCCACTTAGGCAACAAGGTTGACTGGGTTTCCTGTTGATCTTTCATTCATCAGTGGCTGTATGAAGCAATGCAACTCATACATTGCCCTAAGAAGCACAGCAATCACAAAGGCTTTACTTAATGCACTCAAATAATAAGTAAGTGAATAAGTACTCATCCTCCCTGAGTCTGGATCATGAGAGATACAGAAATGAACAGCTGGGTTGTGAAATTCTGTGTATTTCTGTTCCTTGCAGTAGAAGGTAAGTCATTTTGATTTCAATTCAGTTTTTCATTAACATAAATACTTTTTGTGAGGCTTCAATCTATGTATTAAAAGAAATATCTAAGGGTATGCAGTACATGCAGTAATGGATGCATGTTTTAAGATCTGGGACAGGAGAAAAAAGACAAAGGATGAGTTCCAAAAAAACCTTGAAAACTAAGAATCCTGAAAATAAAACCCAACAATGCAATTTTGGACTGAACATACAGGATATGTTAAGGACATTGGTCTCGAGAAAACAAAATTAGATGACATTATTTTTATATGGAAATGCCAGGCATTAATAAATAAACGCGCAAGCTTCTACTAGTTAACTCTATCATCCGTCATACATAGCTTGGGAATATTTATTTGATTCTGATTAAATACTCAAAATACTGTTTTGATGAATTACTCTATTCATGCAACATTAGGACATCAAGACCAAGTTCACCTTTGAACTGCCCATCAGATATTGGAAGATTGATGACATTGAGAGAAGATCCACACAAGGAACTATCTAGGTCACAGCCTAAATATTTAACACAAGTTTAAACCGCAATTTGGGTATCTTCCACAGAAATACTGAGCTCTGGTGTCCTACTCAACCATATTTTTGAACCAAATAATATAGATTCAGTTTTCCCCAGCCATCCGCTAATGTTCTTCAACTCATCACTTCTAATAAAGAACTGCAGTAATCCAGCCTAGAAGTAACAAATGCATGGACTAGTTTTTCCGTATCATTTTGAGACAGGAAGTTACTCATTTTGCAATGTAACGTAGATAAACCAAAGACGGTCCTTGAAGTTCGTTTAATTTGAGAGTTAAAGGACATGTCCTGATCAAAGATAATAAACATTTGGATTCTCTTTTATACTAAGTCTGCAAGATCTTACAGTAGCTTCTTCTGTTTTTAACATTTGATTTTGAGCCATATTAAATTGAGCGTCTCATAGGAATAGCACATGATCTAACATTCAGTTAAATTTTTCAATTAGATTTTATTTATATAGCGCCAATTCACAACAACAGTCAGTTCAGTAAGTCCATAATACATTTGTGACAGCATCACCACAGTAGACTATAGGCTAATAAACCCCGAATTATTACTGTACACGTCCTGTTTTTACATAATTATTCACAATAGGCTATGCAGTCGATCTGCAGTCTTTAGTAATTACTAATCATGCTTATAATAAATTATTACATACAAGTGCCGTATAAAGTCAGTCACCAGAGTGTAATTTCCCCATGTGGGTCCTGATGATGCAGTATGATAATTGCTAAAGCTGTCCAATCAACAAGTTACCTGTAAGTCTGTGTAACACCAATGTTACTTCCCTTCGTTTGTTTGTAAAACTGCAGTGTGGATATGAACCGGACCAGAACTAAAATGCAACAGTGTATCATTTTTTTTCACTTGGTCCGGACCAAATGAACCGAACAGGTGTGAAAAGTGCCCTAAATGATAATAACTACAATAATAGTAACAATAGGACTAGTAATAACAATTGTAACAGAGGGTGTCGAGCAGGAACACGGGGGCATCAGGTGACTCGTAAGCACAGCTCCAGAGCCAGAAACACCTGCAGAAAGTGATAGGAGGAGAGAGGAGAGGACTACGGGAAAGGGAAGAAATCGAGTCAGAAACGGGATGAGGTTGTATACAGATGGAGAGAAAAAGGATGAGAGAGGAGCTCAGTGCATCATGGGAAGTCCCCCAGCAGTCTAGGTATATAGCAGCGTAATGAGGGGTGGAAATAAATATTAACTGATAAAAAAGGATATGATGAAAATGCATGTGAATTGAAAAATAAAGGGGTTATCATGGATGTGAAATGAAAAATAGAGTGATAAATGTTCAAGTGATTTGATTAATTTAAAGTTGATTTGATTAAAGTAGTGATAGAATGAAAACATCACCATTTTTATCAAACATCATTCACAACCCAAAATTGCCATTCATCATTTAAAGAAGGTAGCCTCAAGGGTTGAAGTACCAAAAAGTAAATAAGAAAATGGAGGTGATGAAAATGCTTGTGAATTGAAATACAGAGTGGTTAAATTTAAGGTGAATTGAAATTTAAAGTAATAAATTGTCAACTGATGTGAAAAACTAGATTTACCTTTCATCGTTTACCGCATGTAATTTTTGTTACTTCCTGCTGAAACTATCAATCACAAACCACGCCCCCTGATAAACTGGTCGAGTTTTTGACTCTCAACTTGTCGGCTTCTGAGTACCTTGCTGGTACTATTCCTCCAGCTGACCGGAGGAATAATATGTGCTCTGCTGTACACTGTACTAACAGACTGCCCAAGAAGCCACTGCTCCAGTTATTTTGGTGAGTGAAATTGTAGTATTTCATTTATGTGTTAGCAATAATTAGCAGGTATCGTTGTCGGCATAAATAGCACGTTGGCTTAGCTCGTTAAGCTAATTAGCACGGCTTTGAGCGATCCCAAACTGTGCTAACGATGCTAACTGAACGGGAGGTATGCTGACCAGTTTTTACCAGTCATGTACAGAAGTAAAAATGTATGAGAGAAGTTAAATTTGGGGTGACAATACTTTGGAGCAAAAGGCTCAAAGGAGAAGTTGGAATGTGATGGCCTACCTTGTTATTTTAGCTGACATTATGCAGAGTCAGCATTAAACTTCCCATATGGACAATGTTACAAGTGACTGTATTCAGGGAGAGGAAATACCATTACAGTACGTGCAGCTTGACTGAGAGATGGAGGTGTTTATGGTGAAGCTGCGCTCGGTGCACTAGTTGCACAACACCAGCGGTGTAAACAGCTGTTGTGCAGAGTTCTGCCTGTCCCCTGAGCATTGCATGCCCCTCCAAGCTTAAGAGAGACCTTAAGAGCTGAATGCATAATTCGGCAGAACAAATGTTCTAGGCTACCTGCCTAGATTTGCATCCACTTTTTCTTAGCATATATGAGTGTTATCTCCACCGAGGTGCATGCAATTCTAGGCAGGCATGCAGAAATCAGCACTACACCGGCAGCTGGGCTGTACCTAGGGCGATGTTCCTGAGTGGGGTAAAGTAAGAATAGTTATGGCGAGAAATTAGGTGTGTGACAGCCAAAAAATAGATTAATGTATTAATGAAAAAATAATTAATCAAAATTTCATTAAAAAATTATATAAATTTTTTTTATGAATATTAATTTTAAATACATTTATAATAATTATAAAAAATAAAATAAAAAATTTTATTAATAAAAAAAATCACAGCATCACAATCATGGACATCACAGGTAATCAATTTGGGAGTAACGACATCAAAACGACGTAAAAGATATGAGTGCTTCAAAAGGAGTCTATACCACACAGTGGTGCGGGTCTGTGCCAGGAGAGCTCTACCGTATAGAGACAGACCTTGAAGTCTACGACCCAGAATCCTACATCTTTTTTAGATCGTGCAAGGACGATTCTATCATTCAGAAGGCAAGGATGGGAACCCCAGAGCAACAAAAAGGCTACCCCATCACGTCTAAAGAGTGGGAGATGTGGTTCAGCACCGGCTTTGTGGTCCAGTGGGGAGAATGGGATAGAACCCTTGAAATCTTCTCACACATTGATAAATTATTCAGATGGTATAAACATTATGTTAGCTATGTAGAGATCAAAAGAAAACTTTTTGGTCCTGAGGACAATCAAGATGAACAACAAACAACACCACAGACAACCTCAGAGACCTCCACGACGGGGCTGACGGTGACAGTGTTATAATTAAAATGTTTTGTACAGGTACGAGGACATGTGCAGCGGGTGAGGATTTATCGAGCACCCCTAAATATTTTCCATTACTCCAGGATGATGTCGTCGATAACTCATGGGTGGATGTCTATGGCAAAGAACTGGGGAAAAGAAACTTAACATTTCTCATTCCTGAAGAAAAATCAGAAGAGGACAAGAGCAGGATCGAGCCGTTTAAGCGTGCCTCTTTGGACACTCTGGGATAGGATACTATGTTGTTCTAGATTTGACAAACAGACAAATGACCTCGGGATGGCGTACCATGGTGCAAATGACAGCGGATAAATATGCAGATGTGAAATCTACTCTACTTGATATAGCAAATGTTTTTCCTGTGAATGATAATGAGTTTCATATGGGTCGTGTGTTTTGTTTTTTGTACTTTTAGCATTGATTTGTGTGTTTTAATGCTAAACAGAAAACAACATGTCGATGTTGCTGATGTGATGTATTACTTAACTGAATCTTTAGTATGTAAAAACATAGGTGCTTGTACTGATTGTCTGAAAAGTGTATACTTGTAATCATTGCTGACGGATATGTTGCGTATGTCGTTGGAAATAAAATACTTGAACACAGACGTTGAACCGTCAGTCTTTGTAACAAAGATCACGGAGGAGTTGATGAGAAATAATAGATTTGTTTTCAAAACACGTATGGGATGCGTTGTTAAAAAAGTAAGAGTGGTAAATGCGTCACAGAATCCTTAAAAGATATTTTAGCTGAAGGTAGAATACCGCATAAAATTCAAACAGGGAAAAGAGTTCTTAAACAAAGATTTCGATGCGTTAATGAAAATTAATAGTATCGTACACTTTACCACATCAAATGAGACTAAGGCATCTGTAGTAGAGCGCTTTAACAGGACTCTGAAATCTAAAATGTGGTGTTATTTAACAGCCAATAATTCTAAACGATACGTAGATATATTACAGGATTTCGTCACCTCCTACAATCATAGTTATCATCGTAGTATTAAAATGAAACCGATTGATGTAACCAAAGACAATGAAGATATCGTATTTAACTTGTATAAAACAAAAGATAAAAGAGTAATTCGTTTTAAATATGAGGTGGGCGATACAGTAAGAATTTCAAAACTATGCGGCCCTTTTAAAAAAGGTTATGAACAAAATTATACTGATGAATATTTCACTGTAAAGGAACACGTGTCAAGGGACCCTCCTGTTTACAAGTTAAAAGACTATGTCGGCGAAATATTACAGGGAACATTTTATGAGCAAGAGATGCAAAAAGTTATTATAGATAAAAACAAAACATTTAAAATAGAAAAGATTTTATCTAGAATGAAAAGACAAGGCCGGGACATGGTGTTAGTAAAATGCGTCAGATGGCCAGATAAATTTAACTCGTGGATTTTGGAAAAACAGGTCATTCAGCTACCCTAGCAGATTACAAACACATGTATAAATGGATACAGAGGATTTTTTGTCACCCTGCCCAGCAACTTGTCTGCATTATTTTACCCGAGCAATACAATAGCAAACTTTAGAACAAAACTATCTAAGCCTTTACACTTTAAATCAGCATACGAGGTGGGTTTGATAGAAATACAATATCCAAAAATATGGAAATCTTTTTCATCAAAAGACTCAAAATTTGTTGTGTTTGATAAAAAAAATTCAACAAGAGGGTAATTCTATCAACGACACAGGGATTCTATACAACAATGTCACAGGTAATAGCTGAACTAAACAGTTGTTTATCTGAAAACGACATGGATCACATTGAGCTTGATTACTACAACATTACCAACAGAGTAAGCATTTTACCAATGAGAGACGTAGAATTAACGTTTCAAGGAAAACTTGCACAAATGTTGGGATTTATTCCTGGAGCAGCTTTTAAAACTCATGAGGGAATTGCAACATTTATATCTCAGCCACGAACTAACACAGTGTTGACACAGATGCTGTATTTGGCGCCACATCCTGCCGATGTTACTGTAGGAATGTATAATATATTTATTTATACCGATATTGTTGATCATCAAACGGTAGGGGATAGTTACGTCCCTCTTTTAAGAATAGTACATATATCGGGGCCAAACAACCATATGATCACAATACTTACAAATACTACAGACCACACTACCCGAGGCTCTGCAAAACACACATTGATAGTATCGAGATTTCTCTCAAGACAGATCAGAATCAACATATTCCTTTTACGTACAGCAAAATGATAATAAAGCTACACTTTCGACCCGTAAAATATCAGTATTAGACAAGGAGCAAACATGTACCATCTATATGCTCACAATGCGGACAAGTACGTTGCATCCCAAGCAGCCCAAGCAGGTGGCAATTTGCCAGGATACAGCGGGCTCGGTGCTCAGTATGGTGCAGGGTTAGGGGTTATCTTTAGGGGTTTGTTTAGATTAGCATTCCCCTTATTCAAGAAAGGATTTACATTTGTTGCCCCTCATTTAAAGACAGCTGCTAAAAACATAGCTACGGATATTGTTACTAACATCATGAACAGACGTCAAGAGGGGTCGGGTATAGTGGCCGTGGCTCCCCGACCAATAAAACGACCTCCTGGGAAAAGAGGGAGTTCCCTACCAAAGAGACGTAGCCGAACAACAAATAAGAAGACCCATACTAAGACTAGAAAAAATAAACAGCAAGGGGAAGCAAGTCGGCAAAACGTCAGAAGACAAGAGATATTTTCTAACAAGAATGTCGTTGGTACATAGCCTGTCACAAGTCGGAGCTAGACCTGTTTATGGTGCCGTTAACACAAACAGTTTTGAGAAATGTGTCTACGTCGAATTCCCTCCTCTAGCAGCGTTATCAGACTCTGCACCCCTTGAATTTTTCATTCCAGCTAGTACAGAGGATTACCTGGATCTAAACAATACATTTCTGTACACACGCGTAAAAATCACAGCCATAGCTAATGGCGGAAACCTGGATCAAGCAGACGAAGTGGGCTTTATCAACTACCCTGGATGTACAATATTTTCACAAGTTGACATATCGTTGGGGGACCGACTCATAACGCAATCATCAAACACATATCCTTACAGGGGCATAATAGAGTGCCTGAACTATGGAAAGGACACTCTGCAGACATAGTTTGGATCCGGACTATTTTGCATGGATACAGCAGATCATATGGATGATGCAACGGCTGGAGCTAATATCCCCTTTATATTCTGACTTGTTTTTTCAAGACAAGTTAATGATAAATGGCGTAGACCTCAAGATAAAATTCATAAGAGCTAAAAACGAATTTTGCTTAATGCACAACACTGTAGACGACTTTCGGGTTAACATTATGTCAGCAAGCCTGTTTGTAAAGAAAGTCACCGTATCTCCGGCTGTTAAGCTAGCACACGCTAAGGCATTAACGCATGGCAATGTTAAATATCCCATAGATAGAGTGTGTCTTAAAAATTTTAGCGTCCCAATGGGCACTTGTGTTTGTAATCAAGAAAATGTATTCTTGGGACAAATAACAAAATTTATTGTAGTAGGATTTGTAGATCATGAGGCATTTACAGGTAGTTATGCGCGTAATCCATTTACATTCTCCAACGGACAATAAATGCAGTTATTTACGCCACATATGAGTCTATAATTGAGATATCATCAAGAAGACAGGTTCTCATTGACTTTTTCTAACTTTAACAAACGATAGTATGAATACGATATAATTATCAAAAGTACTTGATAAGATAGTAAAGCAAGGCGTCTTTCTTGAAGTATTTGCTAGTGACCAGCTTCCTAAATCAGTTATTAAAAAGAGACCCGCCATGTTGGTGGTAAACACAGACCCACTGGGTCGCTATCTATATTGACAAGCAGGGTGTGGGATCATTCTTTGACAGTTTTGGGAACTCTCCGGTATACTCACATTTTCATGAATCCTTTTCTGTCTTTCTCAACAGTAATTGTAAGTCCACGTAACATTCTGTTAGACAAGTGCAAGATGTGGATTCTGTAGTGTGCAGTCAGCATTGTGTGTTTTTTCTTTACCATATGGATAGAGGGTTATCTTATGACAATGACTAAATATAGTAATAAATGGTCATGCAATGATTTTATGGTGTGCAAATTTGTGAAAAAAATATGACCTTCGGTTGTATGTGGTCAAAATACTCATGCAGAATGTAACCAGTGTGTCCAAGTATCTTTTAAGTGTGTATAATAATATTAGAAGTTGTGTGCCATTCATTATCAAAATGATTTATAAATCGAAACATGTACAACAATGTTTTTTGTTATTCTGGTGATATAAATAAAAACGTGATAAAGTTATGGCTCTATGTATTTATTTAAAACCAATAACGATATGCAATTAAAAAGTTATCCAATCACTCAATCGCATTACCGGAGATACAAAGGGACTTGTTTCATTTTTTGCTAATTGATGCCCTCTGGTAACAAGAGCTGTAGATGGTGGTCCAGTAATAAGAGGAGAAGATTCAAAAAGTCAAAAGTCTTTCTCTTAATCTCTTAAATTTTTCTTTTGACCTGTTGATTTGGTACAACTGATAAAGGTATATTCAATATAGCCAACGATTGCAGATATTCATCCCAACCTGTAGGTCTCCTCGTATCAAATCATACACGAGACCCTTTAATAACATTACCGTTAAACACAAACTCCCCACGTTCAGTCCATGCAGATATGTTTTTTGAGGAGGAGATTTTATCCAAAATATGCTGAGTTTTATTCCTGCTGTTTTTTGGCATATTTTTTAAAACTTCTTCAAAAACAAAGTCTCTTCCTTCTTGATTCTTCTGCTCTGAAGAGCGACCGGCATTGACAAAGTTAGTGTGTTCTGGTCTTTTTCTCCTTGTTTTACCATGGTGAGAAATCTCTGCAATGCGATGGAATATTTATTTGCTTTTTCATGAAGATCTTCAGTCATTTGATCCAGAATGTCTTTTATAGTACGATCCAGATAATTTTCAACAGTTTCTCGAATAGACTCGTTTGCCGGAGGTCTTCTTAAAAGATCAAGCTGTTGTTTAGGTACCAGAAACATTTTTTGTGCATACTCCATAGTTATCTAAGATTGTCTTGAAGCAATAAGACTCATTATAAAAGGCAAAGCGATACTCAGGAGGGGAAGAAGAAAACCGCCAGACTGTTTAAGCAACGTCTTCTTTTTCTTTGAAGCGCAAACCTTTTTATTGACGAGCAGTCTAATCCCCACCTTACTCTTTTTTATTTTTTGATACTGTGTCTTATTTAAAGGAATTTTACCTTTTAAAAACATTATAAGCTATTTTGCATAACGATACCAAAAGGTCTGATGCTCCGTGCATAGTTTGCAGTAAAGACAGGTTTCTTTTAATGCGATCAGACATGTTTATTTACTTTCTCTTCGGCACATACACAACAGGCAGGTCTGAAAGCAAGTCAGTTCTGAGTCTGAAATCGTCAGGTGTCTTAGCTTTAAAATCAATCATCAAATAACTGTAAGGAACACTTGTGGCATCGTCGAAACAATCCATAAAAAAATGACTCTTCCCAGGAAACATTTGTCTAGCCATTAGCATGACTTGGTATTTATCTCTGGGATTTTTAAACAAAACAAGATAATTGGTATTCAAATTAATAGTACGGCGAACTTTGCCTTGAAAAAACAAATTCTGAACTAGGTATAAACAACTTAAATTTCTATGATGCACATATTTTATAAACACATTTTGAACCTCAGTGTTATTGCTAGCATCATTCATTAAATCATCAATAATCAACAAATAGTATCATCACATAAAGAAAATGGCAAGCCTTCAACAAAATTCACATTTCTAATTTTCAATAACTGGTCATACAATGGTTGCCAACACGAAAAAATATATACAACATTTTCAATCAACATTTTCACAAAATATGTTTTATCGCTGTTTGAAGGACCTGACACAATTACACTAAAAGGATGTTGTAGTCTAAAATCAAAACCACCAGTCTCTCTAACAGCCATGGTATGGTAAAGTTCTCAGATCAGGAAAAACTCAGTTTCAGGTACGCGACTTGAAGTCTTGTGGCTAATTTTTTAGTTCAAAAGCCTTTTTATTTCTCAGATACTTAAAATTGTCTCCTATTGTTAGGATAGTAGATAGAGTGACATCTGTCTCAGCTTAAATCACATCCTAATGTCCGACGCTCTGTGATGCAGTATATAACCGGAAAAAAGACTTTGGGCCTGACGTATTTTGTTTACTAGCTAATAATTAAGATGTTGCAGGCAAAACACATGATCGGTCTAAGAAAGAAACACAGAAGAGGACAATACATTAAGTAGAAAGAAATATTATTACAATATAGGAGACAACAACTAACGCCACTTCCCTAGCAAAGGTTGTGATCTATAAAAAACTAACTCGTTGAAGACATTGAAAATGTGCATCCTGTAAGTAAACTCTGAACCATGCGTACGCACATAAAGAGGAGAAATGACAAATGGCGACTCACACGGCAGAAGGATGAAACTGTTTGAAATGAATAGTCCTACAACTGTGTAAAATATATCGAAATACTAGTAGTAGTAGAGTAGTATAGGCTTAAAGCCTAAAGCCTTTCTAAATAATCAGACACTTGTTTGATTGATTCTCCCTGAAGTTCAATATAAAAATTAAAACAAACAAACAAAAAACCCCAACATAATTTAGGATAATATGCAGCGCACAAGAAGAACCATGACTGAGGATAATAAACATAAGCGGAGATTCTGTTTCTGCAAAAGAACACCTCAATCAGCGTTTAACCAGGAATCATATTAATTACTTGTATGCTGTACAATATTGAGCCAAACGCTGCATGGTATGGATGTGATGCGCTGTTTGTGATGGAAAATAATACTATTTCATTGTCATTTAAAACAAGTCACAAGCTATTTCTTTTAACTCTAAACTAATTGCCATCGTTGTTAAGTGAGTGGATTGTTTGTGTAACCTCAATACATGTTTTAACACAGGTGGAACGCATTTGGTTTACTCTCTTTTCAAACGGGGCAATCCATTTTAGTACCAGGATTGTCCCGTCTTGCGGGTGATATTATGGTCTATGCAGAGTTAGACAGCGGTGAATATACAACCGCCTTCGTGCGTTCATGTCAAACCGGCAACTATGTGGCTATTGACAGGCTGTCAATATCAAAACCCCTACCAAAGATAAAAAACGGATCTACCCAGTGTCTGATCTTACGTTGATCAGACGGGTAGTATGTTTTCTACATTGAAGATTCGCTCTTTCAGTGCAAGCCGACAGGCGCCAGCTTTTAACAGGTTGATGGGCGCATTACTTTCTCCCTCCATGAGAAACTTTGCAGAAATTACACACAACACATTAACGATGGATTGCTAGAAAACCTGTCTATATGATGTGGGGGACTATCCTATTCTTGCACCCATCAAAGCTATAAAGCGGATCAACCCCATAATAATATGCATATCGATTGACGTCACTTCTCCTCAAGAGCCTTGTGTTTTGGTGTTCTCATGCATAATCAGTTTAAAACAAGAATAATAACCACTCACACATTTGAATTGTTTTTGTTAAAAGTGTTTTTGTTGAAAGTTTAAAACGAACGAAAAATAACACTAGCCTATTTCATTGTTGTTTACAACAAGTCACAATTTTGTTTACTAGCTAATAATCAAGATGTTGCCAGCAAAACACAAGAGTGAGTAAGTTTCTCATGGCTTCCAGTGGAATTTGAGGACCATAGCCTATCAGCATTAAAGGCCGTCCCTCAGACATCCCGTGAGGCATAGCTTTGTTAAAAATTACTGAAAAACCTCCTATTTGTATGAAATACAAAAGATGCTTTGTAATTTACGTTTTCTTAAATGTTTCTGGTTAGAATATAATGTTTTCTGCCGGTAATTGACATTCCTATGACAGTTTACTATTGGAACCATGAGTGAAGGGACTGTTTTATTTGATGGGGCTGGTGACTGGACAAAGCACTGACAAGCTACTGCTACAACTCTTATGAATGATCGTTCAGCTGGTCTATTAAAGCGCAATCATTAAGTTACTAACAAATACGTCCTGTGGACAAACTCGGAAATTTAGTTGAATCCATTGGGTTAGAGATGTTGTGTCTAACTAGACTTGTTGTTGCAGTGCTGTAGCCCCTATGTAAGGCGATGTTAAGTGAAAAACCCAAGAAAACAGCGCCAGTCACGTCAAACTCTCCAAAACTTTGATCAACTAACAGGGTTAAACATTTCGTTGAACTAGACTTGTGATTGCACTGCTGTGGCCCCATGGTGGGTGATGTTAAAAGATAAACCCTAGGAAACAATACAAGTCTCACACAAATAACAATTTACCTCCAAGGCAGCAAGATTCTCTGCATTATATACAACAAATCTAGATATATGTCCCATCATATTAGCAAGGCGTAAGGATTATAATACGCTATACTTAAATTAATTTACTTGTATATAGATACTGTAATATCATGAACTTCATAGGGTTCATAATGTTTGTGATGTGCATAAGGATTAGTTGTATATATGTAACTGTAATATGACGAACTTCATAGGGTTCTTAAATGTCTGTGATATGCATAAGGATTATAATACATTATACTTTAATTTATTTAGTTGTATATAGGTAACTATGGTCATGAATTTCACAGGGATTCCTAAGGGCCTGTTTTATCGGTTCTTGTTGAGGTCATGAATCCTCCAGTAGGTCTGCTACACACAGCTTAAACTGTAAGTACTAGTTCTTGCTACTTGACATTTGACAGCTGATTTTACATTTTCTGTCTTAAAAGGACAACAAAATAGCTAGATTCATTAATATTTTGAGGTCTTCTCCCACAGATGAGACATGACAGTATTGTCAATCTTAAAAACTGAGCCATCTTTTATAGTTAACTTCTTAACATGTTTTTCATTACACTCATTTACTTTCCTCCCATCCACATTGTGGATCATTTGTCCCACCTGATGCCCAGAGAGCTGCAGAGACCTGGGAAGCATCCTCGGTGTCAGCACACTGAGGATAGACAGCTGTTTTATAATATTAGAAGATTACTAAATATAATTCATAGTCAGGACAAAGAGAATCTCCAACCTGAAATTCTACTCTCCTTGGATGTGGAAAAAGCCTTTGACAGGGTCGAATGGGATTACCTCTTTTCAACCTTGTCAAAGTTCTGATTTGGCCCAAAATTTATATCTCTGGTTAAAATATTATATGCCCAACCCCAGGCGTCGGTGCAGACTAACAATGTGCATTAAAGCAATTTCCCTCCCAGCCGCTCGAATAGACAGAGCTGTCCACTCTCGCTGATACTTTTTGCAATAGCCACTGTACCCCTGGCTCTTTTATTACGTGCAACAGGAGTATATTGGGATTAGAAGAGGAAAAACAGAACATAAAGTTTCTTTGTATGCAGACAATCTTTTACTGTATATTTCAAACCCTGTTCAATCTGTTCCAGTGATAATGGAAAGCCTTTGAAGGAATGTGGAGCAGTATCAGGTTACAAATTGAACTTATCAAAAAGTACCTTATTTTCAATTAATTCTAAAGCCTGTATGAATACTAGTGTGTTTAATATTTTCCCCTTTTCAATCTCAACTCAATTTAAATATTTTGGGATAAATATTACACAGGAATATTACGGCCTCTTTAAGCACAACATTTTGAAATTATATGATCAAAGGACATAGATACATGGATAATAATGAATTACATTTATATAGTGCTTTATCATTGAAACTCAAAGCGCCTCACATTGAAGTGGTGGGGACTCACCTCAACCACCACCAATGTGTAGCACCCACCTGGGTGATGCACGGCAGCCATTTAACGCCAGAACTCTCACCACACATCAGCAGGATGAACCTACCAATTTCATTAGCAGGCCGAATAAATATTATTAGAATGAATATTTTGTCTAAATTTCTGTTCTTATTCCAATGTCTTCCTATTTGGATAACCAGTGCATTTTTTAATAAACTAAATTCCCTCATGTCACATTTTATATGGAATAGGAAAACCCTAAGAATCAAGAAAATGTTCTGGCAAATACCACTTTGTCAGGGAGGAATGGGATTTCCCTGTTTCCGACGTTATTACTGGTCATGTTTATCCGCTCATTGTCGTTTTGGGTGTCCACGCAAAGGGCTGATTGGAGTAGGATGGAGAATGAAAGCTGCTATCCTTCCTCTTTAAAAGAAGAAAAAAAACTTTATTCAGTTCTTTCTATCTCAAAACAAAAGCTTGAGAACCCAGTAGTTTCTCATTCTGTTAAAATCTGATCCCAGATTAGAATGCATTATGGATGGAAGGGCACGTCAGTTTTAAGTCCATTGATAAACAATCACGCATTTCCTCCGTCAGTCTTAAATATAGCATTTCCTCTATGGGAACATAAGGGTATTCAATGTATAAAAGATTTATTTATTGAAAATATTTTTCCCACATTCCAACAATTACAGAGCAAATACAGTTTGGAAAGTAAAGATTTCTTCAAATACCTAAAGATCTGAAGTGTTGTTAAGGGCTTATTTTCATCATTCCCTAATCAGCCACCAAACTCCACAATGGAAATGGTGATCTTGTCTAATCCATTTAAAAGAGGATTAATTGCTAATATCCACAACATGCTATCACAGGAGGCAGGATGGCCTAGGAGTGACCATTACGGACAATCAATGGTCAAAAGCCCAAAGACATGTTCATTCTACTTCTGTATGTGTTAGACATGGACTTTTGCAGTTCAAGGTGCTACACAGATTGCATTTATCCAAATTGAAATTCTCAAAGTTGTTCCCTTCTAGTAGTCCTTCTTGTGATAGATGTACACAGGGACCGGCCTCTCTAGCACATATGTTTTGGAATTGTCCTCATGTTACAACCTATTGGGACACTATATTTCAAACCCTTTCCAAGATCTTGAAAAAACAGCTTAAGCCAGAACGAATCTGGGCTCTTTTTGGTGTGAGGCCAGCCAACTTTCGGACACCCAAAACAGCATGATATGTTTTGTGACCCTGATGGCGTGGAGATTGATTCCCTTGTGTTGGCAACGGAAAAAGCCCCCTGCTCACTCAGCCTTAATGAAAGACATAATGGTTCATTTGAAATGGGAGAAAATTAAATATTTGTTGAGGGGGAAATCTGAAATATTTTACTCAACGTGGCAAACTTTCATAGATTATTTTGGTGCAAATGTATAATTGGCATGGTGATGGTAATGATGTCCTCTGATGTCTGTTGTTTGTTATTTTGTTTCTGTCTTTTTGTATTTTATGTCCAAATACTTAAATAAAGAGAATTTAAAAACAAAACAAAAACACTACTCAACTCTAAACATTGCACGTTATCCCCCAACGCTCCCTTCACAACGCTCTTATACCTTATGCTGGGGTACATGCATGTGATGTTGAGGAACCTTAACATATCTGTATGTAGAACAAAAGAGGCAGAAAACTTTAGCTTGCGTTCAGCTCGACTGCGGGATTTACTCTGCAGTGCTGCCTCTAAAAGGATATTAAGATACACACAAGCGCTATGCGCCACGTAGTGACCTGTTTAAGTATCAGCCAATAGTAAAAATAGAGCACAATGAAATTTACAATTTAGTCACTTTTTTAAGACATACAATATCATTAAAAAAATATATGCATGTCTGTTTTAAACACAGCTTCTTTATTTTTGCAATAAATTGTACCATAAAGAAAAGTACTAGTCCCAATGACTTTGTACTAGTAGTTTTTAAAAGTTTTTAGAAGTTTTTAAACTTCCATTTTATGTTTAGCGCTTATTTTACACACACACATGTATATATAAATATATACACACACTGTATATATATATTATATTTATTGTTTAACTGCCGGTGTAGTGCTGATTTCTGCATGCCTGCCTAGAATTGCATGCACCTCGGTGGAGATAACACTCATTTATGCTAAGAAAAAGTGGATGCAAATCTAGGCAGGTAGCCTAGAACATTTGTTCTGCCGAATTATGCATTCAGCTCTTAAGGTCCTTTTCAGACACTTTGCTGTGCACACTGATCAAATGCAGTTATCACAACTTCTATGAGTGTAATGAAATATTGATGAGTTTACACATTCCTAAAATATATACTTCGAATCATTTGTCACCACTGATGAACCCCAGCAAGAATATTATATCATTTTTTAAACAGTACTTGGAGGGGCATGCAATGCTCAGGGGACAGGCAGAACTCTGCACAACAGCTGTTTACACCGCTGGTGTTGTGCAACTAGTGCACCGAGCGCAGCTTCACCATAAACACCTCCATCTCTCAGTCCAGCTGCACGTACTGTAATGGTATTTCCTCTCCTTGTAACTTGTAACATTGTCCATATGGGAAGTTTAATGTTGACTCTGCATAATGTCAGCTAAAATAACAAGGTAGGCCATCACATTCCAACTTCTCCTTTGAGCCTTTTGCTCCAAAGTATTGTCACCCCAAAATTAACTTCTCATACATTTTTACTTCTGTGCATGACTGGTAAAAACTGGTCAGCATACCCTCCCGTTCAGTTAGCATCGTTAGCACAGTTTGGGATTGCTCAAAGCCGTGCTAATTAGCTTAACGAGCTAAGCTAACGTAATATTTATTCCGGCAATGATACCTGCTAATTATTGCTAACACATAAATGAAATTCTACTAATTCTAATTTCTCTCACCAAAACAACTGGAGCAGTGGCTTCTTGGGCAGTCTGTTAGTACAAGTAACAGCAGAGCACATATTATTCCTCCGGTCTTAAACATAAACTTTATTTGTCCCCGTAGGGCAATTCAACACATTCTCATCTCAATGCGTCATAACTGTCGCTTTCAGACAACGTGACAAAGCTTAACGATTTTACGCTAAAGGTACCCTTCACCGTACGTATGAAACACAAGGGAGGCTAACCCTACCTGTTAGCACATTGTTTGTGAGGTCGATGTGCGCAGCTGTAGGGTTAGCTGGTCGACATGCATACATTCAGTGACTTAGGTTTAGGTACTAACATTTCTGATGGTTGTGGTAAGGGTAGGGGCTTCGGGGGGCTGTCAACACCTTTATCACGACCGTTTCTAGCTAGCTAGCTAGCTAGCACTTCCGGTCTGTACGGGACGCCCCAGAGCATCTCATGGAGACGCTTCTGGAAGCATCTCATGGGGACGCACCCGGTGCGTCTCACACAGACAAATACCTACGCTTTGTCACTCTTTCTCAAATCGTCGGTATATGACGCCCTGAGATGAGAACGGGTTCAGCAATTGGTTCTGCAGCAAGACATAGGCACAAGACAGACACAGATACAAGACCAACATATAAAAAAATACTAAAGTGTTACAGAGAGTTGAGAAGATAGATAGGCTTAAGTGTTAAAGTGCTACAGAATATGGTGCTCCATTTCTGAAAATAAATAAATAAATAGGCCTCCGATTCGACAGCCATATGTTAAGAAAAAACATCCGACAATGTTCATCATCAAAAACAATATAGCAACAATAGACTGCAACACGGGAACATTTCCACAACAATCGCCATCACATCAACATCGTCAGTACTATTCATGTTATAACAACCCCATCACTATTTAACTGTTAAATTTATCTACTTCTCCGGACTGAGTTTAGAAAGGAGACGGCAGTCGGAATGAATGAGTGCCTGTATCTATTGCTCTTTACCGGGGTAATCTGAACTGAGAACCAGAAGGTAGGATCTGAAACTCCAAATGAAGGGTTGGGTTCTATCAGAAATAATTGATTTAACTACCTAACTAGCTGTCTATTGTACAGGTCAGTGAGACTACACTGCTGGAGACCTAGAATTCTACTGCTGACTTTCACTATATTGGAAAGAGCAGTTTTGGCCTTGACAGTGACACCATACCAGCAAATTACAGAAAATGTTAATACAGACTCAATTTATGATTTATAAAAAAGGGTCATGAGGGTCTTATCGACATGAAACTTTGACAGTTTGAGAAGGCAAAATAGTCTTTGCTGGCCTTTTTTGCAGAGCATCTCAGTGTTAGAATTAAAATTCAACTTATTGTCAATCAGACTGCTGAGATACTTGTATGTTTCTACGAATCCCACCATCTGCCCATTGATGGTAGTGTTCTGAGGAGTTGATGACTTACCTAAAATCAATTAGCATATCCTTTGTCTTTCCTACATTTAATTGAAGGAATGCCCTATCACACCAGAGCACAAAATCATCAACAACAGGACCATGATCACTTTCCTTGGAGGACACTGACAATAGCAGAATCATCTGCAAATTTTAAAATGTGTCTGTTTTCATGCTGGCTGCGACAATCATCAGTTTAAAGAATATAGAGGAGTGGTGAGAGGACACACCCCTGAGGAGAGCCCGTGGATGATGACATCTTCTCCGACAAGCAACCATTCACCCTTACTCTCTGAGTTCTGTCAGTTAAAAAGTCAATGTTAAAATTAAGGTCTAAGTTCTTTAAGAGCTTGTCAATAAAATGTGTGGTTGAATTGTATTAAAAGCAGATGAAAAATCAACAAATAAAATCCTTGCATGTGTTTTACTACCTTCGAGGTGTTTGAATAACAAATTTAACTTAATTTAGAAAATTGGGCCTAATTGCTGTGCACAAGAGATGAGCAGGCAACTGCCTATGTTGTCAGGCCCAGGGCTTTTTCTAGCTCTAGAGTGTTTAAACATATTAACCATTGCATGTTCATCAAAAAAAGGAACCGGGCCATTTCCAGATAGGTGGGATTTCTGCTCTAGAATGACATTCCTAAAATTACAGGTATCAAACCTCAGATAAAACTTGTTTAACTCTGTTGCAAACTGATTGTCACAACTGAAACCCTCCAACACAACCGTTTTTTTCTCTCCTGGTGCCAATAACAGTTTTCATGCCATCCCACGTACACACAGGTCCAGTGTCTTTTTTAGATACTTCAGATACTTTTTTAGGGAACAGTGGTTAAAATCGCCAAGGACGAAAACAGGTGCTTCAGGCGATATTGCTTGCAATTTTTGTGTTACTTGCAATATTGACCAGTTCCGAGTCCAAATCACTGCCCGAAAGCCATGTCTCTGTAATCGCCAGTAAACACGCATCTCTAAATTCATGCTGGAAATGTACGTGGCCTTGCAACTCATCAGTTTTATTTCGAAGTGACTGGGCATTTGATAGTATAATAGGAGGCAGGGGAATCCGGGAGAAAGATTGTTTTCTCAGTCTTTGGAGTCCGCCACCAGTGTTGCTAGATTGGGCGGGTTCCCGCCCAATTGAGCTGTTTTGATTTTGATTGTGCGGGTCAAAATTTGTTTGGGCGGGTGGACAAAATTTGGGCTGGTTTGGGATCAGTTTGGCAGTTTTTAACAGTAGCACTTTATAGGTAGACTAATTTGAACAAAACCAACTTGTCTCTGACAAAACTTAAGAGTGCATGTACTCCATCCAATCAATCATCTATCTGAGCAACGCCCACTTTAAAGTCACGTTGCTCACGGCACCAGACAGCTCCGCAAACTGTACATAGTTCCACAAAGTTGCGTTTAGATGTCTTCTTCAGCAGTCTGGTCAAGTGACAGCTGACAGCCTGTTTTGCTTCTAAAGGAAAAATTTCCTGACTGACAGATCGCGTTCCTTCTTCGTTTTGACGCTACGGGGGGGATTCTTACCACTGAATAATTAATGAATCATTAATAGCTGCAAGCATGTAGGCCTGGGCTAAAATATCAGGCATGTTTGTCTTATTATTATATTAATCTACATATTAAGCTACATATGATTAATATTATCATATGTAGCCATTTTGCTACAACTACGCTTCACACAACAGCTGTTTGCGACCTGTTCTTTCTTTTCTCCTGAGAGGGAAAATTTTTAAAAGTTGCGTGGCGCTGCAGAGAGCCTGTCGGGTCGGAAATAAGGACCGGCCGGGCCAGTAAAAGACCTGGTCCCTACCCTAAGCAACGTAATAAACTCAATAAAATTACTCTATTAGATTTCTTCTTTAGTCAAAAAACGGCGTAGTCAAAAACTTCACTGGAGACGGTCAAGAGTCGGTGCAAAAGAGTTTATTCCAATAAAGGACAGATAAACCCGAGCAACATCCCTGCAGGTCTCAGGATGGAACCGAGTTGGTGGTCAGCGAACATCGCCTTATATTCACCTTAAGCTCCACCTTGTCCCTCCCTTCAGGTGGGCGTTACATCTTAACTCCTCCTTATCTCCTCCTTCTAGGTGGGCGTTACTCCTTAACTCCACCTATGGTGTTCGCTGACCATTCCTCCCCTTTGGTGTATTTCTTATCCTCTACTGCCATCTAGTGGCCTTTTTCTTGTACTGTTTTACCAAATTAACCCTTTCATTAATGTTACAATTTCCACTTTTTAGCTGTTACTATATGTAATTATTGTTACCATTTATCTCTCTTTATATTTTTTACATTACTGGATTAGAAAATCCACCAATATGTTTCAACTTCAGTCCCACCGTATTTTTTAAAAGCTATACAGGCATAGTTTGACACCATTAAAACTTAAACACTTACAATCGTATTTTTTAAAAGAATTAATAAGGAATAACATATTTCATACATGTATAACGTGATTCAATGAACAATTATATGATTTAGCAATGCCAACCATGAGAGTGCTTTGTCTCATACAAGTTTTCTTTCGGCAGCGCAGAGCTTGGTTGCATGCAGTACCTAGCCGTACCAGGCGCCATAAATCACAACATGTCATGATCTCATTCTTGGCTTCAGTTCGCGATGATCTCAGCCCTGGCGTACGTGACTTTCTGCATGTGCCTTGCTTCTAATGAGCGGGTTACGGTTGGCTAGGTTTTGCCTGCGCGGCCTGAGCAGCTCCTCTGCTCATTAAAAAAGCACACGTTCATGAATACACAGAGTATAGGAATAATGTGTGATAAACACACAGAATATAAGAATAAAATATGAGTTTAAACTCACTCTTTAAACACTCAGTAGGTATACACTCAGTAGTAAGCACTCAGTAGTAAAACACTCAGTAGTAAAACACTCAGTAGTTATAACATATTGCAAACCATTGATAAGGTGTATAAATATAGAAAAGAATCTAACAATCAATCTAGGATTTAGGCCTTATGCAATCAATCTAGGATTAGGCCTTTAGGCCTTATGTATACTTAGGCCTTTATTCAACACTTCCCTCCTTTGCGGCTGTGAGGCCGCACATTCAGTCACCTTCACTGTAATGCATAGATAAATGGGACCTACTATCCCGTGATTACTGGTTCAACACGTAGATAGCACACTAATGAGCTGAATACGTGGATCCTCCAACTTGACTTGTGTTGTGCAGCATTTTGGCAATATACTAAGTGAAGTAGTGCTTTTGAATCATGGGGTGTCACTGAAACTTAAGTTTCAAGGCCATGTTAAGTGTGGATTAGGTGACAATAAAAGTACTACCCATGATCTTTGGTTCAACACATGTCTGCATCCGGATCCAAGAAGCACTTCCCATCCCCATCAGTGGTGGCTGGGGAAATGTTCCCTGGAGTGGAATCATCTGGTGCTTGTTGTGTTGGAGATGCAGAATCATTAGGTGTGTTGTGTTGTAGATGTAGAATCATCAGGTGCTTGTTGTGTTGTAGATGTGGAATCTTCAGGTGTTTGTTGGGTTGTAGATGTGGCAAGGGAATAGGCCAGAATTCGTGCACTTCGTCTAAGGGGTCGTATATCCTCCGGGAAGTTGTGTTGCCCAGCGCGTGGTATGTCGTCATCGCTTGGCTGTTGAGGAGAATGAACTGTGGGAGATTCCCATGGCAGTGGCATTGGAGCCTGTGGTCTTGGATCCGGCGTGGTTGGACTATATTGATGTATGGAGTCCGTAGAATATCCATCAGTAAGGCTCATGTCTGAGGTGTGTGGGGAGGCTGAGCGTGGACGTGTGTCAGTAGAGGCGTGAGGTCCTTGCTGCTCCGTGATCCCCATTGCAGCTTGTCCTGCGGCCAGGTCGGCTAGTGGTACCAATGGATTGTACGGACCTGCAACTTGACTTGGTACATCTTCCCCCTCTCCGTCTCGGCATACCACGAGACGCTGTATACTGGATAGAGGACGTGGTAGTGCACACCAATCAGGGGGTGGAGTTTCTTGTGCGTCAAGGAGCTGAAGTAATCCCTCAGAGGTAATAAAGAGATTCTGATGTGTGCCCTGTTGTGCAAGCATCTCTCTGACATGATGACGTGGTTGGGACGCCATATCCCCTGGTTCATCAATGCGACGTGGAGGTGCAACTTGATTCCAGTTAACCGGTGGGTTTGGTGGTTGTGAGCGTGGTGGAACTGGCGCGGTCCACATCTGGCCTGAAGAGTGTGGCGTTGGTTGAGTGAGTAGTTGCCTTAGCATGGATCCTGGGGGTGGTTGCAGCCCAAACCCTCCTTGGGTCGGCATAACTGGCGGCCATGACCCTGACGTTGATGGCAGCGCACTGTTAGGTTCCATGGTAGACCATGAGTATGGAGGTGGCGGTGGACGCTCCTCATGCACTGACTGTGCGGTGAATCCTGTGCTGGCTAGAGTAATCTGATAATTGCTGAGCAATGGTGGCCTGGGTTGAGGTTGTGGCCCTAGTGTATAATTCTGGCTTCTCCAGTACTCCCAACTTTCCTGACTCTGCCCTAACTGAGGGGAATAATTCGGTTGGTTGCCTGCTCCGGCATTTCCTTGTCCTTCAGCCATGTTTGTATCTATTAAAAGAATAACAGACAGTTAGTCCTCTACTGGCACAACGTTATGTTTTGGGCAGGCTCGGTACTTAGTAGTGGGTTTCTTTCCTGTGTGTAGGAGGCGTAGACATAAGTGTCGTCTATGCATTGACTCACATTTTTCTGACAATTGCCTGAAATGATCACTGCCCTGTCTTGTCAATGCTGGGTAGGTTGTAAACAAAGTTGTGGTACCTGCCTGAATGCTAATTACTTCCTTCTCTGTTGTGGTAACTAGGGGCATGCAATAGGTCTTATTTACTAGCTCGTAGGTATATGATAGTTTTAGCTTGCTACATCTTACAACTAATCCTGTAGCTTCCTGATATACTCTTGTTGTCCATCTTTCACAACAAACAGCAGTTAAACAAAATCTGTAGGGTGGAGGCAACAAGGGGTAATCTTTAGATTGAACTGACGTGTAATAGTGTTGTAATTTTGTTTTGGAGTTTGCTAGTGTTACCGGTCCATATGGTAACATGTCTAAAAGGGGTTGTAGTTTCTCATTATATTGTTGGGCTTTCCCTCTGTTTCTCCTACCTGGTCTATTTCTACTTCGTTTTGGTTTTTGGTTGTCTGCCATTTTGATTCAATTTTATTCCTGAATTTGCCAAATGTCCTGATCCATGATGATGTACTCATTCTCACTCAAAGGTGGTTTAGGTGGTGCGGATGGAATTGCCGGGTTTGCGTATGCTGATGAAACTTCCCTCCCGACTTTTATGGGCCCATCTCAATCCCTACATCCACATCATTGTAGATGTGGAGCGGATATTGTCCTATAACTAATGACATCATTCTGCCTATCATGATCCTGATCAACGGGAATACACAACACATGATCACCATAGCTATCAAAATCAATGAGCCAACTACCATTCCTATTGTTTGGAGAATTTTGATCCAGGACATGTTCTGAAACCACTCCCATATGGATGTCTGTTTCGTGTTCCAATTTGAGTGTTTAACCTGTTCATCCCTCATTTGTTTTAGTGACTCTAAAAGCTTAGTAAGATTCCCTTCTTGTCCTGTGTTCATGGATATTACTGTGCAGCACTCATCTCCAAAGTATTTACATACACCCTGTTCTTCTGCTAACATTGTGTCTAGTACAAACCTGTTCTGTATCGCCATCAGTGATGTAGTATGTAGTTGCTCGCGGACAGTTTCTATGGCTGATATTGTCCAATTTACGTATCTTTGATGATTCCACCAAAGATAGGATATCCAACGACTGTTTCGCGCTATGTATTGTGCATTTATGGCTTGGCCAAGTAGGGGAACTGACCCTGCTATTTGTCCTGATACAATCCAATCTTCTCCTATCGCTCGATGGTCTGACGGCACACCACGTGGTTCCTGATTCCAAGCTATATACACCTTGTCTTCTTTTTCAAGCTTCAAGCTCCTAGCTATACGTTTTGATTCTGCTATGTTTTCTTGACTGAGCACTGTTATCTGTCCTGTTACCATGACTGGAGCACATATACCAGTCCAATGCGGTGGCAGCTTTACTTTCAAGCGATCGCTGTCATCACATAACCAGAAAATGTCTGCCATAGCATACGTGCCTCCTCCCAGGAACGGTATGGGGATGTCGGTATCACTCTGATTTCGCCGAACTCTAAATGGAGCGTAATCTGTCACCACCTGTTGGCATTGAAACTTAGCTTTAGCAGTTGTATCGCATTTATCGTGTGCAAGTACTGATCTGCCATTCTCTACTTTTCGCTTGCGGTGACATTGTACTTTGGCGTCTGGTCCGTTAACCATCATAGTCTTAGTATCTACTATGCAAAATGGGAATACTGTGCTTTCATTTCTAACAGCCGTCTGTGGTATCCAATGTTCCAATAAAGGGTCCATGTAGGATGGACAATTAGTTCTATTCTGTGACCATCCGTCGAGTTTCTTTGCCATCATTCTTAGCATGCAATAAGCAAAACAATCATTGCGGTGTTGGCACGCATCAAAACTTATGGGCAATATTTGAGGGACTCTCCTGCCATTGTAACAGGCTATGCAGGACTGAGAGCTAACCTGCTGAGCAGAATATTGTAGCCATTGACGAAACATATTTTCTCCCTGTATCATGGGTTTTACTCTCGGTGTGGTTCTAGTCTGTTGTATACTGGACTTGGTCTTCTGTAATACCCTGGGTTGTCGTCTGTTAGGCCTCAACGTTGCTTTTGGCTGATCATCTGTCAGTCCCCTTCGTTGCTGGCGTGGCTGGGACTTAATCAGCTTTCGGGCTAGTTGCCTATCTACAGTTGTTCCTGTTACTTCATCTGTACACCTGTTGGAGCTACAGCTTGCCGTTATTGCCACCACTCCTTCAGCTTCGCATTGTCTATCAGCTGGCTGGTTTTCTAATATGTGACCTCCTGGTCCTTGAGTCAGAATCTTTTTTAGCGTGGTTGTTCTTACATAAGTCAAATTTAGTTTGTCACTTTTTGGCCATTTACCTTCCTGCACCGCTACTGTTGCTACTGCTAGTGCACATTCAATCATCTGTCCCTGTCTCGGGGGAACGTTCTCTTTCTGAGGAATCATATCTGGAATCTGACATGCTAGTAGTACTAGGACTGCTGTCACTGCTATCCACATCACCAGCTGCCTGTCCTGGAGTTTCTGTCTGTCCCTCTTCTGGGTCTGTTTCTTCGGGTTCTGTTTCTGATCTCGCATAGGGACTGTCTCGCTCTGAACCTGATTCTCCTTCTGCTCCTGTTTCATGTCCTGCTTCTGGGCCGCTTTCTGTCGGACTTGCGTATGTACCCGAACCTGTACATGACCTTGGGGTTGCTCTTGTACTGGAACCTGAATCTGACCCTGGTCCTGACTCTGTGATTGGGCTTGGTGTTGGTCTTAGGATTGTGTCTGCGTAGGGACTTGGTAGTGAGCTTGACTGGGTTTCTGCAGTTCCTTGTTCTGCTCTATCTCCTTCTGAACCTGAGTCACCTGATTCTTCTGATTCATGGATATCTCTATCTGATCCTGACTGTCCTGCTGAATCAAGGGGTGTACTATCTGCATCTGTAACATCTTCTCTTGGAGGTAAGGATCCACTACTGGTTGCGCTGTCACTGGTTCGTCTAATGCTGGTCCGTCTGGCGGCCAGTCTGTCGGATCGTCTCTCCCCCTGCAGGGCGGGCTCACCGCTCCTTTGTCTGTCTCCCTCTGGGCTCTGGGATCGTCTATCTCCCTGCGGGGCGGTGTCACCGTCCCCATCGGATCCCGTGTGCCTTCCTCCTCTGACTGCCTCAGTTGCTCCTTCTGGCTCATTTGCTCTGCAGCAGTGGTTTAGATGGAACCAAACGTTCTTACCTTCTACTTTTAAGGCTGATGGTGTGGCAAGGACAACTTTAAATGGGCCTTCTCGTCTGGGTTGGTTCCACTTTCTTTTGAACACCTTGACGTACACCCACTCACCAGGGCGTATTGTTTGTTGGCGCTCTGGTATGGCAGCGTCTCTTTCCTCAGTGGCTCCTTTGACCTGTTGGAAGATAGTTCTGTGGATTCTAGTTAAATGCTGGACGTAACTTGAAAACTCATTTTCTAACTGTTCAAGAGATGGCCCTTCATATGGACCTCTCAAGTATGGGACAGGCATTGGCCTCCCAGTGCACATTTCATGCGGTGTTAGATGCGTCATTCTGTTAGTTTGCGATCTCATTGCCATTAGTGCTAGCGGAAGAGCATCTATCCACTTTAGCTTACCTCTGCTGTCCTCTATTATCTTAGCTAGTTTTGCTTTCAAAGTTCCGTTAGCTCGTTCCACTGTCCCTTGTGATTGTGGATGATATACACACCCAAATCTTTGTTTAATGCCCAACATTTGGAGCATTGTCTTTATGACCTGTGCTACAAAGTGTGGTCCGTTGTCTGAACTGATCTTGTCTGGTAAGCCGAATCGTGGAAAAACTTCCCTGCATAAGAACTTTGCCACTGACTTATAGTCCGGGCTGGTGGTTGGTGTTGCTTCAATCCATCTACTGAATCTGTCAACTACTACTAGGATATACCTCATCCTGTTTACCCTCTCTGTCATATCTACATAGTCTATTATAAGATGTCTAAACGGACCATCTGGCGCTGGTATGTGAGCCAGAGGGGCTGAGAATGACTTTCTTGTGTTAAAAAGAGCGCAACCCTGACATTCGTTCAATGTCCTATCTACGGTGGCTGCCATACTGCCTGTATGCGCCTAAGTACCTGTCCCCTGGAACAATGATCTGGTCCGTGAGCGTTCCTTATAGCAAAGCGTGTTAAACAAATAGGCAGCACAAAATGGCCATGTGGACCCCTCCATAATCCTTTCTGGGGACCATCCTCAGTTACTTGTCTGGCCCCTTTCTTTAGCCACATGGACTTCTCATACACGTCAGCTGCTTCTTGTGCTGCAATGAGAGATGACAAATTTGTAAGTGGTTCACAATCCTCAACTGCTACCAGTGGACCCATAACTTCTCCTACTGCGGCTCGTTTGGCAGCTTCATCTGCTTGGTTGTTACCTCGAGCTATCAGAGTGTCTGTTTTTTGATGTGCTGGACACTTTATAATTGCTACTGCGGTTGGTTCATGGATTGCTTCTAATAATGCAGAGACGGCTTCTCCATGTATTACCGGAGTTCCATCTGCTCTGCAGAACCCTCTCTGTTTCCAAGTGTTGCCATGTACATGACACACTCCATATGCATAAGCTGAGTCTGTGTATACATTCAAACGCTTTCCCTTTGCCAGCTTACAGGCTGCTGTTAGAGCCTTGATTTCTGCTAACTGTGCTGAACATGGTTGAGGCACACTGGTGGTTTGAACATCTGTGAAGGTATTATCTTTGTTTAGCTGTACCACTGCATATCCTGCATGATTGCCTGTGGCGTCTCTGAAACAAGAGCCATCAACAAAGAATGTCAAATCAGCTGGGATTGGTTGATTGTGCAAATCCTCGCGTATTCTCATGAACGTGTCTGTTACCTGTATGCAGTCATGTGGTGTTCCATCTACTGGCAGCACCATACGTGTTGCTGGATTCACGGTGTTGCACCGTTGGATAGTGAGTTCTGGTGCAGACAGGATGACTTCGTATCCTGTTTTCCTAGCTTGGGTTAGAACAAATCGAGGACTGGTGAGTAGAGCATGCAATTGATGGGACGTATACAAAATCATTGGATGTCCCATTGTCAAGGAAGAGGCTTTTTGAAATGCAAAAACTGCTGCTGCCAATCCCTGATAACACGGTGGCAGTCCCATCTCAATGTTATCCAGTTTTGTACTGTAATATGCCAGTGGTTGTTTACCTGTTGGTGTGTCTTGCATTAGCACGGCACTTGCAAACCCTGATCTCTCAGCTACATACAGATGGAATGGTTTAGAATAATCTGGATTGCCCAGTGCTGGAGCCGAACGCAAATCCTGTTTTAGTGCTTGGAAGGCTCCTTCGGCTTCCTCAGTCCAGTATAACTGGGCTGATTTGACTGCCTGACCTGCTGTTCTTATCATAGCTCGTAATGGAGCTGTTTTTATTGCGTAATCGCAAATCCACGAGCGACTATACCCTGCCATGCCTAGAAACGAGAGCATTTGTCCTACTGTTTGCGGTTTTGGTATCTTAGCTATAGCCTCTATCTGTGAGTTGGCTATCAGTCTCTTGTCTCCACTCAGTTTTCTACCTAAATACTCTACTTCCGTCTGACAGAATTGAAGTTTGTCCTTGCTAACTTTGTGCCCTCCTTTGGCCAATGCTGACAATATCGTCATGGTATCCTCCTCACATTGTTGTTCTGATGAACTACATATGAGAATGTCGTCCACGTATTGAATCACAGTGCTTTCTACCTCTAGATCTAAATCTTGTGCCAGTACTCTGTTGAAGATTGACGGACTCGAAACAAAACCCTGTGGTAGACGGCTATAAGTTATCTGGTGACCGTCAAATGTGAAAGCAAACAAGTCCTGTGACTCTGGGTGTAGTGGCACACTGAAGAATTCTGAGCACAAATCTATCACTGTGTACCATTGTGTGTTTGGTGGGATGTTAGAGAGCAAGGTATGTGGGTCCGGAACGACAGGTACTTCTGCATCTACAATGGCATTTATTTGTCTTAGGTCATGAACCAATCGGTAATCATTTGAATGTGGCTTTTTAATTGGGAAGATCGGCGTGTTACAGGGACTCTGTGTTTTGACCAGGACCCCTGCCTTCATCAGACCCTCAATTGTAGGTCTGATTCCTTCCAAAGCATGCTGTTTCAGTGGATATTGTCTTTGGTATGGCAATGTGATGTCTTTTCTAAGTTTTATTTTTACTGGCTGTGCTGACTTGACTAGTCCTACATCGGTTTTGTGTTTTGACCACAGTTCCTGAGGTACTTGATCCAATAATGCTCTGTGCCTATCTGTTACCACCATTAATAGAGGCAATTTCTTATCCTGTGGTCCCCTATCAACTATCACTTTTTCTGCTATTCCCTCATCGACTGCTGTCAGTGTTATTCTCATGCATTGTCTATCTGAGGAGATGTGTATGTTTGCATCATGTGTTTGTGTCCAGTTTGGTATCTGTAATGCTCCCTTAACCATAGGTCCTAAATCATGGGACTCATAACCTTCTGTCAAGTTCTGTGTGTTTTTAATTGATTACAGCTCAGCCCAAACTTGAAAACTGCTTTTCTCTCTGAAGAACGCAAAGGACAACTCAATCTTTTCACTTCTTGATTCTTTATTTTCTTTGAGATGGTTTGATAGACCAGTGATGGAATAATATGGTATAGTTTCTTGAATGTGACTTGATAGATCAGTGTGGGGCAGTAGGTATAGGTTGATAACCTTTCAAATGCACAAACCAAAACATGAATTAGTTACAGATAAATCACAATACCACTTTCTCACAGAAGTAATAAATAAATGCTATTGAACCTTCAAACCAAACTAAACACGATCCTTAAGTCTAACCTAGGATTTTAACAAGAAAATACCAATCCCATAATTAAACTCATGCACATGTTACTTCTATCAAGTTCAACATTCACATAACAAATCCCCATTACTTATTTTAAATTGCAAATTACAATCCAAGCAGAACCTGAACATTTAAACTCAATATATTCAAACATAGTCAATCATAAATTGTCCTACCAGTTGCGTCTTTGAGTGATCAGGAGCTGTAATCATAGTGTCCTTTTCCAGGAATAAATGAGAGAACCAACCGAACTCTCTACAAACATTTCAATGCCATGCTCCTCTGTGGGTGCGCAGGCAAATATAGTCCCAAAAGCTACTTCCCCAAAAGTTGGTTCCACCAACTTTTGTTGCATGATTGCCCCCTGCAGTTTGGGAGTGCCCTGAGAGCCCTGGGTGAATCTAGGCTTGGATTGCTCAGTACAACTAAAGCAAAGTAACCATAAATTGACACAACACCTCCCACTTGACCTCCTGGTTCTTCAACCCAAGGAGGTCACACCAGAACTGTGACGTGTCGGATTTAGTTACTCCATTTTTGGTCCTGTTGCTACTGCTGCTCTTCAACTGGAAGTAGGACAACTATCCGTCTGACATCCCTGTGAAGAACTGTTGCAGGTATCTTGGTTGAGTGTTTTTTCATCTTTTTAGTCAGTTTCACAGTTGCGACTGGGTAGCTGGGGAAGGATCGGAGATATACATCCCTCACAATTCCCTTCCTGTCAGTGTTGACGTCAATGACCCTGGCAAGCCTGAACTGACCTCTCAAGGCATTCTGGTCAGCCAACCAGACGACATCTCCAACTGCCACATTCCTGTGAACGGTGTGCCACTTGGTCCGGACAAACAGATTTGGTCCGGCTAACTGGCTCCATTTCCTCCAGAATCGGTCAACTTCTGTTTGAATGATTCTCAATCTTCTGTAAGGATAGCCTTTGAAATCAAAGGTCCCTGGATCTCCCCTGGGTCCAGTTCTTCCGAGCAGAAGCGAATTTGGGCTGATGTATTCCACACAGTCCTCCCGGCTCTGAGTCCTGGCATCAATAGGTTGTTCATTTGCAAGGTTGGAAGCCATATAAAGGAAAGTTTGAAACTCACCCCATGTGAAGACTCCATCACCCCCCAGATTGTGCAAAGCTCGTTTTATCATCCGGACAGCAGCCTCAACAGCTCCGTTTCTGTGAGGTGAGTCTGCTGGATGGATCTTCCAGCTCCACTCTGTGCCATGCTTGGAGACTTCATCTTCAAGCTTTGATTTCTCCAGTCGGTCCAGAAACATGTGGAGCTCTTTGAGGGCAGGTCTGGCTCCGACGAAGTTCTTCCCAGGATCCGACCACAATTTCCTCGGATGTCCTCTCAGTGCCGTAAATCTTTGGTAGGCTAGAAGAAAGCCTTCAGCTGACTGGTCACTGACAAGGTCTGTATGCATGGCTCTGGACGCCATACAACAGAAGACGATTCCCCACACTTTGAGTCTCACTTTCTTTCTCACCTCATCCTTCACTTCATAAGGTCCAAATAGGTCCACTGTCGTGTACTCAAATGGATTGGCTGGAGTTATTCGCTCCGATGGAAGGTCACTCATGATCTGTTGGCATCTTCGGGCCTTAAGTCTCCTGCATGTCACACAGTTATCAACAATCTTCTGGACTAGTTTCCGGCCTCTTACTACCCATGCTTTCCTTCTCATCCGGAGGAGTGTGCCTGCAATTTCTTCATGATTTGCCTTATGGGCTTCTTGAGCTAGAAGAGTGGATACCCATGATGTACAAGGCAGGACTGGTACTGCAGTTTTTTCTTCATTAAAGATTTGGAATCTTCCTCCACAGAGCAAAAGTCCAGTGCTTTCCTCCCTGACCACAGCAAGCCTGCTGAGTGTGGTGTCAGGTAAGGCTACCTCCATTTGAGCCGCAAGGAAGAGATCCCTGAGCGCATCCTCACATTCGATGATAGTGAGTGTAGTTCCCTTGACTCTGGACTTAATCTCAAGAGCTGAAGGAATTTCCTTCCTCTTTGGTTTGCTTGTAGTTGAGGTCTTGACCAGCATTTCCTTCCATCTTGTGGCAGCTCTCCACACCCAGCCAATGATTCTTATCAGCTTGGTTAAACTACTGAACCTACTTATGTCCAGGATTTTCCTCACTGAAGAACCAGAAGGTGGTCTCCTGACTTGGATTTGGTCCCCTCCTTTCCCACTAGGGATGCTTTGCAGATCGTCCTTCTTTTCATTAGAGATTGGGAACCTTGGCATTGTAGTGGTAGGTAGAGCATGTTGTTTTTTTTCCCTCTGTGCTCGGGTCAGTGCTGCTGTAAAACATTTCCTTTGGAGCTTGTTTATACCTTCTTTAGCTTCTGCAGCAACATCTCTGGCTGACTTTGTCGGCCACTCCCCAACAGGTCGTTTCAAAAACTCTGGGCCATTTTGCCACACAGAGTCCTCTTTCAGGTCTTCTGGGGTTGCTCCTCTTGTTGTGAGGTCAGCAACGTTTTGCTCACCTGGAATCCATCTCCAGTCTTCAACTGATGTGGACTTCTGGATCTCTCCCACTCTGTTTGCAAAAAAGGTCTGGTACCCGTAACTGTCCCTTTGGATTGCACCTAGCACAGTTTGACTGTCCAGCAGATGGAACCAACGTTCAACTTGTATCCGACTGTGCCTTTCAATGTATTTTCTGAGTCTCGCAGCAAACACAGCACCACAGACCTCAGCCTTCACTGCTTCTCCCTTTTGGTCAAGCGGTGTGAGCTTGGCTTTGGACTCAACAAGCCGGACCAGGATGCCTTGCTCGGTCTCCCACCTGAAGTATGCAACAGCTCCATAGCTCTGGTCGCTACCATCTGAGAATGTTATTCCCCAGGGTTCTCCAATCCTTCTGACTGGTGTGAGACTTCTATGGAAGGTAATTTGGTTGAGGCGTGTGTATTCCTCAAACAGGTGGATGGCTTCTTCTCTAAGTCTTTCAGACAGAGGTGCGTCCCATGTGTCTCGTGTTAGAGTTTTGCCTCCAGCTTCTTGAAATGCTTTTCTGACCAGAATGGCTCCTTTCTGTTTGGCAGGTGTTGCAAGACCTATTGGGTCATACAAACTAGCTACTTGGCTAAGCAGTTGTCTTCTAGTCAATGGGTTTGGAGTTTTTCCTCTCACCTCTTCTTCGACGAGATTTTGGCTCATCCTCATCTTCTTTTTTCTCTTTGAGAAGTTTATCAATGTCATGAGGTACAATTTGTCTGGTTCGACCAGGTAACCAACTCCAAGGGCTTTGTTGTCTCCTTCTCTCATTTGGTTGGGGAGAATGAAGACTTCATCTGACGATGCTGGACGTTCTGATGTAGACGTCTGCCTCCCACTTTGACCTGATCGGACCCACGGCTTAAGGAAGAATCCACCTGCCTTCAGTATTTCTTCGACTTTTTTGGTGGTTCTGTCTAGCTTTCCCAGGTCATTATGTGATGTCAGAATGTCATCTACATAGGAATCCTCCTCAAGGACTCTCCGTTCCTCCTCCAGATGAGTGAACATGGGCAGCCTTGCTGTCTCTCTCATGGCCAGTTGTGCGATGCACCCTGCTGGTCGATCGCCAATGTTGACCCTGGTGATGCCATATTCCTCAATTTCTTCATCTCCACTGTTTCTCCAGAGAAATCTATGGAGGTGCATCTCCAGATCTTCAAGCCACACAGAATTGTACATCTTTTTGATGTCGCCGAGGGCAGCATGGACTCCTTTCCTGAACCTTAGTAGCACTGCTCGAATGGGATTAAGTACATCAGGCCCTTTCAGGAGAAGGTCATTCATGCTGATCCCTCTAAACTTCTGGCTGCTGTTCCATACCAGTCGGACAGGTGTTGTTACAGAGTGTGGGTTTGGTGCCACCAAGTGACTGACGTACCATACTGGTCCTTTCCAGTCAGCAATGGTCTCTCTACTGAGTTTCTTTGCTGCTCTCCTTTCCACCATCTCATGGACTTGAGTTGTGTATGCTGTACGCCACTCTGGTTCTTTCTTGAGCTGTTTTTCCGTCCTCAGAAACGTGGCTTCCACTGCGCTTCTGTTGTTGGGCAGGGAACTTGGATTTTCAATCCAGGGGTATTTTGTGTCCCAGTGAGGCTCCTGACTATGCGCATCTGACTTCACATAGCTGAGGCCTCGCCTGATCACCTCAAGCTCTCTCTCTTCACTCAAGTCATGTCTTTGCCTCCTGGCTGACAGTTACCACACCGGCATCCTCCACACATGGGTTCGCAGGCTGCACCAATGCTGTCCCACTTCCACCAATCCAAGAACTCCCTCCCAATAACAGTGGTTTTGGTTTCAGCTCTAGATTCTTGCATCTCAGCAATTTCTTGATACTTCACTGCTGTGATTCTCATTGATCGTGCAAAGTGAGTTTCAGAATTGTGTAGGGCCATACCCAATACTTCACAGAGATCTGGATGTGCTCCGCCAACAGTCTTTCCTAAAGGGCTTTCCCACAGGACAAGATCTCCTACCACCTTTATTCTCTGTGGAGCAAGTCTTCCTTCACGGTGGCTTATGAGAAGTTCAACATTTTCTGGTCTGTGAAGATCTTCCAGGTTGGTTTCGGGGAAGAACTTCTTGAGTTGCTGTGCTTTGATCACTCTGTGAACTTTGGCAATTTCATCCAACCCATAACAGATCAGCTCATGAGCTCTTTCCGTGTCTCTAGGTGTCTTGACTCTTACCTTAAGTAAATATCTTTTGGTTCTTACTTTCATGGCCATACCTCCAACTCCATGGACGACAAGCGTGATCTTTTCACTTTGAAGTTTCAATCTCTTGGCAGCTATATGAGTGATGTAATTGGTATCTGATGCTAAGTCAATGAGAGTTCCAATTTTCTGTCCTGCGTTGGTGGTTACTTCAAGAAGCATAAGAATTACTGGTAACTCACATGTGCTTGAGTCCATCACTCCAGGAAGACTTCTCCCTGTGCAGTGTGATTTTGCAGCCATATTGGTGAAGGCTTCCTGACTTTTTCCGCCATGTCCGGGGTAAGCTCAGACATCAATATCTCTTGTTCCTCTGTGAATGTTTGCCTTCTGGTGCTGGGTCTCCCCACTTTCACAGATTCTTTCCTCTTGAATCCTCCTTTCAGACAAAGAAAGAAATGGTGATCTGAAGAGCTCCCTCTTCTGCAGTCTCTGTTCCTGCATAGGTAAATGTCCGTACATTCATCATCCTCTTTATGACATCTCAGACATCTTCTGCATGCTCCAAGCCTTTCGATAGCTTTCAGCTTCTCACCAGGTTCCAGTTCTTTAAACTGCTTACAAAAGAAGATTTTCTCACGATGCTTCTCCTCTCCACAGACAACACATCCTCCTTTTCTCATAGACTTTGTGGAGGCATACCTCTTCTCCAGGTACGTAGCTCTCTTTTCAGGTCTTTCACTTATACCCAATTGGTCTAGTTTCTCTAGAATGTCCTCTTGTGTCTTTAAGAATGTTAGAAGGATGTCGAAGTGTTTGTCAGGTGTGACTCCATTTCTTGGATTGACCATGAACGCCAGCCAGTCCCTCTTTATATTATCTGGGAGCTTGCTCTCTATGGATCTGATCACAAGGGGATTCTTTATGGCTCCCGTGCTTTCGAGCTCCGTAAGGTCATTCAGGGCCTTTTCCACAGCCTGAATTAGGTCAATTACCTTCCTTGGCTGGTGTGACTTTAAAGGAGGGATCCTCTCTAGGTCCTCAATTATCTCCAAAGCAATCGTTGGCTTGTTTCCATACCTGTTTTGAAGTACTCTCAATATGTCTTCAGCACTGTTGTATGTTGACAAGCCCAGGTCTCTACATATCCTTTCATCCACACTGTCAAGGAGTTGGAACTTCTTCACTTCCACTGATCCACTCGGTTCTCCCTGCTTTTGCAGACTTTCCCAGTCTCTCTTCCATCTATGGAAATTTCTCCTAATCCCAGTGAATTTAGGTAGGCTGGTTGGCTTTATTCTCACCACTGGTTGTGGAACTGCTGTTGTTGAGGCTGTTGGTCTGGACCTCTTCTTTTCTCTTCTGCAATTTTTTGTGCGGTGAGGAATTCTGCTCTTCTGGCCTCAAGGTTGCTCCCGAATATTCTCAGGTCTTTTAATCTGCCTTTCAGGTCTGCTGTCTGATCATGTGGGATCCATTTTTCCCAGTCTTTCAGGCTTACAGTTGCATCATGGATTAGCTTCCTTGCTCTCTCCAGCTGCAGTTCATAGCCGTCTCTATTGATAGCAGTGATGGGGCTTGCTTGGGCTCTGTCACAGGCTTTTTCCGCTTCTTGGATTGCAAAGTCTACCTCCTCTTTACCATATCTTGACCAGAGGTTGGCTTGGACTGCCTCACGGATGTCCCCCAGTCTCATGTCACACTCTTCCATTGTCTTTTCAAGTTCAGCCTGCTGGTGCTTGTTGAGCTTGACTTCTTCATCCTCCTCAGTTCCTACTTCAGTCAGTAGACCAGCTCCGTAGTCATCATTTGCATCGCTGACATGTCTTGCCAAGGAACTAAGTTTGCTGAACTCCTCTTGAAGTTCACCTTTAATCATCTCATTTGCAGCTTTGCTCAGGTAGTTTGCTTGCTTGGTGAAAGCAGATTTAGCTAAGGTCCGCTCTTGTTTCAGTTGCTTGACTGTCTTCCCAAGAGTTTCCTTTGCCATGGTGAAAAAGTTTCCAGTCAATTCTTCCTTTGCGTTGACAGCTTGACTTCAGGCCTTTTATCCTTATTCTCACTGCCACCCTTGGTTATCAACTGTCAAGTTCTGTGTGTTTTTAATTGATTACAGCTCAGCCCAAACTTGAAAACTGCTTTTCTCTCTGAAGAACGCAAAGGACAACTCAATCTTTTCACTTCTTGATTCTTTATTTTCTTTGAGATGGTTTGATAGACCAGTGATGGAATAATATGGTATAGTTTCTTGAATGTGACTTGATAGATCAGTGTGGGGCAGTAGGTATAGGTTGATAACCTTTCAAATGCACAAACCAAAACATGAATTAGTTACAGATAAATCACAATACCACTTTCTCACAGAAGTAATAAATAAATGCTATTGAATCTTCAAACCAAACTAAACACGATCCTTAAGTCTAACCTAGGATTTTAACAAGAAAATACCAATCCCGTAATTAAACTCATGCACATGTTACTTCTATCAAGTTCAACATTCACATAACAAATCCCCATTACTTATTTTAAATTGCAAATTACAATCCAAGCAGAACCTGAACATTTAAACTCAATATATTCAAACATAGTCAATCATAAATTGTCCTACCAGTTGCGTCTTTGAGTGATCAGGAGCTGTAATCATAGTGTCCTTTTCCAGGAATAAATGAGAGAACCAACCGAACTCTCTACAAACATTTCAATGCCATGCTCCCTCTGTGGGTGCGCAGGCAAATATAGTCCCAAAAGCTACTTCCCCAAAAGTTGGTTCCACCAACTTTTGTTGCATGATTGCCCCCTGCAGTTTGGGAGTGCCCTGAGAGCCCTGGGTGAATCTAGGCTTGGATTGCTCAGTACAACTAAAGCAAAGTAACCATAAATTGACACAACACCTTCTGACACAAGCAAGGTCACATGTGGGACAGAGCCCGAAACCGCGAACCAATCTTGCAGTTCTGGTGGGAGGATGACAGCTGCCGCTGCTCCTTGAGGTCCTATGTACACATTCTGGACTGTCAGATAGTGCAGAGTCTTGTTGATCACTTCATCCCATAAGGTTTCATAATCTTGGTGTTGCTGTCTTTCATCATAGTGGAGGGTGCAATGTAGTGGCAACTGGGGCCTTCTGCCAATTTCTCCTAGATGTGCTTTTGTCGTCTGTGTTTCCCATAGTTGCTGCAGCCGGGAACGCAGCTGAAGTTTAATCCAATATACCTTGGGCATGACTCTGTGTTTTTCTTTTACTTCTTCTTGGTATGGTTCTTCTGGTACTTTGGTTAGGGGCATCATCCCTGCAGTGTGTTCTGCCACTCTGTAGGTTGTGTGATCTTCTGGAAACTCTATGTGCAATCCAGTTGGGGTGCACATTATATGAGCCTTCAATTGACAGAGTAGATCTCGTCCCATCAGGCACATTGGAGTGTTGTCGGAGTATAATAATGGTGACACAATAGTTTTTTCCTGCAATCTTCATTGGTACTGGCTGTGTTAAAGGTATTATTTGTGTTTTCCCAGAGAAGCCTACTGTTTTTACTGATGACTCTGAAAGGGGGAGGTTTGAGCCGGATTTTCCAATACAAGAGTATGTGGCTCCAGAGTCTACCATAAATTGGTGATCTTCATCATAAATCGTAACTGTCATTGTAGGCTCTTCTTGTGGTCGTGATGAAATGGCTATTCCTATTAATTCCCCCTCAGGCCATTGCCATCCATACGTCGGCCCTTCCCAAGGATGGGTTTCGCAGTCTCGTCGCTGGTGTCCAGATTCTCCACATCCCCAGCAAGTGTTCAACGCCCCTTGTGGTTGGTTCAGCTGTGGATTGGATTGTGTGCGACGCATTGGTGATGGTCCCATTGGGCCTCTCCATCCTCCACGTCTATTTGGGCCACCTCTGGGTCTCTGCTGTGTCTGGTATCGGTTGTATCCTCCTGCGCTTCCTTGAGGTGGATAGCCCCCTTGTGGCTGGTAGTTTCCTCGCTGCTGGTAGCTCTGTTGTGGGTAACCCTGCTGTGGGTAGCCTTGTTGTGGTGTGTACCCTTGTTGAGGTGGCACAGGGTGCACACCTCCTTGTGTCATCATTGGGGGTACCTGTGGTGGCTGTGCTAGTGCCATTGGTTGCGTCGTTGCAGGTGCCTGCGGTGCCACAACTACAGGAGGAGTTGGCTGAGATAACTCTGCGGTCACCACTGGAGCTTGTGTCTTGCTCTTCTCCTTTTTTGCTTTAGTCAATTCATTCAATTGTAGTTGGGTCAATTTGGTGGCCAAGTTTTTGTTGGCTTCTTCTTCTCTTTGTTTTTCTTTTCTCCAATTCTCCACATGATGTACAATGTGTTCAGAGAACAATGGCCATTCCATTGTAGTGGACCTAAATTTATTAGTTATGAGTTTTAATAAATTTATGAGAATTGATACCCAATTATGAATTATTATTCATAAAATCAGAATTTCCTCGTAAAGGGCACCACCGGAGTTGTTATAATCCTAGAGTCTCCGGACCTCTAGGTAGTTTTGAATAATTATACAATTATTACTAGTGATCAGTTAGTTAATAATCGCTCAATTATCTTAAATCAGTCAGTCAGTCTCATATCTAAAGGGTCAATTCTCTTGGCAGGAACTATAAATAGGCAACACACACAGCTCTTGATTATATTACAGTGAATTTATTCTCTAACTAAGGTGATAAAAAGATGGTTGGATACAGGGAACATAGACATTTGCTGAACAATGAGCCTGGAGGTTCGATTGTGGGAAGTATTTGACTCATACGGCATAGAAGAGCTACTGAAAGTAAACTAATGCTATAATTTAGGAGTTAAATGGACATCTGATCACAGGACGTGCGTTAAGTCTTACTGCTTATCGACAGCCTGCTTTTTGGCCTGTTGCACGGGTCCCACTCTAGCTGCCGATCCTGGCTTTTGCTAGGGATTGTCCGGGGTTCTCCGTGTCTGATTGAAACGCCTCCTCCGTCTGGCAATTCGGCTGTTTGCTGGTTTCCTTGGTTGCAGCTTGCGAGACCACGTGGCTTGGTCTGACCTCGGTGAAGTTGGCTCGACGAAAAGGCTTAAAATGGAACTTGGTCGTTCCTGAATTAGTCCAGTGTAACTTAACGGACTCATAACTTTAACAAACAAAAGAAATAAAGAAAATAAAACAAACTGAAGGCAGATCGATGTCTCGGCACTTCAGGTGTGTAGCTTCAGGCGAACAAAGGCCTGTTTGTTTCGCTGGCCGAGTCTGGGCGTGTGGCCTGGCGAGGCACGCCACGCGCGTGCCGAAGCATCCAGAGGGCAGAAGGGAAGAGCGAGAGAGGGAAGAGTCTAAGAGTCTTGAGAGAAGAGTCTAGAGACTAGGTCGCGTGTCGCTCTTTTGTTGTCTGGGGCGTGGTTCCCCAGGGGGCGTCTCAGGTTTCCCAAGGGACTGCCTTTCCAAACTTAATGTCTAAAGAAAGAAATCTATTTGCACGTATTATAATCAAATATTTTCCACAATCGAACCTCAATGGTTGAACGGTTGTACTGTTCTAGGCATTTGGTAACAGGAAACAATTGTCACATTATTGGTCAGTATTTTTACACATTTAACCGCATTTCCGACGAGGGCATGTAATACTTATTTCGTCCACTTGGGGGAGCTCAGGTTACATGAGGAAAGCTTGGATTAAATCAAAGATCGTCTCTCCTTAGGAACCGGGGAATATTGTTGATTCATCCTTAAATTCAAGCTGGCGATTAAGAGTATAGTAAAACATTTCTTTGTCATCATTTCTAAAGGGATTTTGTAGGAAAGTATTATGAACAAGCATGGATTACATCAGATGAAGGAGTGTCTTGCTGAAAATAAAACATTGCACAAGTAACTTCTTTTCAGCACTAATATCAACAACAGATAGCAACAACAGTTAACATAACTACTCAAATAGAGGCAAACATATTCAGGTAACTAAAGATTTAATTACATTTAATTAGATGCGTTGAGTCTTTTGGAGAATGCAGTCCTTTGTCATCCAAAGTTCAGTGTCTGGAACATGTCACACTTAGGTGAGACAAGGAGTATCCTTTTGATGTGGTAATAAAACAAAGAATAAGGTCAGTTTCCACGGAAACGTGTGTGGTGGGGTAAGTTTTGATAGGCTGTTCAGGGAGATGCCAATGGCTGGCTCGTGTCCCTTTGTCAGTTTAACAGTCAGGCCCCGCGTTATCACCTTCGGAATCAAAATGGTGCCAGTTTTATGGTCGGGCTAGCACTTAGAGAAAGCAACTTTGACCCCTCCCCATCTTCTCTGGGGAGGAGAAAGGAATTTAGGGTAGCTCCACATTCATTCAATATAAAATGCACAAATCCACACCGTTGTTCACTACACCATCTTCATGAGTCCAACCACATTGTCCAGTCGCTTCTGGACCTCTGGAGGCATGGTTTTCTTTATCATCACTTTAAACAGGCTTTTCGTGGTGTCATTGGTGTTCCAAGCACTTCCAGTTTCATCTCTCCACTTCTTCTGGAAGTTTATCAGGAACTTAGTTGGACATTCATCGTCCTTCAGCCTTTCACCATCCAGTTTGGATGGATCCATTTTCTCCGGATACATTCTTCTCAGCTCAGCCCACACTCTAGTCCGATGTCCACTGAAGCCTATGCCATCTGCCATGTTTCCTTTCACTACCAAAGGTAGTTTAGCTGCGTTCATGATGTCTTCCGTGGCATGTTTCCCCACGACATGCATCAATAGGGCTTTGATGTCTCCTAACGCCAGTGTCACTCCTGCTGTACTCTCTTCCAGTGCTGTGATCCACTTATTGGCACCTTCAGTTAGATCTGGCAGTCTGCTAGCTAGTCCCACCATGTCAGCGAATCCCCAGGCTACATATGCCGTTTGTCCTTGAGCCTTTGTTATTAGTGGGCACATGAGTCCACGAGGATGCTCCTCTTCCTCCTCATATTCTACTTCCTCCCTCTTCTTCTTCTTCTAGCAGAGGAATATGTGTAGCACGTGATCGCTTCTTCTTGGGAACTGTGGGTACGATTCTTCTTCCATTCCTTAGCACTTTTACATAATCATTAGTGTCATTAATCTGTTGCAGTTGTCGATTGGTCATTTCATGCACTCTGGTTTCCACATTCTCCAACACTTTTTGTGCTTCTGCATGTGTTGGACTCTCGGTTGTCATGATGCCACTCAGCTCCATCCTCACTGTGTGTGGTGTGCTTGTTAGTACTCTGTCTGAATCTTTGCGGATTTTGTCCCACTGTGCTAGCAGCCTCTTTTTCTTCTGCTTCCAGCCTGCGTAGCTCCTCCTCCTCTCTCCGGATGGTCTCATCCAGTGTTTTCATTTCCTTCATGCGTTCTTCTCGTGTCTTGGGGCTGGCCCGTTCCCATTCCTGTTGTCTTTTCAGCCTTTCCTGTTGTTGTTGCTTTGTTGTGATTGGCAAATCTGACAGCTTGAGTGGGGTGTATTCTTCTCCTCCAGCTGTATCTCTGCTGGTGTGTCTTCTGCCACTGTCATCTGGTTCCCATCTTTCTTTCTTTGGTGATGTCTGAGCACTTACTTCCTTTAGCCAGTAATCCACTCTGTTCATTACTTCAGGCTTGAATTCTCTTCTCACCTCTTGATAGTAGTTTTCTCTGTCTCTTCTTCCTTGTGAATCTCCGCTCATGCTTAGAGAAACTTGAGGTTTTGTTCCTCGGGATGCCTTGCCCAATAGATGAAGCGTTGCAGGGTTAGGCGTGCGCTCTCTTTGGCACCAGTCCATCTCTTCTCCCTTTCCATTCTCCATTTCTTCTGCTGTCATTCTCTCTTGTTGATCTTCTTCAGCATCAGCAGTCCATCCTCTGTCTTTTTCTTTGTTGTGAGTCTGCTTGGTCAGGGTCATTGTAAACTTTCCCTGCAGCTCTCCCTCTACTTCTTGTCTCTCCTCTCCCTCAAGTGTCTCTAGTACTGGATAAATACCTGTCCTAGGTGTGCGACTATCTGGGGCATAAGGCGGTGGTGGTTTGACAGACCACTCAGGTGCAGTGGCCTTCTGCTGTCCCTGGTTTGTTTTCACTTCCTGTTCTATCATTACTTTCTTAACTGCTGGTGGAGGTTTAGGGGGTTGATCTTTATGCATGTGTCGATACCCTTCGAATTTAAACCAACCTAACACCTCTCTTTCCCTTGCACGCTTTCCTTCTCTTTTCTCACTTGTGTCTCTGGACTTATGGTGTTTTATATTTGTTGCCACTTCATCACAGTATGCTTCCATGAAGGTGCCTTGTAGAGGCCACTTTAGTTTTCCTTTTGTTCTCCCATGCCACTTTTTCATGCATTTTTCAATAAATTCTTTTTGATCTGGGTGATTGTTTATCACCACTCCCATTGGAGTTGCATTCCCTTGTTCCTTCACCATTCCTGCCCCCATATAGCCCTGTCTTACACTATGTGCTGTTCTACGTATCTCTGGTTCCTCGTCTGTATCTTTAGTTTTTATCGTTACCAGTATCTTATCTACTGTAACTCCTGGCTTATATTTCCTTTCCCTTGTGGGATTGTATTCTAATCTATCCGATCCGTCTCCTGCTGGTGTTTTTGTAATGCACCCAAATTTGCCTGTTTCCCAGTTAACTCTCCTAGGGACTATTGTGAAGCTCAGTCGTGGATTTGAGGTCACTCTATTGCGCCCTGGTATCCCATACCCTGCGGGCAGTCCCAATGCTGGACCTAAAGGTATGGCTACAGTAGCACTAGGGTTATTGCACAACCGCTCCAACACTATTGCAAGTGTCTTTGGTGTCCACCACCTGCGTATCACCTCTTTCCACGGCACGTCAGGAAACTCGTCCTGCACTTGTGCCAAATTAATGAATTTTGTCAACTGCCACAATTTCTGATTTATCTCTTGTTCAGTTTGCCATTGCTCTACACCATCCTCATCCTTACAGGTTCGTTCCAACCAAAAATGTGTTCTTATTCCTTGTGTTCCTATATCTCCTTCCTGTGTGTAGTGTTCTGGCAAAAATAGCTCGTCTTCACTGCTATTTCCTTCTTCCATACACTTTATCTCTCCTCCACAGCTATTTTAGCTATCAGTATTCTTCTCTTTCACAAATATTTAATCAGTATTGCTGCTTCAGAAGCCTTTAATAATATTTACAAGGTTTTAATTGTTAAACAACTTTTTCACACTAGTCAATCAAATTAATATATAGTCATTATTTATTTTACACGCCTTTCACTACTCTTAGACACTCAATTTTAATTTTACATTGATTAAATATTTTCAAGTATATATTTTACCCTTTTCACTCTACCTATTCTATGTCAGCAGTATTTACATGCACGTGCGCCTTCTGACTCCTATCTCCTGCCGGCTTCTGACTTTTATGTACATTACCTAGGCTTTCAGCTGAATAGTCTGATCCACTTCCTCAACACAGACTTAATTTACACTGCCTAGGTTTTATTTCCAAATTGGTGGACCTGATTCACTTCCTCAACACAGGCCCAATTTACACATAAATATAGCCTCTCAATCCACTTCCTCAACATGAGGGCTTAGACAGAAATGATTCACTTCCTCAACACAAAATCTGTCTTTATAAATCGCTACTCAATTCACTTCCTCAACATGAGCGCGTAACACTTCTTTAAGCACGCTTTATTCTCCTATCCTGCCGCAGTCCTATTTAGGCTCCTAGCGGTAACGTGCTATAGTACATCCGCCCGTTCAGTCCGAACCTACCATCGAAGAGCCCCAACACTCAGTTGAAATCCTGCGATATAAGCTCGCGGTAGCCACGTGATGACTATTTATTAGCCTATTTTTGCCCATGCAGCCCCGAGCCAGTAAGTGGAGCGCCCCAGCACTCAGCTGTGACCCTACAACTCTCCGATCCGGCGGTATCCGCAAAAATGCTTAAATTCTTATCTCTTCATCAGCTCACTACGCCTATGCAGTCCTGTTCTGATTGGATCGAAGCTCCCCGACACTAAGCCGAAGCGCTGCGATTCTTAAAAACAGCGGTATTCATGATGATGGCTGGAAAAAACTTATTTTACTTACCCTTAAAAGCAAACAATTAAACACAAAAAGCGCATCTACTCTACTAGCTTTACACACTTTGACATAGACATATTCCGCACCATGGTTCACACACACACATGCAAATTTAGCTGCTATTGCATTTTGCCTGCATTTAGATTTGCACCGACTCTTACCCCCCCAGCGTTTACTTTCTTCCTTTATTTAGTTTCAATTTACCATTAAAATCCAAAATTCGTATTTTAGTAAAATATTTTATACTTAATTTACTGCTTTTTGCACTCAAAATTTATTCTAGGTTCAAGATTGAGGAGACTTTAAGATTCACACCTGGGCGGAAAATCCCGTATTCAGACACAGTTAAAATGCAGAATTTTGGTTAAACAGGTATTCTGCTTACCTTTTCTATGTGGCCACGTGTCTCAGATACAGGCTGTCTGTCCCGGTCAGAAACTCTCGGCCTCTGGACTCAATCTCCTGGCTGGCCTCGCCAATTGTCGGGTCGGAAATAAGGACCGGCCGGGCCAGTAAAAGACCTGGTCCCTACCCTAACCAACGTAATAAACTCAATAAAATTACTCTATTAGATTTCTTCTTTAGTCAAAAAACGGCGTAGTCAAAAACTTCACTGGAGACGGTCAAGAGTCGGTGCAAAAGAGTTTATTCCAATAAAGGACAGATAAACCCGAGCAACATCCCTGCAGGTCTCAGGATGGAACCGAGTTGGTGGTCAGCGAACATCGCCTTATATTCACCTTAAGCTCCACCTTGTCCCTCCCTTCAGGTGGGCGTTACATCTTAACTCCTCCTTATCTCCTCCTTCTAGGTGGGCGTTACTCCTTAACTCCACCTATGGTGTTCGCTGACCATTCCTCCCCTTTGGTGTATTTCTTATCCTCTACTGCCATCTAGTGGCCTTTTTCTTGTACTGTTTTACCAAATTAACCCTTTCATTAATGTTACAATTTCCACTTTTTAGCTGTTATTATATGTAATTATTGTTACCATTTATCTCTCTTTATATTTTTTACATTACTGGATTAGAAAATCCACCAATATGTTTCAACTTCAGTCCCACCGTATTTTTTAAAAGCTATACAGGCATAGTTTGACACCATTAAAACTTAAACACTTACAATCGTATTTTTTAAAAGAATTAATAAGGAATAACATATTTCATACATGTATAACGTGATTCAATGAACAATTATATGATTTAGCAATGCCAACCATGAGAGTGCTTTGTCTCATACAAGTTTTCTTTCGGCAGCGCAGAGCTTGGTTGCATGCAGTACCTAGCCGTACCAGGCGCCATAAATCACAACATGTCATGATCTCATTCTTGGCTTCAGTTCGCGATGATCTCAGCCCTGGCGTACGTGACTTTCTGCATGTGCCTTGCTTCTAATGAGCGGGTTACGGTTGGCTAGGTTTTGCCTGCGCGGCCTGAGCAGCTCCTCTGCTCATTAAAAAAGCACACGTGAATACACAGAGTATAGGAATAATGTGTGATAAACACACAGAATATAAGAATAAAATATGAGTTTAAACTCACTCTTTAAACACTCAGTAGGTATACACTCAGTAGTAAGCACTCAGTAGTAAAACACTCAGTAGTTTAAACACTCAGCAGTCAGACTTCACACTAAAAGAATACTCAGTAGTAAAACACTCAGTAGTTATAACATATTGCAAACCATTGATAAGGTGTATAAATATAGAAAAAGAATCTAACAATCAATCTAGGATTTAGGCCTTATGCAATCAATCTAGGATTCAGGCCTTATGTGTATTTAGGCCTTTAGGCCTTATGTATACTTAGGCCTTTATTCAACAAGCCCCCAGCTGCAGTAGTGCGTAATATTCATCCAGCCAGACGAATGATAACGAACCGTTGACAGCACGTCCGCCGTACTAGCGACACAACCCGTACACCGGAGACGGAGTGGAGCGGACTGGGCCAGGAGATTGCAGAGCGACCGACTCGCTGCTGACGGTCAGTGATCGTTCGCTCTGGCTGAATGAAGTCTGAAGCTCCCAAATTTACGCATGGATGGATAGAGAAATATAGAAATTAATGGCAATAAAGCATCCTGTCAATATTTTAGAGACCCCCCAAAATATCACAAATCATGCTTTTAGGGGAGCTGATGTCCTCTTTAGGGGAGGCTCCCCCGTAGTTCGCACCCTGCACACACACACATACACCGTTGGCGCTGCGCTAAAAGTCATCTGTCAGTTATGCCTGAATGAAGTTGTCATGTCATTGGAGGAAATAAATTTGACTTGCAAAAATACAGGAGGCCGCCTTACAAACGAGTGTGTGGAGTAATTTTTACCGTAAGGTTTTGATGCTGTCATTAAAACCTTACACTCCAGTCCAGCAGGTGGCGCTAATGCACCTAAAACAGTTTATTTATGTAGGCCTATGCTTTGGCTGCTGGTGTGTATTTCTTGTATATAAAGTATGTAAGGTATGTAAATGTAATGTAACCGTAGGTAAGGACACGTGGAAGTTAAAATACTGACATAAATACTGATAACATATTTTGGGCGGTTTTGTGTGCGTTTTGGCGTTCAATTTTTGGGCTGGAATTCATGAGCAGGATCTGGCACCACTGCACGCCACCCTGCTTACCTTGCTTCCTGGTCTTGCGGGGTAGCTCATCAGTAAATTCCCCTTTTTCTCTTGATTGATCGCTGAAACAGTTAAAATTAGAGAAGAATAAATCCGAGGGAGGGTTGTTGACCTGAATGTTACTCCATTTTAAGAGAAAGTTTCTGAAAAAAAAACATACTCAGAGGCCATATGCCAAAGACATACCAAAAGTTGAGAGCCAAAAACACGATCAGTTTGTCAGGGGCGTGGTTTGTGATTGATAGTTTCAGCAGGAACAAAAACTACATGCGGTAAACCTTCACCTTAAAATTTACCACTCAATTCACATGCATTTTCATCACCTCCATTTTGTAATTTACTCTTTGTTATTTTACCAGTGGCGGCCCACAGAAAATTTTTCTAGGGGTGGCCAGACGGGGCCACTGAAAATCCTGGGGTGGCACACTAAACACTAAAAGTTAAGGAATTACAGACTGAATTACTGGTTTCTTATTTTTCATTTTACAGTTAATGATAGGCGTTCTAGTTGTCTAATGTCCGTATACTAACTAACTAACCAGTTCAATTAACATTCCATAAAATCCTGTTTAATGTATTATCTCTATGTGTTAGGCAATTAATTGTTTTTAAATAGGCTAGTTGACCTTTTCCTTAAAAAGACAAATCTAGCTTTTATTTGTAGGAGTGTATTGATGGGGAGGAACAAAACATTTACTGGGAACAAGTCTACTCAAGATTACAGACATCATGGAGCATAAATATATATATATTTTGATATGTGTCTGTATAGAGTTGTGTAATTATTTATTAACATACTATTTCACCAGTTTGGTGTTATTCTTGTTACAAACAACTACGATAGTTATTCTTGAAATATCCCACTTTTTAACCACCGATTTGACCATTGTCATATTCCTATGTAAAAATAGTGGGGCACCATCCATTTCAAAACATAGATACCAGTAAAACTACCATACTCTCTCTTACTACTGTGTATTTTAACATGTCAACAAACAGCATGGCTCCACAAAACACAGTGAGAAAGAGGAGTTTATTTACACAAGTTACAGTCTCACTGTCCATCCATCCATCCATCGTCAACCGCTTATCCTGCGTACAGGGTCGCGGGGGGGGTGGAGCCAATCCCAGTTTACATTGGGCGAAAGGCGTGGTACACCCTGGACAGGTCACCAGTCCATCGCAGGAGTATCACTGTCACAGTTGAAATGATATTGTTGTGAGCCAGGTTCAGGTGTGAAGAAGTTTGGAGACTGATGAAGACTTAACATAGCATGGTTTATTGAGCCCGGCCGAGGAGATACAGTGCCAGCATACAACATGTGAACACGTCAAATGCTAATACCAAATCTAAAGGAGAACATCTTGTGGTCCCTTTTATGTTTCTGTCTTCCCCCTAGTGCCTGTAGGTTTCTTTATTAGGTCACCTTCACCTGGAACAACTATCTATCTGATGTTTAGATTCCAATGCTTCGTCATATTGGAATCTCTCACTATCCAAGAGTTGAACTCTAATCTGTGGAGTCTTTTCTTGTAAACATTCTTGTATGGCTTAACCTTGTAAGATTCCCAGAGAACAATCTGCTAGCCCGTCTGAGCTACTGTCTCTAGCTAATCAGTCTATTGTTGTCTTCTTGACGAGGACAAGTACGTGTGAGAAATACCTAAAGCTATAATGTCAAACACTTATGGGGTCAGCTACATTACTCTAAGCTAGACCTGTTCAATTAAGACACCTAAGAAATATTCTCAACAGTCACAAACCTAAATTAAGAATGCAATATTTAAGCCGACACAACCAAGCTCCGAACAAATGAGCCTACAGGGCTAGTAAAGTAAACAGCAGTGAGCTCAACACTGCTGAAGTCAACAAGGTTTTAGGGATCCAGAGATCCTGCAATCATAATGGAAAGAATGTCCGCCAATATTATATATCCCATTCCCAGCTCCGTACCTTTCAAACAGCAGTGGGCCCGCATATTGGCCTAATAATCAAGAATAATAAACCACTATGAAAGTGGCTATATGACAACAACCGTAATCCGTAGCCTAGTCTCAACCAATCCAGCACAACAATTTGCCCATGCAGGGACCAGCAGCAGAGTCAGGATGATAAAAGATGCTTTCACGCACCACAGAAAGGCGGCACAGCGGTTTTTCCTCTGGCCAAACTTCTGGGTGACTGAAGTTTTTCAGACAGTCCGGCGACTCGTTGTGCCCCCGCAGTATTTGTTGTGCTGCTCAGTGGAGCGCCTGTTGCGATGTTTATCCTTCCTAAGTAACATTGAGCCCAATTTCACAGCATCATCCAGGTGACTCCCGCTGTTCTCACCTCTCAGAAAGATGAAGATGAAAACAGGCACAGGACGGTCTCCCTCGAGGCATAATGTTAACAACCGGTGACACATGGCGCTGTCAGGGCTCCAGTGTTTGTACGCGTAGCTTGCTGTTAGCGAAGGTGCTAACCTGTTGCTGTCTGCAGACTAATAGCTCTCACACACAGTACAAATCACAAAACTGTGTAGCAGTGTGACAAACTTATTATAAACTAGCCAGTCTACTAACTGTCTCTGTAAATTAATTAAATTACACTTTTCTTTCTTCTGCAGCTTGTCGCTACCTCCAAAGAAAACACACACATTCGGCACAACACCGGTATACTCTGATCTGCTCTGCCTGTTCCCGCCGCTTAACCAGTCACAATTTTAGAAACGTGATTGCCATCTACATGGACGAAGTAGAGGCCTCTCCTAAAATAAACATCATAGTCTGTCACAGCTCAGGGTCAGAGGTTAAAGATACCTCTTCAAGTTACAGAGCCTAATATGACAACACTTGTATGCTACTATCTATTCACCTTTTAACTCAAATGCAGGGGTTACATAATATATACAGTATATAGCATTTTATACATATGCTCACATGAAATTTAGCTAACTGATTAGTTTCATCTGGTTTGATCGATAGATATAATTACAAGGTACAAGTAAGGTACAATGTTGTTTATTAGTCATTAAACAGCACAAGTCTGCATAAAGAAATTAAATTTGTAGTTCCTTCATGCTACACACACACACACACACACATCATAATATTATTAATATTAAGTGTAGGCCTACATTAAAAAAATTACATAACAACAATGAAAGTGTATGGAGTGTTCTAACATGTTAGAAGCGATTTAACGGGGTGCCACACCACGTAGTTGCTCTAGTAAATGTACCTGGTCTGCCTGACAGTTTCTTGGACAATTGTTACTGATGGTAGATGTGTGTCAGAGTCCTTTTACCTTTAATACCCAGGATTAGATATTTAAACATTTCTTATCATCATTGTCTTTTACTTCACCTGACAATCTGCCAACACTGTCCTTGTCCTTCAGGATAATGACGTTTTACAAGTCTCTTTAATGTTTCGAATTTCTCTGCCTTGCTATGCTTTTGTATTGCTTGATTATCAACCTGGCATAGTGGGAAACAGCCCTCTGGGGCCCCAACCACCCCAGGTGAATTGTGTGTCAGTTGGTTTGTGTGTAATTAGTACACACATTGGTTTGAGAATATGCATGACTAAGTCCATCCTCAAGTAGTGTGTCCAAATTAAGTTTCACAGCCTTTATTACTTTAGTTTATATTGTGATTATATGATACATATTCCTAAATAAAGATGTGTTTCATCAAATTACCACAAAGGAACTGACACACAGTAAACGTAGGCCTGATTAGTATGAGCCAGTCTTCCATGTACAGTGTAGTCTGATGTGTGCACTAGACATGATGGGAACTTGAAGGCGACAGAGGGTGATCGGGGTCCCACCAGGGCCCCAAACAGGTTAAAATAGCCTTGTAAAAGTCAGCACTTATCATTAACATGAATAGGGACACATAATCCAGGCATATTTCCTCCAAAACATTTTTTGATAAAGCAAATTACAACACAAACTAAATTTGTGGGAGACTGTGTTGGTTGTTGGTGGAGAGCTTCCCTTCATTCATGGTAGCTCTCGAGGCTTGATACTTGCTCCACTACCACATACCTTCTTTTCCAAACATAGCTGTTTCTTGCTGGTTCTCCAACATTGCCTACTCTAGCTCTAAATATGCCACTATTGCATGTTAAATATGTATGAGTCAGTAATCTTGTCATCCTGAGGCATTTGATACACAGTGGAAACTTTCAAGTGCTTCCGTTTTGTGAGACATCCTGCTTTGTATCAGCTATAATCTTGGTCAGCTTCACACAGCCTGTGCACTCTGCAGATGGAGAGCACGGTATGTTGGTAAAAGCATAATCTGACGTGTGGGACATGAAAGAGAAAACATATATACAGGACATACATGTGAACCATAGTTTATCATCTGTAGCTACAACAACAATAGTAATAGCAGTAATTTGTCATTCCAGGTACTCGGGGATCAGAGCTGACCATCAATGTGAGGAAGAATGCTTCTGTAACACTTGTGTGTTCCAGCAGTGCGAGCTTGTGTTTCTGCCCTTACCATCTGATCTGCACAAGGTGTCTAGGTGTAACAAGCCCTGTGACAGTCTCTTATAAAACCACAGAGAAATATTTTAACTTGTCTGGACTCAAGCAGAGTAACTCTGGACTGTATGAGTGCTCAGGTTCAACATGGCAGAAGTACAAGTTAAATGTGTTTGAAGGTAAGTTCTACTATGTTTGCTGTACTTTTGTTAACTCTGTGGCTTTTGACAGACTAATACTTGCAGGCTCATATTTCTGGTAGATTACTTGGTAACAGCATAATTCTACTGATAACTTGATTATCACCAAAACCGAGGTCACAACATTTTGCAAAGGATCACATATTACAAACCACAGGGTTGTGTTTGTATGATAAGCTTTCACACTGATAGACCCAAAGCGACCTTCCTAGATCTTCTCCGCAGTATGCACCAACAGAGTGCATTGCATGTTTCTGAACACTGTTCTGCTTTTGGTCAAATAAGCATCAATAGAATCACTGTCATAAAGCATATTTAACCTGCAAGACAAATCAGAGCAAACAATCATTAACGACAAATGAAACAGCCAGAGAGGTCTCACCTGCTCTTAAGGCTAGGTTGGTCAGTATATTCTGAGCAGTACATGTTCTGTGCTGGGCTACTTTCCCCCTTCAGTTCCTTGCATCTGTACGCATCTTTCATGTACACGTGATTTCTTTGAATTCTGCCTGAAACACTTTTCACAGCCCTCAAATTTGATCCAATCTTCAACAAATTTCACATTCTGTCAAACTGGACTGCTGGTTTGATTTTCAAAAGGATTTTTTTAAAGGAATTGCCTTTTGTTGCAATTCAGTTCTAAAGGTTGTGACATTGTGGCCTATTTTAGATAAAATGAAGTGAAGCCTGCAAGCTGGTTCGAGCTTTCTCCTCGAGTCTTCCGCTATAATCACATATACGATGTATTCAATACACCATCTGCCACACTGCTCACCTAAAAACTACTGCTGCTGTTCAGACAGCATTTCAAAAGCCCCACCTCCAGTCCAGCATCCACTTGACTCTGACTCTACCTTCCCAAGGGGGGATGTTAGTATCATCACTCCCTGCTGTGTGTCACTGTAGGAGTGACGACAGAGCCTAGACGCAAAATAGAATTCAGAATATGTCAAAATCACTAGTTTGTCCCAGAGAATTCAGTCCTTTTGCAGCACATGTTGCAATATGTGAAGAACCTTTAGTTCACTGTAACCTGTGGTCAATTAGATAGGCCTATATTTTTTGAAAATGTGTATAATCAATGAACTCTAAAATCTCCTGAACACTGATCAAATGCATATCTTTTATGCAACCACAAATGTAAAATGGTGTAAAAAAGATTTTGTAAATGCTCCGTACTTGTATAGCGCCTTTCTAGTCTTTTCGACCACTCAAAGCGCTTTTACACTACATCTGCATTCACCAGTCATACACTGAGCCTAAGTGCTCAAACGGAAACTAACATTCACACTCATCATACACTGGGGGCAATTCGGGTTCAGTATCTTGCCCAAGGACACTTCGACACGCAACTAGGGGGAGCCAGGGATTGAACCGCCGACCTTCCGATTAACGGCCAACCCGCTCTACCTCCTGAGCCACAGCCGCAATAAACACGTTGCAATAAGAGTAATGTATACTGAGGACACAACAGCATCATTTCTATATTTGACAACATTTCTCTGATTTCTCTGGTCTTCAGAATCATTTCAGCGTTTTTTCAGAACTGTATTATTGTTTTTGTGAATTAAATACTTTCCACTACATTGATTCTCATATAGTCTATGGTATTTATGAATTAGTCTGTGAAAACAACAGGAACAAAGTTCACCTTTTCCATTAGTGACTGTGGCCTACAGTACTGATCATGTGTACATTGTTAGTTAATCACTGCATTTAAAGTTTTAAGTCCAATAAGCTGATTGTTTCTCTCTACTGTCAATAATTTGCACGCATCAGTGACTCTAAAGTCAAACTGTTGCATAACTGTTTTTCTTTTCACTTTGTCAGATCAAGACCCAACTGTTGTGATTGGGACTGAGGGACAGTCCGTAATCATATCATGTGGCACTGAGCTGGACATCATAGCCGCCTCAGAGAAACACTGGTGCCGCTTGGACAGTGCAGGATTTTGTCAGCCAGACACAATCATGAGTTCTAAAAATAAAACCAGAGAGGAATTCAAGATCCTTGACAGTCATGGCTCATTCTCCCTGGAGAAGCACCAGCTGACACACAACGATTCAGGATTTTACCGACTTATTCAGATATTTCCACATCAGACAAAGGCCTGTGTAGTGGAACTCCAGGTTAAAGACAAACCCAAATTTTTGCACATCAGTCCCGTTCAGGACAGGCCAAAGCCAGACAAGCCTTTTGAGATCATGTGCCAGTATTCCCAGGAGTTGCAGGAATTTTGGAAAAATTGGCTATGTGACGATTCAGAGTGTCCTGAGACAGTGAAGAGCGTAGACGATAGGTTCAGGTCTGCCTAGTACTGACTATTGATCACGTTGCTTGCTCAAATATTAGATCTTTCCAGTGTTTGGCAAAGACGTCAGGGAGCACTGTAAGATCCAGTGTTTACCAGAAACCTTTGATCCAGAATCCTGTTGTAAATGTGGAATTATATAATGTAAAGAATGGGACTGTAAAGGTCACTGCTTACAGCCAGCTTAATCTCATTTGTTTTAAACCTAACAGGTATAATTGGGACAGATGGGATGCAAGGTATAATGACTTTTATTATTATGACCACACTTACTGGTGTAGAGTGAGTTACGATCACTGTCTGCAAGTGAGAAAGAATGTACTAGAGACATTAACCTCAGTCACATTAGAAATATGTGTGACGCCAAATGATGATGGAACAACATATCGCTGCTCACCCGGGAATAAAGAGGTTCGAATTGTTGTCATCGGTATGTACAATACTGCAGATTAAACGTTTATGTTTAAAAAGCAGATATGTTATTTTGTTGAGGAGGTGGTATTATACTCATTTCCAAGTTCAAAATCTTATTTAGGGGTTGTACCAGAACAGGTTTTCATTGTTTCATTTGAAAAAAAACACCATATTTTTGTCATACTGCACATTGCTGCAGCTCCTCTTTTCACCCTGTGTGTTGAAGGCTTCGTTTTAGCTATGGAGTGATACATCCTGCTTCTACATGATTTTTGCTGGGAGTTGCACATGCGCAGTTCCTAGTTAAGGGCTTCAAGCCAATCAGAAGCAGAGAAGGGCGGGTCAGTGAGAAGCCGGTAAAAACGGCTTCGGTTTAGCTGTGTATCCCCTTACCGGTTTAGCAACATGGACTGGAGCAAGAGTTTCAGATTGACGAGTTATTAATTTGTAACAAAAGTATCTTTCATCTATAAAGTTTTAACTGAGATCTGTCTCTACATCACAGTAACAACTTTATGTCCACTGACTGCCTGGAGGGTAGCTAGTGTTTGGAAAGGAGAGGAGAGCTGTGTGCTGCAGCTCACTGTTTTTCCACCGGTGTCTTTTGAGGGTGAGTCGGACTAGCCGCTTGGTAAACGTTATATGATGTGCATTTTACTTTCATCCCTGTGACGTCACAGGGATGAAAGGGAAGCGGCTGAACTACAAATAGGGTGTTTTCAGGCAGTTCAGAGCAGAGTTTTCTGTGGGATATGGGAACTCCCTTTGGACTGGACTTTTTCACTTTGCAAACCTATTACATGCACAAAAAAGGTATATAACTCAATAAAGGAGAGGGAAAAAGGCAAAAAGCATAATACCACCTCTTCAAATATTTGTAAAGGTTGTGTGTGATGTTGTATCTGCACTGTAAATGTGTCTGACTTTGAAACCATCTTTCCCTAACGTTAGCAAACCAGTTTTCACGTCTCACCACATCCAAACCCTGACAGGATCATATGAAGTGCTTTTGCAATGTGCCCCCCCCCCCCACAGAATCTTGGTTCCAGTTAATAAGTGACGAATGGTATTCCAAGTTTGTGCTAGGATGCAGATTGGTCTCCTGCATGAAAGTCAGACATGCTGCATCATGGCAAATGAAGATGCATTCTATGTTCAGTGACATCACATTTTACTCTCCATCTTACAGCACCTCCTCCTCAACGAGTCATTCCAGCTGTGAGGCCCATAACTCCCGGGAACGTTCTACCAAAGTTGTATTACATGTTCTTTTTTCTAGTATTAGAACATTTATTGCAGCCAGTTTAACTCTGAAGTTTCCTGACACTAAATATTCTTGTCTTCCAGAGCCAATAGCGGCATAGAGCATGGAGTTGGCATCATAATAGTATTGACCAGCGTAATACTTCTTATCATCATTGTGTGTGTTACTGTCACCACATGCAAGGGTAAGTACCAGCAATACACTTTATAATTTATTATAAATAAATGCCCACTTGAGATTCTTACCGTATGATAAATGATTTCACACAATATATCATCTATCATTTTAATTAATACAATTTGATTAACAAAGGGGCAAGAAAAATATTCAACCTACAAGAAAGTGATGTATCATGAATATTCATAGAAGGGATCTTTGTGTGGAGTTAGGTTATTTTTTCGTCCAATGTTGTTGCTGTTTAATTGATCGGTGGAGAGCACACTGACATTTAAATGCAGCATAATTACAGGATTATAATAAATATAACTTGTCAGAAATAATAGAAACATGTATAAAGCAACATGATACTGCTATACTGCGCACACAATTATTAGGCAAGTGAGTATTTTGACCACATCATAATCTTTATGCATATTTTCCAACTCAGCTGTACAACAACAGCCGTATAAAGTTGAATGCTCATTGGACTGAAGCATATCAGGTGCTGTGAATTTTTGTAATAAAGGAGAGTTTGGCCTAAGGAGATTAACACCTTATATCAAGGTGTGCAGCTTCATTACCTCAGGTAAAATAGGCCAAAAAAGAGATTGAACTGACAATGAAAAGTCAAAAATAGTAAAATGCCATTCAGACGGATGCAACTACCTAAACTTTTGAGGCATGACCACCTGTTGCGGCCACAACTAAAGTAAACTCAAGTGTGACCAGCAACAAATCAAAGGACACCACCAGATGATTAGTTATAAGCAAATTAATTTATTTACAAAGTAAATGACCAAAATTCTAATCAAACTATGGGACTCTGGAGGTCTGGCCAAAATAACAAAAGAAGTGAGGAAGACTGGGCTAGCTCACCAAGGGCTGAAGGACCCAGGATTCACCCCTAAACTATCCAAAGGAAGTATCTAACCTAACAAAACCAAAACCGTGAAAACTGAACTACCAGTGGCCTGTACTATGAAGGGAGTTCAACCTCTTCAGAGTTAACTCAGGGTAATCAAGCAAACTCAGGGTTGACAAAGTCTGACTGCCTACACTGTTGTCAAACATTACTACGACGGTGAATAACATGTTGCTTGTGCATGCTCTGTATTTTCCCCAGAAGAATGCATGTTGATTGCGTCAGGATATGAGGAGTTTAAAGACACATTAACGGTCAAATCTAACATCATGGCGGCCGACAAAAAAGACAAAACAATTATCTTATCTCCTTTTAAGCCTACTTCAGTCATGACACAATTGCATTAACGATCAGGCTCCCTCATTCATCCTCTTTGTTAACGTATGACATAATACAACATGTGGGCTACCTGGTTGCCTAGGCAACGATAAACTACAGCGCTGCTAGTCAACGGTCTGGGCTCTGCCTCTGACGGTCTACATTCTATTAGCTAAACGTTTGGATATAACGAATTAAAGAACAACATAATAAGATCCCAATGCCCCAGTGCAGTGATGTGGACACTGTGCTATAGGAGCTGCCGTCCTTCAGATGAGACGTTAAACCGAGGTCATGACTCATTGTGGTCATTAAAGATCCCATGGCACTTGTCGCAAAGAGTGGGGGGTTCCCTCGTGCCATGGCAAATTGCCCAACCTGGCTTTCACCATCTGGCCATCTAATCATCCCCCATAGTAATTGGCTCAATGTTTCCCTCCCTCTCTGCCTCAAGCTGATGTGTGGTGAGCGTTCTGGCGCTAAATGGCTGCCGTGCATCACCCAGGTGGGTGCTACACATTGGTGGTGGTTGAGGTGATTCACTGTGAAGCGCTTTGAGTATCTATGATAAAGCGCTATATAAATGTCATTCATTATTACATCATTATAAGAATGCAGCACAACCCACAGCTTACAGTATTTCACAAAAGTGAGTACACCCCTCACATTTTAGGAAATATTTGGTGATATCTTTTCATGTGACCACACTGAAGAAATGACACTTTGCTACAATGTAAAGTAGTGAGTTACAGCTTGTATAACAGTGTAAATTTGCTGTCCCCTCAAAATAACACCTCACACAGCCATTAATGTCTAAACCACCGGCAACAAAAGTGAGGACACCCCTAAGTGAAAATGTCCAAATTGGGCCCACAGTGTCAATATTTTGTGGGGCCACCATTATTTTTCCAGCACTGCCTTAACTCTTCTTATAGCCTAGGCCATCTTTATGTAGAGCAACCATTTGTTTTTATAGATCCTCAGAGACTTCTTTGCCATGAGGTATCATGTTGAACTTTCAGTGACCATTATGAGGGAGTGTGAGAGTGATAACACCAAATTTAACACACCTGCTCCCCATTCAGACCTGAGACCTTGTAACACTAACAAATCACATGACACCGGGCAGGGAAAATGGGTAATTTGGCCCAATGTGGACATTTTCACTTAGGGGTATACTCACTTTTGTTGCCAGCGGTTTAGACATTAATGGCTGTGTGATGTGTTATTTTGAGGGGACAGCAAATTTACAGTTATACAAGCTGTACACTCACTACATTACACTCACTACATTGTAGCAAAGTGTCATTTCTTCAGTCTTGTTACGTGAAAAGATATAATCAAATATTGAAATCAAAAGTGTGAGGGGTGTACTCACTTTTGTCAGATAGTATATACCCGCAGTGATCGTGAGCCCTTTTAACTGCAAAAAGAATTGTTGAAAATTGAATGGGGGTGTTCATAAACAGGCAAAAAAAGTGCATACCTACAAAATAACACATTTTCCTATAAATATCCTATGTTTCACATAGGATAATTTTCGATTATGTATTTTATGGACTCACATTATGTCCATTGTAATTAAAAAATGGAGCCAAGGGAGAGGGGAAAAGAATTTCCAAGATTAATGTGGTAGATTTACGAGAAACTGATAATCACAAATCTATAAGTCAAAAACTTGAATATATTCTCTGACATTGTATTCATACATTTATGAGAGAAACTCTCTGAAAAATAGTGTTTTTTTCAAGGAACCACATCCCTTCTCTTTGCAAGGCTGCAACATCATACACACACATACACACGTACTAAGGCCTCCTTTGGGGTCGGATGACAGAACACCCACTTTTGGGGACACCACTTTCTGAATGGTTTAGAGTGAAGCTGCCACCATTCTCAGATGTGGGGGAAACCCTTATTACCAAAACTGCTTTTTTTCCCCCCGTCTGATTTTTTCCCCAGAGATTGGGGACAACGATTATTTAAGCAACCTTAGGGGACTTGGGCTGTACACAAACTCTGACAGAAGTCATCTTTGGGGTCTTTCTTTCTTACAAGCCAGAGATTCCACACCTTGAGATAGCCTCATCCCCCATGTTAGGGAAGTCATTTGAATTGAGGGTTGGAGAGTTAAAATTAACTGAATCAACACAAAACATGAAGACAATTAAATTTTTAACAAGTAAATGTTACAAACAATAAGGAGACCCACACAAAAGTACAAAACGCAAGAAATAATGTTTAAAGAGAATGACATTTGTTGCAGCCTCATTGATGCTTTACAAAACAAAAAGGGCAATTATTACAAAATAAATGTTAAAGGGGCTATATGTAGTTTTTCTAATGAAATTACTTATTGATAAATCACATTTTCCTTCCCTTGTTGTAAATGGGCTCAAAACTCACTTAGAAAGGAAGCACAGGCCTGTTTTCTCTGTTGCTTGCGTCAACCACCATTCTGCTATAAATGTGAGGACACCGGGTCGGATTCAACTCTGTGAGTGCTCCCAAGCATCTCTGACTACAGCAACAACACCGCAGCTAACGACATGCAGTCCACTAACACCATAAAACACTCCAACATAAACTCCATGTAAGGATAAAAACAACAAAGTTTTATGTAAGGAAGCCTGTCAGACCAAATAAGATTCAGATGATGTCGGGTAAAAACAGTCACACCAGAAAGTCACGGAGAGAGTCACGTTAGCTCATTAGCAGTTGATAACATTATCCGATGCAAAGATGTATCACTTTCCACTTTACTTCACCAGCTAACACGACCAATATTACTATCCTGTGTACCACCGGTATTATGTCAAAGTGTTGATTTTTGCTAGCAAGAATGGATGTGTACAAAGCAAATGTGGAGTATTTAGTTTACTAGCCTATAGTGATACAGGGCAGAGGCAGCTAGCTATCCTTAGCACAGATCCACAGCTGTTTGCTGAGTAACGTTCAATTTAGATTTATTGTGGTTTTACCGATTCTCAGGTACACACTTCTCCACCTCTCAGTCACTGTAACTAACGTGACCCACATAATATACAATACTGCAACAAAATGGCAACAACAACACAAAGGAAGAGCCATCCACTAACACTACAGTAAAGTTACTTACTGCGGTCAAACTGTTATAAAGTCTCACAACAGTTCAGTCCAGCTCACTAACCGTTAGTTACTGAAAGGCAGCAGGCAAGCTAAGCTGTAGCACGTCGGCTAAATGCAATTAATGTAATGTTACCATGTAACCAGCATGGATTAGTTCAACCTGCAGCTGATAAAACTATTACTGTAACGTTGCAGTGGGAGTTTACCAGAGTTTCCAGCTCTGACTGTTCTCCCTGTCTGTCTATAGCCGCTGTCCTTTTTTCCGGGAGTATTGTGCCAATTTGCGGCTCGCTGCGCTGAATGAAAGGTACGGAGCCTGTGTTGAGCTGCCTCTGAGCTGGGAATGTAGCCTGAACATGTCTGGAGAAAAGCCACAGACTGCATGTCTGTGTTCCTGAGTTTATTGCAGGATTTCTGTATGAAAGTGGTTGTGTTTCGGATAATGCTCGCTCATGAGTTCAAGCAAGCACGCGTAGGAGCAGACACCTGGTTGCAATCTTAGAACCGCACCACTAGTGGCTGCTGAAAACACCGTAATGCCCCTTTAAACAGAATGCAACAGTGGCCGAAACTGCTTGCCCTCTCCCCACCTACTTCTACTCCGTTTTTGCATTCATGTGGAGGGTCCCCCACATTGAGTGGCATCCGAAACCAATGAGGGTGGAGTGGTAGTGGGTTGTTAAACCCTCAGATGTTGAGTGAGCAATGATGCTGGCTTGTTGAAAGTGTGTAACACAAAGGGTGTTACACACTGCACGATGGGGGACCTTTCTTTCAAATGCGAGTTCTGCGTGACTTCGCCGGTTCCGAAACTACGCTAAAATTTCATATCACCATTCACAGGGCAACAACATAGCCCAAATGTTATATAGTGTTTAATTAAAAAAGGCTCTTGTCTGATAGACAAAAAAGCTGTTGCTGTTATTGAATCGTATTCATCTCATGGGAAAATCTTCAACCAAAATAAAATAGCCTACATTAAAGGACAGAATAGAACATGGCATAACTACTGTAGATACACAGGGGGATCGCGTAACAAACAACAAAGGCATTAAAGAAAAATAGTTAAGTCTTTATACTTAGGTTTTAAATTCTTCAGATTATATAATGCTTTAGTATAATATTTGATTTATAATGAAATGTTGCATTTGTGAATGTAATATTTTTCATCTAGGATAAAGATGTTTAAATATATAGCCTAGGCTTTTCTTTACAATGAATATCAATCTTTTCATAAAATAATATATTTATTTTTCGTGATGTCTAAAGTCACGTTCTTAAAGAAATATTCGACACAAACATAAAATTAATGACAAATGCTTTCAGTTTCGTTGTTGCAAAAAATCCACACTTTTCCTCAACATCAGTCCTGAATCTTAATACAACTATTGTTTATTTGATATACGTATTATAGTAGTGAGTAGGCCTAGGCTACAGCGGTAATGTCAGATCCTATTTACGCTGGGGGGAGAGGGTAGTTCGTCCGAAAGTTGTCTGCTGTATGTAAACCCCATTGGGTGACTCCGACCAGAGTTCACTCTTTGTCGGAAGTGGCGAGGGTCTAGTTTCGGAAAGGCCCAGAGACTTTTCAACTCTGAGCTTTGAACCAGTGTCTCACAGCTGCTACTGCTAATACATTGCATTGAGGCTGAGGACTGAATACTGGCCAAAAGGCAGAGCTGTTGTTTCTGCTTTGGCTGAACATTTTAGAGTAAAACTCAAATGCTAAGTCAGTTTTAAAATGCACAATGAGTACTGGATTGCTAAATGTCATGCATGCAGTCACGTTTTGCAGGAACAGTGAAAGTTTTGATGAACTTTATCATGTGTTTCTCGACAGCATCAACTTCTTCTGCTTCCCATTCTGTTTTCCTGTTGGTTCTGTGAAGAAAAGAATAAATGTAATTTTATATAGTAATACTGTGAAACGTGCAGATAAAGCCATAATGTTTTACCCCAGTACCAGCATTTTATAGCATTTTGGCAGAGTTTTTTCTTTTAATTTAAATATTTTTCATGGCATTCTACCAGTTTTTGGGTCATTTCTGTCTGAGTTGTCCTAACATTTTACCAGAATTTTAGTGGCAATTCCATCAAAGTTTTTGTGACATTTTGATTAGTTGTCATAAAATTGTACAGAAGTTTCCATGATATATTGCTGGTTTTATGAGATTTTCATGTGACTAATAATGCATTTTGTTGACATCTGAGTTAAGTCTTAAATTGAACTGAAAAACTGGAGCCTGTCTGCCTGTATCTCCGTATTTGTATTGCGCCTTTCTAGTCTTTTCGACCACTGAAAGCACTTTTACACTAAATCTGCATTCACCACACACATTAATTCACTGAGCTTAAGTGCTCAAACAGAAACTAACATTCACACACATTCATATACTCACCAGGGGCAATTCGGGGTTCAGTATCTTGCCCAAGGACACTTCGACATGCAGCTCCTGGAGGAGCCGGGGATTGAACCGCCGACCTTCCGATTAACGGGGACCACAGACGCCCCTATCTGCGGCTAGTTAGCTCGGTCAATTAGCTGTGCTGCTAGTGGTTCTATTAAGTTACTCATCTTCGGGGTGCTAAGACCCAACCCTGGCAAGAAAAACACCTCAGTACTGTATTTCCAGTGGTCAAACTGGCCTCTGTCGGTCTCGGAGGCTCACCATGGTCCCGGTCCAGCTGCCGTGTTCACTCACTGAGAACTGGAGCTAGTCTGCACACCAGTCTGCATGACGGGGTGGGGGCGTGAACACAGACTCGGCGCTACTGGCAAACTAGCATGGATATACAAATGATTGAAACCCCATCAATCAGTCCAGGCTGTCCAGTGAATAAAGGTAGTGTAAGATGGATGCATACTTTGAGGTCCAAATATCAGAGGAAGAATGGTGCATTATGAATGTGAACACTGTTTGTATACCAAACAGTAAACAATGTCTGCCTCTCAAAGGTAAACTTGCTGAGGCACCAATACATAAGAGTATCCGTACAATTGGGGACATTTAACACACATTCTACTGCCACCAAAATGGGGACACTCATGTGACAAATCATTTTACAGACACCTGTTGCATTTCCTTCTGCATTTTACATTAGAAAAAGATGTGTTATTAGTTATCGTACCTGTGTGCCAAGGTCAGTCTGAACCACTATAACTGTAGGTAACTTCTTCCTCTGGCACATGTCGCAGAGACACAGGTGCGGTTTGTTGTTCACTTGAGTTGTCCGCATTTGGCAGTTTCGGTTTTTGTGTCACACCATTCCACATGATGGGAGATCCGACTCTGTGGAGTGCTGAGCTCCTGGAAACTCAAACTTCAGGATTTCCCGATGTGACTCAAATCTTCTTAGTGTTCTTAGAAAAAAATCTTCTCCGACTTCGTCTAGAGTCCGTTTTCTGACATCACATAGCAATGGCAGCACACTTGGACAGCCATATCTTAAATAATAAATCATCCTCTATAAAAGGCTTTAAGTATATTTACCTGTATTTATTTGTAGTTATACATACAGTACTTTAACTCTAGTAAAAGGGTGGTGGGGGGGACACACACACTCACACACAAAATTTAAAATAAGTGATTTTGGGGACAGTGGCGATTTTAGGACAGAAATGCATGTTGGAGAATGGGGACGGTAATTTGGGGACGGTAATTTTCGTCCCCAATTGGAAAGCCCAATCAACTGGGGTGTATTCCAAAAAATGTCCCCAATTTTGGCTTAAGTCAACACACACACACACACGTGTGACGGTGGGACCAGAGGGCTCTGTGAGCGGTCGGCTGGCCGACCTCGCCAGCTCTTCACGCAGGTTGGCTCCTCAACTCTGAAAACCTTCAAGCACATTTTTGTTCTGCCATCACTTCTCGTAAAACTGTCAATATTCAAAATCTACAGAGTTGATTTCTCACCTCAAAACTTTTCAGAAGTGGATTTAGTAATGAAATTACATAAGGAAATTGTAAAATATAAAACTTTCTGTTCTGTCTGGCGTGCGCAATGATGATGCAGTGAATAGTTTTCACTTCACATTTTAGCATCGCCTCAGCTCGCTTGGAACCTCAACGGAGGTGATACGCAAAAAAATACCTGGTAGCCTGTACAGGTACAACTTTTCCAAAAAAGGCGAGGCGAGTCGAGCTGGTACTATGCAGTGGAAAATGGGCTATAGGTGATTGCCCACAATACTATATTATCATGCACCTTAAGAGACTTTGCTGTGAATTGGGTGTAGGTTGAGTGATTTGAATTTTTTGTAACTTTAATTTCAGGGAATTTCCGATTTTAGGCTATTAACCCTTACCCTGGCTCCGTATTTTTTGGACATGTAAAACAGTCAATCTTAAATGTGAAAACAGTTATGAGAATTAAATTATAGCCTACAGATGGGCTACATCTCAAAAAATTCCATCCCGTTATTAAATTAACATCTCCTCCCTAAAATCATAGGGGTTGCAGTGCTCGCTGTATGAACATAATGTTATTGTGTTAAGAATAACATCCTTTCAGCTGCAACCGCAGTGGAAAAAATCAGGATGAAATCGAAACAGATTTTATCAAATGCTGTGAATTAATAGCTATAATACTTCTCATCATTAACACTGGTGTGTAGTCCATGTATACAGGGTAACCTCGAGTAAACCACAAACATAACTTGATCTGAGCAGTTTAGAGAGGCAGCGTAAATTGCCATGGCAACAGACCTCAGTTAACACCTATCCACCTTTCGTAGTTCAGGTTAATCTGGAAGTTACATCCAGCGTCACAAAGTTACTCCTGAAGTTACCTGGATAAGCCTGTTACCTCGCTTCATAGTCCAGGCCACAAGTCTCCTTCCTCAAAATAAATAAGACAGCAAAAGAAAACTAAAACACACACACACACACACACACACACACACACACACAACACACTGGTCACAGGGCTGCTTGTTTCTCAAAGAGACAGGAACAAAAAGGACAATCCCTCCTTGTCCTCCAGCCTTTCTTAAGTAGACAAAACAAACAAATGCATAAAAATGCCATCCGATGGTGAGGGTGGCCTTGCAAAATACAACCAAAAGACCTAACACATTGTAATACAAATAAATAAAATAAAAGAAACACAAATACCTGCAGTACAATAAAAATATTCCTTAAGACTGAATAAAAACTCAATCTAATTAGCATTTAACAACCATTCACCACATGGTCGATTAAAACAGTGATCTGACTGATTTAATTTAATCTCAACTGGGAGTTCCATTCCAATGCTGCTGTGTATATAAAGGTGTTTTGCCCAGAACAGCTCTTAAATCTACAAGGTACTATGTCAGTGGCACTGCCGCTAGTTGAGTAGCTATGAGAGCTCCTAATAAGCTTAAAATAACCTTTAAAATACCATGGCTCATTCCTATGCAAAATCTTGTGTTAATCTCAGTTTCAACTGCCTCACACTGTTTTCAACTGTCAGTCATTTTAAATCCTTCAGTTCAGAAGAGCTGACGTGGGTCCTATTGTTGAGGTTCAAGATCAACCTGACTAATTTATTCTGTGCCATTTGCAGTTGAACTTTTATTCTCCTGGTGGTACTGCTGTACCATGTCGTACAAGCATAGTCGAAGTGTGGCAGAATTAAAGCATTTGCTAACACTTTCAACGTTTCTTTATTTAGAAAATGCACCTTATGTGCCAGAAATTTCATTCTTTAATTCCAAGTGGGGCGCAAAAAGCGCATCGAGAAGAAGAGACACAAAATGAACTGCATCAGTTTCTTGATTTGTTCACAATCAACTTTCGCTGAAGCAGCAACCACAGCCTCTCAAATGTTGTTCAAACAGGTGTATTGTCTTCGCTGACTGTGAATCTGATGTTTAAGAAAAGCATACAAAATCTCAATAGAAAAAAGAGATGATAATGATTGGAATCATTGTAGTAATTCATTAAAGAACATCCTAATGTATTAAATGCAGTAGTGACAATAAGGCAGCTAACATCACAGTATTTAATGTTTCCTGGGCCAACAGTGACCACCGGGTGGAGCCTCACTGTTGATGCCACAGCAGGGTTGTTCAGTGGCATTCCCTCCACTGCCCTTTCGACAGCTCCACATAAAAAAGCCTGATGGTTGTTTGGGAGGCTTTCAGTACCTTGAAAAGTATAGCAGAATCTGGAATGTTGGTACCTTGGCTGACAAGCTGTCCTCCTGAGCACTCCAGCAACCCATCAGAGGCAGCCTTCCAATGACTGGCTTCAAAGAAACCCAGCCTCAAACCCTCTGTTGAAGAGTTCAGTACTAAAGAGGTAGAAATGGTCTCGCTGCCTATATTGTGTCCATGGGCCGTCACTGAAGAAGTGGACCGCAGAGATGGTGGTTTGCTCTTTTTTGACACAGTCAAGCACTGGCTTCAGGTGCTGCCATATTGCGGGTCAGACCTTTACATTTTGATGGAGACACAGAGTGCTAGTTGTTTACAATCTCAGAGCTATATTTACAACCATAATACCACATTCCCCATCCATAAATAGATGTGGATTAGGCATTCACTGGGTGTGAGACTCTGCTAGAGTTCCTCCTGAGTGCTCTCCACTTGCTGTTTGAGGGTGACCTTTGACATTTCCACATTCGTTTCTCAACTGACTGCTGAAGTAAAGGAGACATAACCTTTGGTATTTTATTGGCTGGATACGGAATAGCATCTGGTTTTGCAATCTGACCATTCCCCTTACATACACCTGTTATTCAGGGGTCACAGTTCACAGACTGAGCACGGATATTGACACAAAGTTGGTATAGCTTTTTCTAAACTGCCAGCGAGGGATGGACAACATAGAAAGGGCGAATAGGAGGTGGTGGAGTCCACATTTTCAGAGAGGAACTTTCCTCTTCTGCACCTTTTCTTGGCTCTTGTTATTGTCAGCCTTTTCCCTGTGGTAACCCCGCTGATAGCTTTACTGTAATCATCATGAATGTAGAAAAACCTTATCTTTGCTGGGCACAAGCGGTTCTGAGTGGCAGCTTCCTTTGGTATCTGCTGACAGACAGAGAGATGTCAGACAGTCTCAAGGACTTTTCTGCCAACTGTTAAAGGTGGTATTTTCCTTGTTATCACTCTTGAGTTTTTCAAAGGATGAAACAAAAGTGAATTTCTTAGATTCGCATTAGAGGATTGCTTATTGATTTGTGCTTGAGGTGAGGCATGTCCCTTTCTAATCCGCTGGATCCGGTTTCTACATTTGGCTGTGCTCTTCTTTAAGTCAACAATCTTATTTTGTTGTCTTGTTTTCTTGCTAAGTTCTAGTTGCCTAAAATAAAATAAAACAAATACATGATTCAGTGACTCCACCACTAGATTACTACACCTTTATAAAATGTGCAGTAAACATGATGTCATTTTTACCTGTACGCATTACAAATTACAGGTTGGCAGAAGCAAGAGTTATCATGTCAAGGCAATTTCCAAGCCATTTGCCCTTAATTGAGTAAAGCCTTCCTGTTTCTCTTTTCCCCATAAGTACCCAAACTTAGTCACAAGTGTTGTGCATAGGAAGCACATGTTCAATGTTCTATGTACCTAAAACTAGCCTTTCTCCTGACCCTGACACGCGGAGCCTGAACCAGAAGAAGCAAACTGCTCTGGGTAAATTCAGGACTTGCTGGTGTAGGAGTGAGCTTTTGCAAAGCAGTTTTTCTGGCTTTACTACCTTCATGACATCCGTTTTTGCATCTCTGCAAGCAAGTTTCTCTGTGTTTACATTTACATTTACTCATTTGGCAGACGCTTTTATGCAAAGTGACTTACATTTGAGGAACAACATACAAGCATCAACAGAGCATCAAATACAGATCTACTGACAATACATACTAGTAAGAGCTCATAGTTCATATCACATCAATGGGGTAAATACCTAGAGAAGGAAGTAAGAGTTAACAAAAAGTGCAATCAATACAAGATAATTGTAAGGGGATAGAAGAAGAGCACAGGAAGTGCATGTTAGAGGTTAGGAGTTAGGAGTTAGAGGTGTTATAAGAGGAAGTGTTCTCGGAAGAGATGACTTTTCAAGAGCTTCTTGAAGTTAGAGAGGGACACCCCTGCTCTGATGGCATGTGGTAGCTCGTTCCACCATCGTGGTGAGAACAGATGAGAATAGCCGGGACTGGGATTGCTTTGTGTGAAGGGATGGCAGAGCCAGGCGGCGTTCATTGGAGGAAGGAACGTTGACTTGTATTATGGAGTTTAGGTAGATGGGTGAATACCCAGTAGTAGCTCTGTATGCAAGCATTAGTGACTTGAATTGGGAGGCCATGGGTAGCCAGTGGAGTCACTCATTAATGGAGTGACATGAGTCCTTTTGGGCTTTCTGAACCATTTGTAGGGGTTTCCCAGCACAAGCTGTAAGACCTACTAGAATGGCATTGCAGTAGACAAGGCGAGAGATAACCATGGCCTGTACCAGAAGCTGGGTGGCGTACTGAGTGAGGTAGGGCCTGATTTTCCTTATGTTGTATAGAGCAAAACGGCACGACCGAGAGACAGCAGCAACATGGTCTGAAAAGGACAGCTGGTCATCAATCATGACACCCAAGTTTCTCATCACCCTGGTTGGAGTGAGGGTTGAGGAGTCAGTTTGTAGTTTGATGTTATGGTGGATAGATTGCTTGGCTGGAATGACCAAGAGTTCACTCTGTGTTTATTATCATTAACTGACATACTGTTAACTACCTACTAACACATTACATGTTAAAGCCAACATCTAAACAAACATGTTACTTTCCCACATATTAAGAGAAAATGAAAGCAAGGTACTAACATGTGACATGGCCATTGTCCAAAGTCTTGAAGATGTAACTCCCTGGTAATAACTGTTTTAAGGAATGTTACATTTTTTTAGTGGATGGGTCCTACTATGTTAACAGTGTTGCACTTTAAATGTGGGACACAGGTAAATAAATACAATGGATTATTAATGAATTGATATCATTAATAAATCAAAAATTCAACCCGATTCAAGGAAATGCTCGACTACACTTTGTTGCTGTACTGTAGATTTAAGTTTTCTTTTCCTTGTATATGTTACATTCACTGCAAATGAATAAGATCTAACTACAGTGTTGTGTTTTAGGTCAAAGACTCAGACAAAGGTGCTGTGTGTTGTTTGTAAGGAGAACACCGCTGTCAGCAGTTAACGTCCATGCAAATATGTACGCAAACTCAGTCGCCCAGTATTACAGTCACCATCGTCATCAGGTTCCCCCACCTGATAACCAGGCTGAAGGTATGAATGATTTCTCTTATCTGACCACAACGTAACAAACGTTGTTTGTACAGTTACATTTTTAATGCCATACCAATAAATATTTGTATATACACAACAGATCAGATGAGTGTGTGTTTTGTGAAAGGGTTGAGTTGTATGGATATATCTAGACTTTCAGCCACCAACATTAACTGGGAGCTGAACTCCCTGGAACAATTGATTCAAGTGTCTGTTCCAGAGGCCTGAGACTGCATTTCAAATTGCAGACAGATGGGCAGTATGAATGTAATTCAGTTGAACAGTAACTCAGTTGAGAGATGGAAAATGTTGCTATCTATCTTTATAGGGGATGATAAGGAGACCTCAAGCAGCCTGGATGAAGAGGTGAGTTGAAGATGAAGTTTGGTTACTTCAACAGTCAGACAAGCAGACCAACATTTGAAACCATTTAAGGTTAAGGTAAAAGTGAAATTATTCCTCACTGCACAGTTTCCCTCTGCAAAGAGGGATAATTACACTAGGACAGAGCATATGAGTAATTATTTTACTGTCACCAATCTGTCTCATTGTCTGACTCCTCATGATTCTTGACTGACTGTATTGGACTGATGTTCCAATGTTAATGTGACAGACATGACTGTCAGCACCAAGTTGGCAGTGAGCTTTTTCCTCTCTTGTGCCTGCTTCATATTTTGCATTGTGCTGCAGTGTAAAAGTTATTAGACACTAAAGATGGGGCTGCATGTTGCTGACTTAGTGCAGAATACAGTCTTTGATCAGAACACATGTTCATTATCAGCTCTTGATGATATTTGCTTGGCAGCTACATTCATTGTGTGTTATTCCTGCTCAGTGATTCCTTGTTATTGCCCTTTTCCCCAGTTTGAGGAGTTGCCTGTTCGCCCAAAGACAGAGGACACAGATTACGTCAGAGTTAACCCCTTAGGAGCTGCAAGGAACAGTGAAAAGTTTGGCCAAGGTGGGCTCCTGCCTTGTAATTATGACAACATGTGTGGGACGCTGCTCAGAGTAGCTCAGGGTGCGCTAACAACATGGAAGATGATGATGATGAAGATGAAGTCACCTACACTCACGTGATCATCAAACCCAAACACAGACTTTAGTAGCTGCATGAGGAACTGTGGGATGGTGGACAGCATCAGCGTGAGGATGATGATGAGCTGAGTGAATTATTCTGACAGGTCTGACTCGACTATCTGTACTGCATATGACAGCTAAACAATCTTAGTAGCTAACATTGGCAGCATAAGCTAATATTTTATTTATACAACACAGCAAACATCTGTTTGCTTAAAAAGCTTACACATTTTGTACTTCAAGCAGAAAAACTAGACAGTGCAGATCAGCTGTGCATGTACCAGATCTGATGCAGACTTTTGCAGGCTTTAAAGCATAACAATTCTACATTAAACATATCATACATATACAGTCATATAGTTTATTTAGCTGTTGATCTGTCTTTTCCAACCTCTGTGCAGATCTGTCAGGCCGGCCAGGGGGTTAAGAAACAATGTAAAACGTAAGGCCTTGTTTTTATTTGCGAAACAGCTAAAAACTGGGGTGTGACTTCAGTATTTTGAATGAGGTTAGTGATAAGCCGACTCCAGGTCAACCCTCACAATCAAAGTCTACTGTTAAAATTTGAGCAGGTTTAATTCCACTTGTGTATGGAGGGAGATATTCCTGAATAGCAGGATATACACCTGGAGCAATAAAGATGACACATACAGACTTCTGGCTTGTCTCTAAAACCTCAATAAAGAAAAGGTTTTACAGTCCATACTTTAACAAGGTCACTGACTGCTTTTTTTCTACTTAGATTTTTTATTAATCTTTTACATGTTAAATAATTGTTGTACATACACTTAGGTTAACAATACATTTGACAGATGAATTAAGGTAGTGTCCAAAATGTAACAAACATACAGATAAAATAAAATTAAGAAGAAAATGCATGTTGAGAGTTTACATTCAATGGTCAGTTTATTCTAGCAGTTCCCATCGTGTTAGATGTTCCTCATTGCTGTTTTAGGTCTTGAACAATGTCCACTTCTGCCATTTTCCAACCAGTTGTGTCTCTTGCATTCTTAAATGATGCCAGTTTTTCCATTATGTATATTTCCTCTACTATCTCTGTCCATTGTTCTTGAGTAGGAGGTTCCACCTACAGCCATTTCTTGGTAATAGCTTTTTGCTAGCTATTAGCAATATTTTGAGCAGGTATCTTTCTTTTGAACATTTCCCTCGTGAAGTTACAAAAATAGAATACCATGTAAGTCATAGCTAGATCATATCCCAATATTTTCTGTATAGCTTCAAAATGTGTCAATTTCCATAACGGTAGAATTTGTAGACATTTCCAGAATATATGTGTGTGGTCCACTTCTAATGCTCCACAATCTCTCCAGCATGGAAGATTTATGTTTGAGTAATTACTCTTAACCTAGGGTGTAATATAATATGTACTGTATATTCCACATATTTTGCCAATGATTATCTAAAATGTTTGTGTTGCGTTTTTTCCCATTTTTCTTATACATATTTGGTTGAATGCTTATTTGCCATCAGTGCTTGGTATAGTGTGGATATAATTCTAGTTTCAGTATCTTTGTACAAATCAATCATAGTTTGAATCACACTGTCTACTTCGATGGAGGGGTCTCTTTTAATTTCTTTCTTATAGTAGACCCTTAGTAGTACCTACAGAATTCATGTTTGCCTAGATCATATTTTTCCTTCATATTCTGGAAACACTCCAGTTCTCCATCCTTCCCTAACGTGCACCATGCCGTGATTCCCTTGGTGACCCACTGTTTAAAACCCTTATCATATCAGGATGGCTTGAAATTACTATCAAATGCTATCCACTTTAGTAGATATGCATCTTTCTTTATCCTGTCTTTTAATCATTCCAAACCATAATTCAAAAATCTAGTGGCAGATTAGATCTTTCAATGTCATCAATGTCTTTTTGTGTCTCCTAATTTATCTTGTTGTAGTTTGCTTCGTATAATTTAGATAACTCTTTAGTGATATTAACTCCCAAGTATTTTCTTTTCTTTAGTTTCCAATTGAGATTAAATAAATCCTGGACTGTTGTTGATGGTGTATAGTTAAATGCACGTGCACACATGCAAAGGTCCGCCCAACACTGCTTGCAGCTTAAATTATAAATAGTATTCAACTTTATATAACACCAAGTTTGGGTACAATGTAAATCCAATTAGCCAGGAGGAAAAGTTAATGTGTGATCCTCCGATTACTTTGGAAGACACTGCCCAGATAGCAAGACTACATTGAATAAATATTGATTTTCCATCTGAATCATCAGAATGGTTGAGATTGAAATCTCAACCCTAAATAAATGTTGAATCAATATTGCAGTACTGATGAAAAACGACCATGTATGAGCGTGACATTGGAATAATATTGATTTATAGTTGCCCCGATTATACTTGATTAAGCATTGATTTGTAGTTGATTGGGTAACAACAACAATGTTGAAAAATCATCTATTTATAGTTGACCAGAAATGACATGATATTGAAAAGCCATTGATTTATAGTTGACCGGGAAACATGATTGAAAAGTCATTGAATTATAGTTGACCGGGAAACATGATTGAAAAGTCATTGAATTATAGTTGACCGTGAAACAGGATTGAAAAGCCATGGATTTATAGTTGACCGGGAAATATGATTGAGAAATCATTGAATTATAGTCAACTGCCAGTCAGTCAGAACTGAAGAAGTCCTTTGGATGAGGGACGAAACGTCTTCCAGTATCTTCAACCAAGTCCAGTTGCCCTTGATTTTAACCTTCGTTGGATAACATTGAATTATAGTTGACAGGGAAACATGATTGAAAAATCATCTATTTATAGTTGACCGGGAAATGACGTGATAAAAGCCATGGATTTATAGTTGACCGGAAAATACTATATGATTGAAAAGTCAATGCAGCATTATTGACCGGGAGACCATCGCTTGGTGGATCAACGTTCCTGAACCCCACACATCTCACAAGTCCACATCAGGTAAGCACATATTTATTTATCTAATGTTTAATTGTACCAAATTTGTAGACATTTATCATTTATTGACATTGTCTAACATTATATGCAGTCATAGACTATATACAAGTGTTTCAATACCATTTTATACTGACAAATAGCACAATATCCAAGCTCCATCGTATTAGGATAAGTTACTTCTCTAGTATAAATGCTAACTTTATCACCAGAAGATAATATCCTGTACAGGACTGTAAATTATGTTAAAAACTGTAATTTATCTTTTCTCAGATTTTGACTGCTTTGCGAAATATATGCACACCTTTCTCATGCTCGTAACTGATCTTAGCTAATGCCCCTGTCATTTAACTTTAAATAAGCCAGCTAACTTGATACATCTGTCAGTCTTCTACAAGTTTCAGCCTCCAGATTCAATCTATGACTGCATTTAATGTTTGACAATTTAAATAATATTAAACTATAAACATCAATGGATTCCACCACAGCCAAGCAGTCTACATCTTCAATAAACTGGCAAATTGGTAACATTAGTGAATTCAAGTAAGTTAACTTATATATATATAATATAGCGCCAATTCAGCCCGACTGACATTGTTCATCTTCACATCCTTTTCACTACTGAAAGTTGTTTTGTTTGTATATTTTCTGTTATAGATGTCCTGACTGAACCAATGGGGACAGAAGTCTTTGACTTTGCCCAGGCAGCACAAAAATGGCTTCCTATGCTCCAGATCTGATGGGTGGACAGAGCAGAACAGGAGTAGTGAATAATTTTTTTTATTCCATAAATAAACTTGTATTTTTTAACCCTCCCGCTATCTCGATCTTCGTTCATCTCCTCCGTGGAGATGAACCATCTACCACGCGCACGCGCTCACACGCACGAAGGGCAGTACGGAAGCGCGCAGCTCCTGCACACGTACTTGCTGCAGCCTCGGCACGTGGTGAAGGTTTTGCTGTCTTTTTTAGCGGGGCATATCTGACACCGCTTCCTCTTGCTGGCTTGGGGTTTCTGCTGCTGCTGCTGGAGCGGTTCGGTTCTGTCACGTGACCCAGTTTCAGAGGGGTCCTCTCGCGAAGGCGGTTGTGGATGAGCACGAGAATGCGGACGAGACTCGCACCGAGCCCCGCTCGCGTTCGCGTTCGCGCTCGCGTTCGCGCTCGCGCTCGCAGCGGTTCTCACGCATCGGACCAGCGCGAGCGAGGCCTCGGAGCGGGGCAGCCCGCGTCTTTTCTCTATAAGAGGGGCCACGAGCGCTTTACCCAGCTGCTCGAGGAAGAACCTGCGCTTGTTGCGATGCCCGGACAGCCAGCCCGGGTTCGTTTCTCGCCATATCACGTAAGCGTTGTACGCGGACACGTCGAGTATGTTGTGGAACACGGCCACGGGCCAGCGGGAGGTCATCCTCCTGCAACTGTAGGTGGCCACCAGCTTGTCCAGGTTGTCGACTCCTCCCTTGGTCGCGTTGTACTTGAGCACCAGCTCGGGTTTGCGATCGGGGCGCTCGCTGAGTCCGCTCGCGGTGAACGATGAAGCTGCCGCTGAGGATGATGGTCCTGCGGTTCGAGAGCGCCACGGTAGCGTAGTCATCACCAGCACGTTCTTGTTTTTCTTCGGTACGTACGAGACCAGCGTGGTGGTTCTGTTTCCTCCCGGTCCCGGTCCGGTAGCGAACGCGAACTCGGAGGAGAATGCGGCTCTACCTTTAGCGGAGATGAGCGCGGTAGGGAGCTCGGGTCTGTTCTTCCTAACGGTTCCGAGCATGGTCAGGTTCGCGTCTAGGAGCCGCTGGCCGAGCTCGTAGGACGTGAAGAAGTTGTCGCAGGTCACGTTGCGCGGTCCGAGGAGGTCGGCCGTTAGATCCAGTACCACGCGCGTGCCTTGGTTTTTTTCGGGACGCGCGCGGGTCGCTGCTGAAGACGATAGACTAGTAGACTCTCCGGCGGTGGTAGTAGTGTTACAGGGTTTATTATCTTTCCCCAGGTAGACCTGCATCTTCCACGCGTAGCTGGATTTGGCATCGCACAGAACCCAAGACTTGATCCCGTATTTGGCCGGTTTGCTGGGCATGTATTGTCTGAAGGGGCAGCGACCTGGAGAGGAGAAGAGAGGAGAGGAGAGGAGAGGAGAGGAGAGGAGAGGAGAGGGGATTTTTAGCTTAGGACAAATAATGGAGAAGCTGATAAACACACGCACGCACCCACGCACGCACGCTCTCTATATTATATTAGACTTGTGAACGGTGCTGTGCGTTTATGTCTTTCGCGTTCCTTCTTTCTCGTAACACACATAAAAAGAAAAAAGAACCACCTAAACAACCGATACAAGCTAATAAACGGGCCACGCGATTAGCGCGATACCACCACGTACCTCTGAAGGGGACCAGCTGTTCGTCCACGGTGACATCGGGTCCGGGGTTGTACATGTAGGGCAGCCTGTCGGCCCACCTGTCCCAGAGTTCTCTCACCGCGGCGAGCTTATCCGAGGATCTCCTCTGCGCCCTCGTCTCGCGGTCGTCGAAGCGCAGCAGCGTAGAGTATGCGTAGAACGCTTTCAGTGGCATGGTCGCTCGGAATATCGAGCGTCCGCTCTCCGCGTCCCACAGGCTCGCCGCGGCCTCTCCCCGGGACCTGTACACGCCCGCGAGGATGAGGAGGCCCGCGTAAGCGCGCAGCTCCGCTTCGCCCATGCCCGCTTTCCACCACGGGTTGCGCAGACCGTAGCTCGTGCGCTCGGCATGCAGGTTCGTCATCTCCAAGACGAGCGCACGGATCGCGCGCGTAAAGAAGAGCTCGAACGCGGAAGGTATGTCGCTCACCAGGGAAAGCGCGTACGGGGTGGGTCCGGGCGGCGGGGGATTGGGGGTGCGAGTACGAGAAGCATGATGATTATTATTATTATTATGATGATGAGGAATATGAGGGGCAGCGGTCGCTGAAGAGACATCGCGCGGAGCGGTGCGCGTCCAGGTGAAAGCTCCGTTTTTGGACGCGAGGTCGCTCCTGGGTAGTGGTTGCGTGCGCGATGGTTCTTCTTCTTCGTTTTTCTTCTTCTTCTTCTTCTTCTTCTTCTTCTTCTTCTTCTTCTTCTTCTTCGTTGTCTTCTTCGTTGTCTTCTTCTCCGTTGTCTTCTTCGCCACCACCTATTTGCTGCAGTTCGCACTCTTCGCGGTCCTCGTAATCGTACTCGCTGTCCGAGTGGGATCCGTTACCTCTAGCCTCGTTGCGCGCCTGCGCGGGATTCTCCATGGTTACGGTCTGTGGCTTCGATGACCTTTGCGTGAACCCGCGTGACCGTTAATAATAGGGTTACGCGCTCGGGGTTGGGTCAGTCTGACCCGCGTGGGGCTTTGTTCGCTTATATATCACCCGGGTCAGCCTGACCCTAAAGGGCTTCGTTCGCTTTATATCACGCGGGTCAGCCTGACCCTCAACCCCGAGCGCTCGTAATAATGTCATCAAATGTAATGCGAACGGTTTTGTAGTGCGGCCGGGTCAGGATGACCCCCCATGGCAGGCCAGGTTACGGTAAACCGCATGAGCGTATCCTCTCGTAGCGTACGCGAGAGGGAAAGGGTGCTCGCGGGTCTATCTGACCCGATAGAAGACAAGTCTTGTTTTTGTGTTGTTTTTGTTTTGTTACTCGCCGGTCTTGTACTCCGCGGGTCAGGTTGACCCCCGTGTCTCTCTGTTGTTGCTGCTGCGGGTCACGGTGACCCAGACGGACACGCGTTTGGCTCTCTCTCCGGGTCACCCTGACCCTCCGAGGCAGGCCTACAACATCAGCTACCGCTCTCTTTACTATTCGCTTTACTATTCTCTTTACTATTCTCTTTACTATTCTCTTTACTATTCTCTTTACTATCCTCTCTACTTCTCTCTACCTCTCTCTGCCTCTCTCGCTCGCTCACGGACCACTCTACGCTCTCCAATCTGTACATTTCCCCAACAACTCGTATTCGTTCATGACACGTAAGCGAGAGAAACAGCGGCCTCCCGCGGGGTCACACGGACCCGGAAGGGTAGCGCGAGGGTTAACAACGGGGGATCTGGCGACATCTGCCGCGCGGCAGCGGGAAGGGGTGTCCGAAACGGGAATCGAGCCCGAGCCCGGGACCCGCCAGCCCTTCGCTCTCTCGCGCGTGCCCCCTCCCCGAAACGATATAGTTTGTGTGAAGTATGGCTTGTGTACCCCTGTGTAGCTCAACACATGACAACACTCGTATGTATTTCAGATTTTTATTCAATTCATTTGCTACAATAGCTCTACACATGACAACACACGTATTTACTTCAGACTTTTAGTCAATTCATTTGCTACAATAGCTCAACACATGACAACGCTCGTATGTATTTCAGATTTGTATTCAAGTCAGTTGCTACAATAGCACAATAAATACATGACACCGCTCCAATGTATTTCAGGATTTGTATTTTGATCGTTCGCTACAAGTGTGTTCGTAAGAGAACCATTACAGTTACAAAATTGTTAATGACAGAGATTGGTCTAAAGGTACCATTACAATGACCGTTATACATGTGCACATGCTACTCGAAGGATTTCTTTCCTCGGAGCACGCAACAGTGTAGTATCCACAGTGTGCAGACGCTAACAAGTCCAACAGCAAAGGCGCACGAAATCACTGTGCCAAACACGTTAGCAGCCCGCGTTGTCTCAGGCGGAGTCTCCTCCGTCGCTTGCACTGGATCTTCCGTTGCGTGCACTGGTTCTTCGCGAGTTTGCTCGCATTGCAGACTCGAGTGATACTGCGCCCATGCCAATAAATCTTTTTCGATCCCAAGTTTCTGTACGCGAATGTGACTCAGACCCAGCAACGGTAGCAACGTTCGAATAGCGATCTCCTCTCTTGATGCGTGGTGATACCTCAGCCTCTTGTGCGTGAGAAAGGCCTCCGTAACTTTCTCATGTCTAGTGCGCCAGGTCTCTACGTAATACTGACCCGCTGATATTGACACGTTGCATGGACCTACGTTTTCGTATCCCGCATAAACGTAACATTTTTCATCGTGACACTGATCGCACTGTGAAACGAGACATTGTTCCAGTGTAGCGTTGATCTGACACGGAACCCTGTGCGCGTCACCATTGGGACATGTGTAAGCTACGCTTAACACGTACCCATCGTGGGCCTCAGTGCTCAATGTCAGGTCTTCGAGCTCGCTAATGACATCGATCGTGTCACTGTCGTTCCTCCTGAAGTATGTCTTGACAAGCATTGCGGTATCGCACTCGGAAAGCTCACATGCCACACATACAAGGCTTTTATACTCAGAGTACGTAGAAGACGGAGTTATGTCTGTAGCATTCACGAGGACCCGCGTTCCGCTGTGACATCGAGCCTCGAAAATTTGAGTCTCACTGGATAACCCTGGCGATGCCATGTGAGACACGAAAACCACAAGTCCCATCAGGTGATACATCCTTATAGTCTTAGATGCCCTTATGGTACAGAATGAACAGAACGTAACGTATCAGTATCACCGAACAGATCCTCCCTCTTTACACACAACTAACAAATGAGCACACGTGAATCACGTGAATACTTGATATACAGGACCCGGACTGGCAGACTGTATTGTTTATAACAGCGTCTTTATTGTAACACACATTGTTTCCATTACAACCATCACGAACATTAGACACAACATAACCACAGACAGATATCGCTTATAAGGTATCGCTTATAAGGTATACGTAAAGTATACGTTCATGAGTTCTATGACCGGTCCGCGCAAAGTACATACAAAGCATACAGGTCTTCATACGTAACACCGAGTTTGTCCCCCGATTGTATTGGAGCCAGCGTGAGAGCGGTGAGCCAGCGGCGGTAGCGCATGGGATCTCTTCGGGCTCGATCTTGCCACTCGCTGTGGCGCTTACGTTCTGCATCACGTGCACTTTGATCCACTGGGTACATGATGTTGAACGCGGACACCTTGGAAACCCACTCGAGGTATCTCTTATGATACAGTTGCGAAGTAGACAATCCGTATTCACCGTCCCGACGTTCAATCGTGTCGGAGACGGGAGCGTTTGGTATGTAACACATTCCGAGACTCTGTTCCCTCCTGTAGTCGCTGGCAAACCACGGAGCCGTTTTCAGCCACTTATGATAGAAATGTTTATCGGAGGGAGCTCTGGCTATCCACTCTGACAACCGTGTTTTGTACACGTACTCTGGAGGACAAGGACGGTCCGTGTACCATGCGTCAAATACATGACGGAACACCTCCTCCACGGATTCATGTGAGACGAGTTTGTATTCATTGCGTGCGGTTCCACTCCCTGTACACCGATCGGGAGCTTTCGCGAGCCACCCTCTGTACTTGCTTTCTTCTTCGGGTGCTTTTGCCAACCAAGCTTTGTACCGTGTCTGAAACTCGTTCCCGTTCACGGTACTGCGGATCGAACCTTCCGTAGGTTCGCGTGTCACATCGGTCCGTTTGCGTGGAAGAAGTACCACTCGGTTACGAGAGAGTGATTTGACTTGCGATCTATCCGGGCTAGCGAGGGTCTCAGAATTACGGTTCGTTGTTCACGCTTATTGTGGGTATACATGGTATTACAGGTGTACGGTTTGAAGTGTATGTTCGGGCGATTGACTTAGAAGCGATATCGTGTTATATCTGAGGAGTTAATATTGGCTCATCTTGAGGTTATTTCTTTCCTTCTCGAAGATGTCAGGAACTTCTGAGCTGCTCGTTCACCGATCCGTGGTTTTTGCGAGTGCGAGGAGTCAGGGTTTTCGCTGAGGCGCTCGTTCACTGATCCGGGGTTGTGCGAGGAGTCAGGGGTTTCGCTGAGGCGCTCGTTCACTGATCCGGGGTTGTGCGAGGAGTCAGGGGTTTCGCTGAGGCGCTCGTTCACTGATCCGGGGTTGTGCGAGGAGTCAGGGGTTTCGCTGAGGCGCTCGTTCACTGATCCGGGGTTGTGCGAGGAGTCAGGGGTTTCGCTGAGGCGCTCGTTCACTGATCCGGGGTTGTGCGAGGAGTCAGGGGTTTCGCTGAGGCGCTCGTTCACTGATCCGGGGTTGTGCGAGGAGTCAGGGGTTTCGCTGAGGCGCTCGTTCACTGATCCGGGGTTGTGCGAGGAGTCAGGGTTTCGCTGAGGCGCTCGTTCACTGGTGTCCGGAGGTTTTTCAAATGTGCCTCCTGTCAGCTGGGAATACATTAACCATGTGTCATCTCATTTAACATGAAAGACTGTGATAATCATACCACTCGGGATATTACGCTCGGGTAATAGAATGCTTCCACGTAATTCACAAAATGATCGCATTGGACCATAGCCGAGCGAGATAATACATAAATGGAACATACGGTATTCACGGGTGTCTACTCCCAGAGGGACCCATTATACCCCTCAGCTAATCCATCCGCAGATGGAGCCCATTATTATTCTCGAATGGGAATGAGTTTGTAACTACATGGGCTCCCAGGTAGCATATGGGAGCGTAGCTATTACACCGAAAAATGTTCCAGTGGATACGAAATGAGCCAACTCGAGCGCTCTTAACATGTTCACAACACCTTCTTCTCAATACACACCACAGTACATGTTCACACGCTGGTGATGTGTGTTAGCAGAGTATTCCGTGACTGAGCTTACGTGCCATCGATACTGTTAGACGCACGAACCTATGCGCGCTCAACGTGTCTCGCAGGATAGTCACCTTTCAATGTCCGGTCTACATGCTGAGCAAACAGTGCGAGTACTGCTTGAACGGGATGGTAATGTGTACATTGTACAGAGATAGGCCTAGAGAGAACAGTGTCGTGCGATCCTATCACTGAACCGCGTTTTATGTTCCTGCACATTAAATTAACGCGCTTCAATTGCACGAGCTCATGCTCGGTGAACTCTCTGTCTTCTAAAAGTATACAGTCGTACCACGGTTGTGCTGTCTGCATATCTGCCATTGTAATTTACTGGCCTGCACACCTTGGATGTCCAGACGCATCACTGTGAATATTACACATTTAGGTATTACAGCCTACCGCATCTTTACGATTCCCGCGGGGGTAATACGCTAGTTCTACTATAATTATCTCGGATAATGCTGTATCCATGTGTTGTTGCGTTATTGATAATTGTTTAGACTCCGAGTACGTGTCTTTGTTCGATAACAGCGCTGTTAACAAGGCGATTTGCATATGGACACTCTGCGCTTATTATGATGCGCTACATTGGAGACTACTCAGTCGCTGAAGTGTTTATTGTATCACATATCAAGTTCATTGGTGCATATAATTATATTTTGGATATTATGTACAAGAGTGTGTCTGTAAGGAAAGTTAGTTTTTGGCTACAGCTGTCCTTATGTCTGGGTTAGCACATGCTCTTCTTCTCTCTGTGGAATATAGGGAGGAGGGGTCTTTTGCTAGGGGCTATGGTCTTAGACACATAGCACACATCACCATCCCGGATTGAGGAGCTTGCGATCTTACTCTATGCGATTCGGGAACGCTGTATTTTAGTTTAAGGTGCTTTACAATGACAGATTCTGATTCTGGGGCTTATTCCTTATCGATTGTAGATTCGGAATCCTTGCACATGAGCGGAGGACCCTCACCAGAAAGACGTATTTCGAATACTGATTACGGTAAGGGAGGATGTTAAACTATGGTAGCTCTCTGACAAAGTTTTATACAGTCTACTACATTTCGATCAGTGCAACTTTCTTTGCATAATGTCAGTTCGTATTACGTTTAACATGTCTTTGTGTATATCAGTCCTCTGTCCTAGATGCTACACGTATGATTCTCCTGTGATTACCTACCGTATCGGATGGTTCGCAATTTCTTTCGTTGGATTGCTGTCACTTGCAGGGTAAGCCCGATGCATTGTATTCGCAGATAAACAGTAATACCTTATGTAGACACTTACGCTTATGTATTTGTCTCCCTAGGTGTATTCTAGGGTGCTGCTTGTGTCCCCTCGTACTGAAGAGCTGCAAGGATGAAGTTCACTGCTGTTCTAACTGTAATATGCGCCTTGTTGTAACCTAACAGTAAATGTCAACCGTATGTTTTACTTGGTGCATGTGGTGTAACCTGCCTGATTCACAATAAAGAAAGTCATGTATACATGATCATGTGAGCACACGTTTTTATTGACACACGATGTTACAGCGCTTTCGTTTACTGAAACAATGATAACACAAGTTATGAAACAAACACAAGGGTTACAATCACATACACATGCTCTCTGTATCGTTGCTATTATCCGGGTAGGACATCTATACACATATCGACCTCTGTCAGTGTAACAAGAGGGCGATGAAACACTGTCCCTCTCTGATATAACGTAGATACACATGTGATTGATCACCAAAGGAATAGCGGCTCGATCCGCTAAACACATCCTTTGATAGTAGCAAAGCAATTCCGTTTAAAGCGTAATACAGACATTTCTATGTAACCTGGATGCAGGTTAGGAACCAATCTTGCTTATCAGGAGAGGATTGTGTGATCAGACACACTGATTAAAAAACTTTCGAGCGATTAAAAAACTTCTTGGCAGCCAGGTGATGAAGCGGGACCAGCGTAGCTGCTTCAAGTAAATGAACCCCGATGGGAGTGGTGTGATACGTTTATAGTTTGTACATCACAGTAAAGACCAATTAAACATAACACGCGTCCGTGTATCCCTTATATATGAAGTGTACTGTGGTACATATTGATTAAACATGTAAGAGAGCTTTAGAAGATCCACGTTCCTGTGCAGATGTAGAGGCACGTACTGTTTATGTGATTCCTTCACACGAACCCGGTCAAGCCGAGCGCGTGAGAGTTGAAATTGTTCACTCTGTTCATATACTCCCGAGCCTGACCGAGCTCATGCGCGTCTCTCGCATCTCTCTGTGCGTCAAGGCCAGACTTTTCGTTTTTCCCCTTGAGAATGAACGAAGTCATCACCATAGATATCACGTACATTATGTAGATTATGATGTTGAACACAGCAATCGCACATTCTACATTGTGCATCCTCCGAGCATCGCTCATCATGGGTCTGTATAGCAACTCCATACAGCCCGCGATCACGGCCATGAACAGCTCCAAGTTCATCATGATCAAGCGCGAGCACCGTTTTCGTACTGGTAGGACCGGTACCTCCGTAGGAAGACACTTCCGAATCGTCCAGCTTACGTTTGCTCTTAGCCGCGAAGTAACTAAGTACTATGCTCACGACCATCGCCAAACAACCCAGTGTAATGAGAGCTATACCCGCGTGTATGTACACATAATCGTATTCATCGTCATCGGATCGAGTCCTCGTCTCATACTGGTCATCGATGAAATACAAAATGTTGTTCGGAATGTCAGGAATCCCACGATGAGAGAAGTGATCACAGCGATCGCGGCTCCCAGTTTACCTCTGAACCGCGCGGTGCTGAGGAAGGCCCGAGGAGAGAATCTAGTCGCGAACAGGTCTTTACCCGAGGAGACCAGGTTATCGAATCCGCTCAGTCCGGTCTTCTTACGGTTCATGGCGAGCTCTGATAGGTTCTGTTTATTATGTATTTACTCACGGTCTAGTCTAGACTGAATGCGTGTTCCACTTGCGCGCAAACGCTTAGATGGGAATGTTAGAACGTTTAATACAATGAAGCTTGAGGAACCCGCGATAGAATTTCGCCATGCTCCCGGAGTGTTATTCGCGAAATCTACCCTCGAAGAGCGTTGGTATCGAGTTCGCGGCATCACGAAAACGTTGGACACCGTGATATGCTGCAGAAAGCGGGTATCGGGGCATAACATGATAACGATGGACTTGTACACCAAGGTCATACGGGACTTAAACGAGAATCCGGACAGCGCATTGGAATGGATACCGGATTACATTGACAGCTTGAACGCACCCGAAAGCAAAGGTCCTGTGATTAGGGATACTATACTGCGATTGCACAAGTACAAAGCGCTCACCCCTGAAGCTTGCAGACGCGCGTGGGACGATAACAATATGTCTGCGAGTTTGGGAACTCTGGTAGACGCACAGTGTAAGAGCGTGTACAACGGGAAGAGAGCTTTGAGCGAAGCGGGTCCCGTAGCTCGCTTGGTTCTCACGCAGCTAAAGGCTTTGCGCCTAACGCCCATTTGCGCGGGCCTTAAAGTCGCTGGAATCCCGAGACCGGACACGTTTGGGAAACCCGGGCGTTACACGTATCACAACCAGTGCACGCGAGGCTGCACGAGCATAGGTGCGAATTGGGGATTTTACACCGAGGTCGATCTAGTTGCGCATGATACTGTACAAAACACCGTGGCATTGTTAGAATTGAAAACCAAGAATACCGATATTATAGACCAAGCCACGTTGTGGCGGTACAACACGCAGCTCTGGCTCACGTGGGTAATGTTCTCGCTCACGTACCCGAGTATGGCAGAGCGATCCGCTGCGTATCTAGTTATAGTAAGACCGGGTACCAATAAAGTGACAATGAGACAGTGTTTGAAACCCACCCTGTCTAAAACGCTACGAAAGAAGTTCCCTTGGCTGAATTGCTTCTGTTCTCAAGTATTAGAGTGTCTGGCACCTACGTGCGTGAATATGCGAATCGAGACGAGTCTCGCTCGAGCGAGTTCCCGTTCGGATGGTACAGTGAGCAATGTCCAAGGTGACCAGTCCGACTTATGCTATAGAAACATCATGTTCAATCAAGAGAAGGCGAAACGCGGAGCTCGTGTCACACGAACTTGCGTGAAAGAGGATAAGTGAGGTCACGGAGGAAGGGGGCGTGTGTGTATAGACTTCGATTAAACGAACACGGGGACCCTTGCATATAAGTACATTTCTTCTCACTAAATCCTCAAGCTTGTTCTTCTGTACACTCTAGGTTTTGATACACTGTTCTGTTACTTTACCCGGATGAGCTGACATGGGATTGAAACACAAAGCCATCCACGCGATGCTCGCGAATCCGCATCTGGCTCCGTTTGAGATGGTAGATAGACCTACCCGTAGACAAGACTGGATTGTCATCGATCATCTTATGACAATCTACAGAGTCAAAGAAAGCGACCTTGTGGAAAACGAACCGAGAGTTTCCATATTGAACATGGCGCGGACTCTAGCGAGTTGCTACGTTTCGGAAAGTAAGTTCGCACACGGGATCGTGCTAGTGAAAGACGGAGCTAAAGCCCACAAGCCATCCGTTAGAGATACGCGCCTTAAACATGTCCACGCGCCTCACATAGATTTTTGCAAACGAAATCTATGTGCTATAGAATACGCGATGATGTACATCCTGGCTGATATGGGTATGAAAGACAATTTCTTTCTCGTAGTCGGATCTAAGATACAGATCGAAAACGAGAACGAACCTTGTCACGGAGCCGATAATTTGATTACCTTCCATCGCACATATCTAGAGGACCAAGAAAAGGAACAGGAATGCCTGCGGATCGAAACTACGGAGAGTGACATAGAGTCAGTGAACGTAAACGAACTCTCGGATGTAGACCCCGAGTATGCTAACGGGTCAATAGACAGACCCGCTGGAACGAACGGGGTGTTCCTGGCTACATTTGCGGACCCGGCAGATTCGCGCGTTACCTTATTACGGAACGCGTGTACAATGTGTCGCAGCACCGAAGCCGACCTGCTCACGGTGGAATTAGCCAACATCTTGAAAGGCGAGGTGACCGTGTCCACAGGAGATTCGGATGTAGTTGCGGTTCTTACAGCTTGCGGGAGACGAGGTCTGACATTACGAATGGATAACAAAAGTTACCCAATAGACCGTGACATGCACATGTCGAGCTTCGGAGAACTAGTGTTTAGCTGTCCGAACAGCTCGATATGTCCTCACCCCATGTTCGTTTCGAGCGAAGGCCGATTCAGGGTGTTATCCGACATTACTGGGGACGATGAATACATGTTCTCCGCTCATCGAACACGGCATTTAGATTTCGAGAACTTTATCAACGCGCACTCCTTTGACACCGAAGATGTTTGTCGTGGCATGTACGCGCACGGTATACGGGGTTCCGTAAATAGCGTGTTGTTACATTGGTTCTCTGAGGGTAGCACAGAAGACCGGTTATCCACGCTCAAGATCATCACGAGTAAGGGAAGTGTGTCATCGAAAAGAGTTGTTCAGATTCTAGAAATGTTGTACCCGAACAACGAAGATACCGAGGCTCAGCCACACGAAGCTGTCAACAAACGGAATAAGCGAAAGGTCGTGTGTCTCGATGACACTTTGAGCCTGGACAAAGATGCGAACCCTGGATTTGTTAAAGATAAGAAACGGCTCATTCATGGACTCAAGGGTTTGAGTGTATCTTATATGAACGGGACCGTTCCTCTCGGTAGTTACGGACGGTTCGCTAGGTTAAGCCGTTCGGGACGCTACGTATATCTACGCATGAAGGAACAGGTACTGGACTCCGAGCGTTTGAAGATGGAAATGTTACTGTTCATGATACTTTGCGGGACTGACTATAATTTCGTACCTTACGGTCTCGGGATTAAGAGACTGCTGATTGGAGCAGTTACAAACTACGAGTCGTACTCTTCTTGGTGTTCTACCGTGTCAAGTGCGCTTCGCGACGGTACTGAGGAAGACTGTTTGGAACTAGGGACTCGATTAGCGACTTTCACGAAGGTCCCGGAGGCTATCACGTTACAGCACTGGACCAGGGATCGATGTAACGTGATGTTTCTTACGATGAAATACGTGTTAGATCTATGGACTCTTAAGACTCCGAAGCCCGGACCTGGGTACGGATTTTCTGTGCAAGACGGAGCAGTACGTTTCGCGTTTCAACAGAATTAATTCTCTTCGAAGACTCATTCGCTTCAGGTCCCTGGATAAGTTTGTGTATTATCACAAATGGCAAAACGTTCACGGGTACTATACACGCTCGCACATTACATCGGAACGAACGTATGTTCGCTTTATTTTGTTTTGGTTGTTTTTGTATTTCGAGGATCCTCGCATCATGAAAGAATACCACAATCCCGGATCCGAGACAAGCAGTGAAATGACACCGTTGACCACGAACCCGAAGGGTGTTCACGATGCATTATCAAAGCTGTATCAAGAGTGGATTGAGCGCGCACCCTATAATGATATTTCTACGTACAGGTGCTGGCTCGAAAGCGCTCCGTTTCAAGGATACGATCTCTCTCACAGTAAGGAGTTATCGCGTATTGCGAAAGAAGATACAATTCGATCTGCCAGGGTTCTTCATACGAGTTCCCACGCTGACTGGTACCGTTCAGCGTACGATCACTACGGACTCGCTACAGCGAGTGGTTGGAACGAGCTCCCCTAGATCCGAGCGTGAGCTCGTATTACGAATGGTTACAATCTGCACCGATGTATGACGAAGCGCACACACTCACCTGTACGAGTGTAAAGACACAAGAGACTCGACACCCGTTCAATCGCGGGGTACCGGTTGTCAGATCGGACAGAGTGTCACGGATCAGACATACAGGGGACTGGACTGTGAAATATGTATCTCTATGATGTACACAGGGTTTCTTTGTGATACAATGCACGCTTTCTTTTTCTGTTTACTCTGCACGTATCCTGTATCATACACAATTCAATAAACTATACATTATGACACGTGACACGTTCCATTGTTTTTATTTGAAATAAACCACTGAACCTGCGTATGTGCACTATTGTCCTAACCCGCTCGAAAAACCCGAGATCGGAGACTGTCAGAGTACGAACGTCCTGACTTGCTCGATAAAAACCCTGAGAATGCACGTATTAAACGAGACTCGCCTTCTCTGGTTCTACACATCGAGCGTTACGTGGTATCTTAGTTTGGGAAGTGTTTGAGGTTTTGTGTAAAACAAAACAACAAGACACTTGACAACTGAAGATACAAACTTTATTATTTGTAACACCTTGTGATAGATACATGAATCTGTCATACAATTATTATACATGTTGATCTCGATGTACGTGTGAGGAACAATTCGAGTGTGTATACACATCAGTCAAATAAATGTACAGTCCGTATTCACACTACATGCAATGTGCAATCGCCACTATATTCGCTGTAAGCGTCCCGTACAGTGACTTTAGTAACGGGGTGTCTGGCATCATCCAAATCCCTTTGAATAGCAAGGCTCGACACTTGTCTGTTGATGTAAGCCGAAGCGTTAAGTTGCAAGCCAACATTTTCAGCCAAAGTCTGTACAGCTCCCATGAGTCTACACGCGTCGATGCGCCCCCGGAGAGCTCCGAGTAAATAACGTAGATCAGACCGCTGAGTCTCCATTGATTCAAGCTCGTTCCTTAACAATAGGCATCGTTTTTCGCCTCTGCTCGAATTAACAGCGTCCTTCAGAGAGGTTATGGTCCCATCCAGTTTCGAGATCGATCGGGCCACGGTGTTTATGGCCATGTCGAGCTCCGCCTCGTCTTTCTTCCTAATCAGAGTCAGAGCGTTCTCGTGTTCCATGGGATGCATGTACAGTGAGGTAAAGAAATTAATTCCGCATGTCAACACAAACTCGACTATGGTATAAATCCCCGTAGATATGTTACGAGACACTCGAACCCCTGGCATTCCGGTACGTTATTACATCGCTCGGCTCTACGCTTAACACTGTAGGTACCGGTTATAGCGGCTACTTTCGAAGATTCGGTTGAAGATGGGTGTAATTAAGCGTGCCGTGGTGTGAATCGGGTTACAAGCGAAGATTCCTGTTCCACTGATTCTGGGCGCGAGTCTGTCTACCAAAGTTTCTCGGGTCTCGTCCTTATTGCAAAGGAGCTTTATGTCCGAGGTGAGCCCTATACCATAAGTACCGCAGAAGGCCACACCGAGACCGGGTTGCATGATGTCCGTGGTATGTTTGTCACCGTTCACCCTGTCTACGGTATCCTTGAACGGATCGCCTATGGGCTCGAACATACCCTTCTCGAAGTCCACCGTGTACTGGGTAGCGCAAAACAGTTTGCTGTTACCCTCCTCCTTGTCTCTGTGCGTGCTAGTCTTTTTACGGGCGAATACGGAACTGAACGGTCTGAGCAGCGTTGGCATACATGTGTAAGCCGGTACGCGAGTCAGAGGATCCCGTGTTATAGAACCGTTCAGTCTATCAGAACGTCCGGTGGTAAAAATGTACGGTCTTCGGTATCCGCTCGCGCTGTCGGATTCCGGGCAGAATCCGTTGAAAGCGTCCGCGACCACCAGATCGAATGGGCTCCCCGTATTCAGGAGCACGTCGCCCCCTCTTACGTCTTTCATGTACAAGTTCGGAACGTATACACCGGGCGATTCTAGAGTCTCGGGGATTACCACAGATTCGCAATACTGATTCACGGTGTGAATCTGATGCGTGTTGTTACTAGTGGGTTGACACACGATACCCGTACCCAGTGTGTACAGAGCCGACTTTTGTTGCATGAGAGACACTCCGCAGCCAGTGAACCTGACGCCTCTGAATAATAGGTAGGACATACCCGAGTAATACGTAGTATCGTAGTGGTCTTGTATCACTTTGTGTGTCAGTAAGGTACTGTAATGGATCCCGAGTAGCACCTTCGCGAGCACGTTGTTGATACCCGAGAGCTTCTGAAGTCTAATCGCCCACATGTAAGTCACCACGGCGGTGGGGCTGAATCCAACGTGTCCGTTGCATTTGGAAGCTGTAAGTGCGAAGGATTCGCTTACATCGGTGTAGCCCTCGGGTTGCTCCTTAGCAAAAACACACGGGGTCCAGAGTTGCGTAACAGATAACGCGAGCTCGTTCTCTGTATCTACATCGTGATTCAGAGCGTCTGGTAGCGCTCCCTCAACACGGTCAGGGCTCTCATCCCGGCAATAAAGCCTAGCTCCCAATAGTGGGAGAATCACCCAGTACATGAGATTGCAATAATCCGCGTCTGCCGATGTAAACCCGTTTGGATAGGCATTGCACCCTGTGCCATTCATGTAGAAACACGAGGGCATGCTAGCCAGCACGGAGTTGGTTCTGTCCCCTAGCACGCTGTTGAACAATCCCAATAGTCCGTAAAACAAGTTCTCGAGCTGCACCAGAACGGTCGATTCGTCTTTAGTGATATCATCTTTCTTCGCGAGATGCTTACGTATAGCTACAGCGCATATCGGATCCGAAACCCAAGACCAATACAGTCTACCCCTGGTCCACCCGTCGGGCAATGTAAGATCCTTTCCATTCATAATGTCATTCCTAACCTGTATCGCATTACGTACACCATCACCGTAACGAAGTCCGTATTCTATCAATTCCAGATTACGTAGACCGTCCTTAGCCCGGTCCGCGTCCCCGAAACGAGCTAGTAATTCGCTGCCGATTTGTGCGAATTCGTTTTCGATACTGTTCATGGGGGACGAGTTGAAGAGAGCCACTCTGGGTCTAACGATCCACTGCTGAATCGCTGCGTTAGCACTCGACGCGTCCTGAATCTGAGGCACTACCATGTTCCGTGTAACTCCAACAGAGAAGCTGGGTTCTTTATCTTATCGTACCAAGACCTACTATGGCCGAGAGCGAACAGGTCTCGGATCGATATCGCGTTCGGGTCGCTTCTCATCAACGCGTTGACATCGCATTGTAACTTCTGCCTGCGCTGCTTTGTGAATAGCTCCTTCGGATTTCCTATAGGGTGCAGATCTCGTAGGGTCACACTCGTGACAGCTCCGTCGTATTGATGTATGTACGAAGTCGAAGGGGATCTTCTCGCGAGCTGCTTGTAGTTGATTTCATCAGAGTCCGCGGCTGAGAGCACATGCGAAGGGTCAATCTGGGATACGGCGGGTGCCGTGCAACCCACAGTGAAGTATTCCCATTTGAAGCCTTGAGTATTGCTAAACGCTTTGTGCTCGGTAGAAGTGTCACGGTTGCTACCGTGCTCCATCTGAACCCCGTCTACGTGCACGATCGGAATCTTGTCGGTTGGACCTCCTCCGAGTTTCACGTAGTTCACAGTCATGTCAAAGGAGTTGTCCTGAAAACAGGATTCGTTGGTGAAAGGCAGATCTTTATCACACAGGGCGCTCCGATTCATCTCCTGCATGGTAAACGCGTAACCGTCTCCTGGTTTACTAGTTTCGTTGACCATGGTGTACACAATGAACTCTGGAGTGAGCCTCGTGGGTTCGCTTACAATGTAGGTGCCTAGCCCGTTAAGGCTTTTTTGCGAAATAACTCTGAACAGAGTATCGCCCACAACGAGAACCTCACCGCGATCGCTCCTGAGAACCCTGCGTGCATTCTCCAGTGCGCATACAAAGGAGGCAGGTTGTACGTTGATCATACCGCACATGAGTTCTGACATGGTCAATATAGAATCCAATTTCTCAGCGCGCCCAGAAGTTCTAGTTCTTTGCGCGACCCTGTCGGTCAAGGTGGGCTGAGCGGCGCAGTATCTAAGTACCTCGATGGTTCTAGTGAGTTCCCACGATGTACTGACCCTGTCCAACTCCCTTCGGATCAGTTCCTCTGCCAGAGATGGTACGGTGACACTGAGTAAACTCCCGAATTGCATAGTTACCACCTTGGAGGTGTGTTGAAACACTTGACTGTACTCTCTGGTCTGGACTCCGTTACCGACAGTATCGTACGTACCCTGTTGAGCCTCTCTCTGATCCGTGATCACGTAACGCTTACTAAACTTAGTGCCCGTGGGCACAGTTTCGTCGGGGACCAGCATCTTGTAGACGAACCCGGAGAGCAGATGACTGGTTTCTTTCTGTTGTCTAAATAAATTCACTCCCATGTAAGCCTGAGAGATCATCACAGTCACATCAGCCGATATCGAAGTATTGCTGGCGGAGGCTCGGATTATTTTATCACAAATATAATCTACGAACACCCTATTCGGATCGGCTAAAAAGTCCGGGGCTTTCACCAAACGGGTGATCAGCTCTAGAGGTTTTAGTTTATAACTACTCGGGTCCATGGTTACGATGTTCATGGTGCTCGATCGAGATTAGTCAATTCTGTCAAGGGTCCCCGTTAAACAATAGAAGCACGATAACCGTAACCGTGAGGTCTCTTAGTAGCACCCGTTTCGTGATATGTCACGGGAAGTCTATCTAGGGCCCTGTACATTTCTTCAGTACACGTATCATGGTACTTTAGTAGACTCGAATCGTTACCGTTTCGTCTTAGTAACTCTTCTGAGATCACCACGTCCGTGGTAACGTTAATTGCATCACGTTTAAGCTTTGACAGTTGAATCGCTCGGGAACGGATCTTGCGCTCTTCGTCCGTGTCGCTGTCATCATCACTATCATCTTCATAGTACTGATACACGCTGCGCTGGTCGGAATTACCCAGGATTCGTCTGTTGCTGCACAAGCAGCACAGCGCTCTAGCTACCATCCAAAACATCTACGCTTCTCTCTGAGACTAGCGCCCCGTCGAAAGTCTGTAAGTACAGTAGAAACGGGATCGTGAATCCGGTACCGTGAGTGTCCCGTGTGACATTTTTAACGATGTCAGGAACACGTGGAGATAAAACGTATCGTGAAAGAGCCCTCGCTCTCCAAGCATTGGAAGACCGCGGAGATCCTCACCGGGTACGATTATTCCGAGATGCTGAATTTGGTAAAGGAGAAGTGGATACACGCGGATCCGTGGATTATGCTATCTATGGCTTAATACCCATCCACGACAATGTCGACTCCTGGGTGTACGTGAGCCAAGATCAGCAGCTCGCCATAGCGATAGAGGAGATCGTGAATACCTTTAGCCCAGCTCTATCCGTAGAGTTACTCCTCTACAACATCTTGGGGAGTAACAGTGAAAGCGCGACGTGTTTAGTGCGATATCTGATCAATTATTACTCCTCTAATCATGTGTGTGAACACGTAAAGACCACTCTGAGGAACATGATAAGGTGGACCGTGCTCGCGGGATTCGTTCCGTGTTCGTTCCTGCCATGGAAAAGGATCCGATGCCTCGGGTTGGGACTTTCTGGTAAAGCCGCTGTAACCAACCTAATATCCTCCAACCCGGTTGTTCACGGGCGCGTGTACGAAGACCTGTCAACCGACAAAGACAATCGCGATCATCATACTGGCAAGCGTGTAAAACGTAGGCGAAGCGAGCGAACGGACTACGGTTCTGGTCAGACATCAGTCACCGAAGGCGGTCGAAGAACTCTTCGTTCTCAACAAAGCCACCGGTTTAAAAACGTTACGGAGGGATTACCCCCGCCCGAAGCAGCCTATGAAGCGGAGCAGGAACGAGAGGTTCATGAGCGAGCGATACCTTCGATGTTGAACGTTCCGCTCGATCGACTGGTCGAAACGTTGCAAACGCTGATGGCTCGCTCGGTCCCGAAGACGCAGGTGTCAGTGGTGTGTAAGATCATAGGGGACTGGATTGAGAGGGATGTAACGCTCAGGAAAGACCCGATCAAAGAGACGGAGCTTAAGATGGCAGCGGTAGCCCTGTGGGGCGTGATGAAAACTTTGAACACGGGCGTTGTCCGGTGATACCTGAATGTAGAGCTTCTACGTGCTTGGCTTTCTATGACACCGAAACGGATCTGGTCACGGCTGCGGTAGACGGTGTACTGTACAGACGTGTGTCAATGTGGGACAGCTCTTGGTCTTGGGAATCCGAACAACCTTCCTCGTTGGCAAAGCGAGTTCACCCCACGGTTCAGAGCTGGGCCACGCTCTTTCGTAAGATAATACAGGGGCTGACATCGGCTTCGAGTCGACAGGTGTACACGAGCACTAGCGCGGAACGCTCTTCGCTCTCTCACTTAGCCGATGTGATGCTCTCGTCTCGAGGAGAACATCAGCGATCGGGACTGTCGGTCCAGGGTAACGCGCTCAACAGACCTTTACTGGATAACCTAGCCCGTGTTCTAGCTAGTGAACAGCAGCGCGACATGTTCGGGTTGAATGCTACAGATTTACCCGATCTGTTCGCGCGGTCCGGGGTGGGTGGCAGCGTTTGCGACCATAAGTCCGCGAGTGTGTCTCACAGTCTCAGTCAAATGGTGGCTTCGATGATTTCCGAAGGGAAGGAGGTTTTGTACGTGAGACATTTTCTCAGCGAGGTGCTTAGGTACCCTAGAGGTGCACTAGAAACACTTCGTGGAGAATGTAAGGACCGGTCACTTTTACAAATGGCCGAACGGATAGTGAAGCAGCTGGAACATATTTCGAGTGAATGCGGTGCCAAGCAGGATGAACCGGTGACGGACCTGGGGTCCGATGTAAACTTGTGTGCAACTACCCAAGCTCGGTGAGCGTGGCTCATTTAGAGGAGATATTGAGCATTTGGACGAATTTCTGGAGGAGCGCACTCTCGGGATTCAGTCAGTTCAACAGGAGACATAATACTATCCAGTATAACAACAGAGATACGGTGAGAGAGCTAGAATCGGGGTCCCCCGGACACGTTTTCCACTGCATGCTGGTAACGTTGTTGAACACGTCCGGGGTAACCTTTGCGGATAGCCTCTCCGGGAGAAAACCGGACGCTTCACTCACGGTGACAGATATTATGCTCACACGGGATTCTCTCCATCCTACCGCTTACGGGTTGTTGTTAGCCAACAAACTAGGACTCCGGCCCTCTGATGTGAAACACGAAGATGAAATAGATCAACGGGATATAAATTCAGAGCGTTTCGGTGTCAATGACTCTCACACGGTTACATCAAGGAGCAACCTCTGCGATCCGACCGCTTCTCTTTCAAAGTCTCAGAGTCCGAACTCATTCGCGTGACCGGAGCCGAGGAATCGTTTTCAACCCTCAAGGCTGTTTCCACAGATGGTTCCACGATGACTGTTCTGCAGTAGGCCTCAGTGCAGGTCTCGTAATAATTGACACCGGGTACACTCTAGTTGTCGACTCGGGTGTCTTGGGCGGAGTGACATTCACAGCGATGTTGGAGACCTCGGTGGCGGAGAGGTCCACATCACTCAGTTGCGGATAGACCGCTCGATCGTCACCCGTTTCCGTTGGTACAGGCTGCTTTGGCTTGGACTCAAGCGTGTCAAGCTTGGTGCGAATCCGGAGAGGTTGTTTACGTGTTGCATGCACACGTTTCTTCACACAGCGATATCTGTCCTTTCCAATATTTGTATGTGATCCAACATTAAAGTGCTTCTGTCCAACACCTCGCGTGTCATGTATTTTGTCTGTGTGCTTTTTAACTGTGTCAGAGTCTTTTACATTACGGGGGGATCTGTATCGGGTTTACGCTTCTTCGGCAGCAAATAATCATCCATCGAACTCCTTTTTCGAGTCAACGGTCTCCGGTCTACTAAGGATGGTTCAGTTGTTACGATACCGGCGTCTTCTCCCGGATCAGGTTTCGGGTTCACAGTCCTTATCCATTCTTGCACGCGTCTCGCGATCTCCTGAGCTTTGCCCGTGTCGGACACTAGTGTCTGAGTCTCGGGATTCAGAACGCACGATTGTAGAGCTTTGTCGCTTACGATAATTGTAAGGTGACCTCGCTTCGAATTCAAATGCACACTCCCGCGTATCCTCCATAGCGGCTCAAGACTAAGTTCCGTGAGAGTTCCTAGGGTAACCTTGGTCCACATAGTTTTCGAAACCGAATGCATTCGCGTAACCAACGAAGTTTCCGTTTCAATGTTCATATCACGAAGTGTTTTTACGAACAGGTTGATCTGCTGCACAGGATCCGGTTTTAATCCAGCGTACACTTTATGTTTCTCGGTGGGCTTATATCGCACGAATGTGTACGTGTCAGTCTTAGAAGTCCGAACGATTCCGACTAGATAATCTAGCGTAACCATATCCTCGGGAAGGGTTTCTAGTATGCGCGCCATGTCAGAATCTTGTTCGACGGACTCGATGGTCTCGCGTTCTAACCTTTTCCCCCGGGAAGGCTCGGTTACGCTCGCTGACCCGGTGCCTGGTCTGTACGTATATGATAGCATGTTCGGATCACACTCGTAACTGCGTTGATAGTAAACTCAATGCGTTATCGAGGACCCCTGAGAAATCCTGCTCACGCAGCAAATGTGTCAATTGTATATCCCTGAGACATTGACCGATTTCACATGTGCGTTGTAGTTTTCGGGGTCTGTAAATAGACTCGGTCCAACTCGTGCAAGATTCCACGATCCAGAGGGACGCTCGTCCTCGATTCACAGATTCTCGCGCTAAGACCGTGTTACCCCTTTCGGCGATCTCGTATAATGCGTGTTTCCAATAACGAGATGGCTCGAATGTTAAATTACAGTGGGAACACGAGACAGATTCGAACCCGGTATCGCGATTGTAATCATCCGAACACAGATCAGCTTCTTGTAGAACGCACTTTGGTAGCGTAAATTCAGCTCGCCTCCCCTGCGCTCCGGATCCGTTATCGTTGTCAAGAATCGACACCGTACCCGGTACCATCTTCATATATCCGAATACACGGTTATCGTTTGTGTACAGAAAGTGCCATTCTCCGATAAACTGAGAATACACTTGTTCTTCTACCGAACCCTCAGACCCCTTCTTCTCGACCTTTTGTAATTCTGAAACGTAATCCTGTACAGCCTTTAAGCGATGATCGCACGAGTTCATCAGTTCCCTGAGTTCTTTCACTTGAGCTTGAACGTTCATCTCAGCCTTGTTCTTCGTAGCGGACCTGTCCGCTGTAAGCAGTAAAGAACCAAAATGTTTGTTGACCATATCCCACACTCTCGTAATAACACGCTTAGTCTCACCGGTATCCGAATTCAATGTATGAGCCATGGTGTCACTCGCTATCACTAGCCCCGAGATCTTCTGTACATATACACGGAACACGTTTATAAGTATCTATCGTATACGGATGGTGATAATACGGTATACACGGGTTGCGCTCGGGTATGTTGTGCATCGATGGGCTTACCCTAGCGCTATCCGGAGGGTGTTTTCGTTATAGTCCAGTTGTGTAAAGTCAATGGTCTCAAACCCCGGGAACCCCTGCGGAGCGCGAGACTTTGTGTTTCTGGTAACGTGATCGTGGACACGCGCGATCAACTCTGCCCTCGCGTGTATTTTACCTTCCTCGCGCAAGTACGCTTCGTGCTCGATTATCATTTTATCATGCAACCCGCTCGGGTTATTCAGGAGCCACGGTACCAAATGAACGAACTCGGGGTTCTTTACGTGATAATTGAAAAGTACCTTATCCTGGAATGAGGTTAACTCGCTACGGTACCGTCGGATGAACGCGTCCTTTACACTGTGTCTATACTCCGACCAGTACTTAGGATTACTACGGTCTCTCATGTTCACGAAATACAGTTCCGTGAGATACACGATACACATCTTTTCTCGTGAGGTCAACATCCCCTTGCGCTCTTGCGCTAACTCACAACAAAGTCTGTTCAGATGAGTGTGTATCTCAACCATATTCGCGACTTTACACAACGCAGACTGGAGTTCCCGGGCTATATCCTTAACTCGTTGCGAGTTGATAGACATCGAGGTGAATAGTTGATGGCGACTTTCTTGCCCGGATACGTTCACGGACGAAAAAAAGAACGGTGTCTGAAAGTGCTTCTTGGTTTTCTTCATGCAGATTACCACGCTCAAGGGGTTGGCTACTCCGTAGATGTAGCTCGTAAGATTTTCGTTGCTCACGGTGAATGGTTTCGTTGATGTTATGCAGGTCCCCTGCGATAACGCGATGGTCTCGAATACCCCTCTGAAGTACGGTTGTAAGAGGTACTTTGCGTTCGAAGTATAGTTCGCGCTTCGACTCGGGTTGGATGAAAATTCGATACGCGTGTTTTTGTAACCGTGCTGTGAACATAGCCTCTTCTTATCCGAGACAAATCGCAGTCTACTCAACAACTTGGTTTTTGTAGTATTGGACTGTATACGAGCGTACTTTGTAAGTTCCTCAGATACCACTCTAGCATTGAACTTTTGATTACCTACAGTGTTTACGTGAAGCACGTGTAAAAGTATGCGGTTCTCTAGTGGCACCAGGCAACTCCCCGTTGTCCTGAGTGTCCCGTTTATACAATCCAGAGACTCTGGAACGAGTGCGTGGTCTACGTGGTCCTCTTGAGTTGTGACAGCGTTCGGACTAGGGATGTGCCACGGGCTTGTAGAGCCACCGAAGTGTGTACTTGTTACATTCGATGTCCAGGATCCACAGCGCGCCCAGCCAGCAAAGACGCGAGAGTCGGGACTCGTACAATCGTGCGCTCGCAGTTCTCGTTGAGCTACTCGAGGGCCCGGATGATATCGGTGTGATGGGACATTTTCTCGTGTACGAAAGTCCTTCTCGGTTATCACGGTCTTTGCGAAGAGAAAGGGGGTCATGTTTCCCGTGAATAAACAACGCGCGTCTAAGTTCGATCGGGCACAGGTTAAGGGAATCTTGGGGTCTAAGAAAAAAGCGTTCTAAATTACACAACAGTAGTCTACGGTTACCCGCGTAGACCAGAACTAAATGGCACCAAAGTAACTCTACCGCGATCTTTATATCCACCGAAACGTCCGGAGACAGACAAATGTCTCCTATCACAGCGGGCGGAGTAGTTGAAAGGTTTTCTATTATATATTCAAGGGCCCTCAATTCAAATTCGAGAACCTCGTTCCTGTGGTCTCTCACGGATGACAAACGCAGCAATGTTGCCTGTGCGGTAACCTTAGCGCTTTCGTGGACCTCGGATAGGAAGCACAACTTGCAGTAGACCGGTACTAACTTTCCCAAGAACGAAATTGTGGTAGGTCCGCAGGACTTCAGGTTGGCGAACGTTCCGTGTATACCGTGTTGAAACTGTACATAGGTTCGAGTGAAGGGTGACCACAGGTTAGGACCAGAGATCAATTCTCTATGCTTCACTAGGCACTCAATTAAAGACTCCCCGCAGAGTTCGTATTCCACACCCGCAGACTTGGTCAACTCCTCCTGAAGGTATTTGATAAACAGATCGTACCTCACGATGTCTATGTGCGGACCGGGGCATCTAGCTGCCGCTTCCAGTAGAGGTGTTCCGGAATTGTTATTCGTGGCCACGGCCATTAAAGCCTGTTACGGGACACTGCCCGAATGCGAGGATGTGACCGATGGGGGTCGCGAGGATGTACCTTGTGCTGAAAAACGAGCTAGGTTGCAAGTTGATCCGAACGTACACCGAGAGGGTACACTTGACAGTGTGCACTATCAATACACGGCTCTGTACAATGATCTAAAACGCAAGGCTCTTTCGGATATAAAGACTATGGTGAGGAAACACGTAGAAGGCGTGAGCACCGAATCAGATTCGTACAGGTTTATGAACATATATGGTTTGTGCACGTTCGATGCGCCCAACATGGCGACGCTGCGAGCCGGAGAGCTTCCCACGTGCGAATTTACAAAAGTGTGCTATCCTCATGATAGCGCTAACACAAACTCTCACAATCTGATAACCGTTAGCGGAATAATCAGCCCTCTGCTAAGCGCACGGATGGAACACGGACAGCTCGATTTTGCAAACCCGACGGATTCCGACTACGATAGATCTGTGGAGGAATACGCTAGATTGGACGCGAGGAGTAGAATGCGTGCTCCCAGAGTCGCGCTTCAGAAGAACTTGGGAAGCACACTAAGCAGCATGGAGAACAGATTCGTGTTCACCATTCGAGAGGATCTGCACACGCTTGGTCTAACGTACAGACGTATACTTGTTACAATCGAATTGTTGCACCTTAACATGCTACATTTCATACACTCATAGGGTTGTGATGTGAATAAATGCAATGGAAAACATCAACTTGTTTTATATTCATACACATGCGGTGTGATGTTGGTAAATGTAATGAGACCATCAACGTGTTCTTTTTATCCATACATATCAAGTGTAATGCGGATAAATGTAATGGCAACACAAGAAGTGTCATTGAATAACAGTGTAATGTCAATAAATGCAATGAAACCATCGAATTCTCAGTAAACATGTTTTTAATGTCAATAAATGCATATGAAACATCACAGTCATAGTAAACAGTTTTATTCATATATCGTTATTATCCATGGCGAGGGTAACCTCCATTCGATGTACGTGGTAACGAAACGAAAGTCAGCGTATACAGTAACATATTACAACAATCACAATAACTAACTCATCTATTGTACACTGGTAAGAATATTATCCATGTAACTAGTATCACAAGACAGCGGACCCAATGTGAAATGTACAGCTCAAAGTCACTAATCAGAATCATCGAATCCAAAATCTATCTCGCTGTCAGCATCGCGTTCTTGATCGTGCTCTTGTTCGCATATTGTCAGTATGCCATCTCGAACACCCACTCTTTTCGGCTCAGGGGCATCTTCGGGGGTTTGAGCTGCTCTCTTCTTACCCAGCCAAGGCTGCGGGATTGGTGAAGTAGAGGGTCCGGGGCCCTCGGGGGACTCTGGTGACTCGAGTTCATTTTCTTGTGATTGCACACATGCCCCATCCGAGTGTACGCGGGGCCGATCTTCTTCTCCTATCACCTCAATGTTGCTATTTCTCACGGAGGCTACCAATGTCTGAAAGTCGTCTTCAGTTAGCTCCGACGCCATCATCCTTATCCGAGACACCTCGATCCTGGGCAATACGCAAGACACCTCTCCCTTGATCCTCTCTAGCATTCCCTCAATCGTAGGTTTCGAGTCCGATGTCAGAGCGTACACGTTTCTACCCCGTACAGCTTTGTATCTATACAGCTGTTACTGAACACGAGAGCGTTGTAGTAACAGTCGTATTTGCACAGTTTCACGGATCCGTAGGTCTTTCCGTTGTTAGAGAACGTACGCATGCTAGACATTATCATCATCGGAGCATGCATCAGGTATTCTAAGTTTGCGAACAGGTTCGAGAACTTGAGTGCGCGGGTCTCGTTCCTGAACAGCACTCTGTTGTAAGACATGTTCTTATCGTTCATAATCTCCTCCACGACATCTCTCGTTCCCCCGATCATATTCAGAGACTTGCGTATGTAATCAGGGAGATGCGCATCGCTGGCCTTCAACCATTCCATGCGATTCAGTTCATCGCAGTTAGACCCTCTCTTCCCGATTCCGCTGAACATCGGACCCGAGACTTTCAGCGTGCTACCATACGTACCGGTGAACGCGTTCCCGCTCTCCTCGTCCTTTCCGTATCGAAACTTAGCAGCCATTGCAATGGAAATCACACTCTTGCACAAAGTAGCCTCGGTCACCTTAGGTCCATATACGACGCGAGCGAGCTCCGCGCATAGAAACCCTATTATCATTATCCCCGTTTGTCTCATGGTCATGGCCAACGTTAGCGGGCACATAGGTAATGCTCCGTGGCACACGGTTAGCTGATACTTGCTGTTGCTAGTTAGCTTGTCATCGTGTACCAAGCTATTGTAGCCTACGTCGGTCACGGATTTCACACATCCAACCTCGGTATATTCCCCTCTGTTGAACCACGGGTGATAGCGTGCGTAGAAGTGTGCATCCGTAACCATTCTGTACGCACGTTCCGTTGATAACATCCCGGGTCCATTCCGAAGTACAGAGGACACGCGAGTTTACGCGCGCTAGTCTTGACATCGCGAGCGAGTGCGATGTTCAACATCGTGCTCACCATGGTGTTCTTCGAAAGTCCGAGCGCGACAGATGTGAAGGTTCCCAGTTTCTGTTGATTACTCGGAGAAGGTCTTTTCTCCTCCGGACCCGTAAAGACCTTCCCGAAGTATAGAGTGTTCCCCGTATCTTGCCCGTTGAAGCCGGCTCCGGTCACGTTTAAACAACTGTCTGTCGGTGTTGCTTTACTCAGTTTCGTCATCAGGTTTACACTTTGGTGGCGGACAACATCTGAAAACTTGACCATCGAGTTCCCGATGGCAGCGATCACCTTTTCGTCAAATTCGCTGTTCGCGTGACAAGGTAACATATTAGAGATAGTAGCAAACACCGCACATTGTACGTATGCCAACACGTTATCCGACAGTAGGTACGAGTAAATTGTTACCGTTTTCGAGCCGCTTTTCTCTCCCAGGAGATCCACAATAGAATCCTTGAGCATCGCGATTCTATCGCCCATCTGAGGTGCTACGAACCAAAGTTTTTTACCATCGGCCTCTTTCAGATTACACCCGCGCACGCGTTGTAGTAAGCTGTGCTCTGTCCAATTCAGAGGACCGTCCATGTTAGACGATGCGTCCGATCCGTTGGTAGCGAGTTCGTAACCTGTGAACAGCTTATAATGTCTCAGTCTCGTCTCAGGATCTTGATGTTCAGCTTCGCCGAGTTGACCTTTTCTATGTTTCTTGTTCATTTGCTGGTCATAACACGGAATAAACATAGGCTTCAGTACCGTAGCGGCACACAAAGGCGATCCGAAGTTTCCGTCCAAACAGATAGACCAAGCCACGCCAGCGATGGTGGCTAGATCCTTTTCGGGGATATATAAGCTCGCGAATGTGACCATCAGTTGAATCAGATATAGAAAGAGCATATGCTCGGGTTCCTCGCCTCGCTCGTACACCACTTCATTTTCCCGAAGATCGTCTACGTTAAACAGACCCAGTAGATCCCGAAGTAGAGATATCGCAACTCGGGCCTGTTTGACATCGTCACCCGTTACGTTCGTGAACACAAACGGGCAGTACGCGTCCCCGGGTTCGTCATTCTCCAGCTGGGGATCTTTCGGAAACGCGGTCTGAGCATTTAGATTCTTGCGATATAAAGAAAGTACATTATCCCGCTCGAACAACCTACACAGACCCGAAAAGAGAGTACGCTCCACATCTTTATCTACGCGAGGCACGCGCTGCGAGGCTAAGAAGTGTCCCAAGTGTTCGGCGTGCACTTTCAGCACCCGCTCCGGTACAAGCTTCGGACAATAGAGATGCAAAACGACCGGGGAGTTCAACAGCACCGGAGCGAAAGCTTCGCTGAGACATGGGTAAACGATACCGGAATCGTGCGGTCCCGTAGCAAGGCAAAAGCCATCTTGATCCAGGCGTACTTGGAATGTCTTAACACAACTTGCCATTTTAAACAGAGAGATACGAACTCTTCGATCGCGATAGTGGGCTGTTTAGTTAAACTGTTGATGTGTAAGACCAAAGTGTCCTTTGATCCGGGTACGAGAGCTTTGTGTTTGGAATTGTGGAAAGATCACTTAAGCGAGTCTCTTCTGAGTTCTCCGTCTACGCGCTCCGCTGTAGCACTTGCGAGCAGTGACTCAGTGAATGCAACAGAAGACTGGACAGTTCTACTGAGACTCGCACTTCTTGCGGATTTTTATAGGTATCAAAAGGAAGACCTGAACCTTAACGAGGAGGAGTCAGCGGAAAAGCTGCGGATGGTTAGAAACGCCGCGTTGAACGTTTGAAGCTGATCAAAGCACGAGATGAACGTAGTGATGATAAAGCTGCGGCACCTGACGAATTCGAAAATATCGATGAAAGCGCAATGGAAACGTACCTAGATCCACGCTCGAACGCGAAGGCTCGCGGTAGGAGTACACTGAGAAAGGTCGCCTCGAAACAACGCGGCGAAAAAAGATGTGCACGTACTCGCGTGCGAGGATCGTCTCTTACCTTGGACATAGAGGATTCGGTGAGATGGCACACCCTCGCATTTTCGACGCGTCGAAAATCGTATTTCACCAAGCTCGTTAGAGCCTTCCAAGTTGTAAAGAATGTCGGCCATCCTATGATAACGCTACATTCGGAATGGAGTCTAAGCTGTTACTACAAGCTGGCTGTAGCGTACACAACCGATAGCCCGCTCGAAATGGCGGCCGCGTGTATACCTGAACTGCAGCCGGCTGTAGCCTTGATTAACGCGGAACAGTTTCACGAACTGAAAAAGATGTCTCCTACGGTTCAGATGCTGCTGTATGGCATTCTCAACTGTCACATAAACTGGGTATATCATAACCATAAGCAGATATTACTAGTACCCGGTCAACCCAGCGCCCTGAGGCCTAAAGCTGAGGGGGATCTGAGATGTTCTAGATGTCTGAAAAATCAAACATTTCACTCGTCTGAAGTGAAAGGTAACCCGAGAAACATCGATGTGGAGTTCGATTTCGAACGCATGAAGTTCGGATCTTCTTGCTGCTCCGCGCACATGGTGAACGTTCCCTTGAGCACCACCACTGTGAACACATGCACCTTTACGGAGCTGAAACAGATGTATACAGCGTGCATGAAATGTAACAACCCGATTTTTTCTGAAATACTAGTAGATATGGACACCCTCTACTCAAGGTGTGTTGCGTGCGGAGGTAAAGGATCGAGTTAACCTGTGGGTATCACACGGACGCATGATGGAATCGGACTATGTAATACTAAAAGCTGTCCATAACATTTCTTGGGATTGCTTGAAAGACATAATATGTTCATGCTATCAAGTGAACCCCGTGCAACTACAACGAATATGTGACACGCGAAAGGACTCGAGGTCTAGTGTCAACAGTAACCTGTATTATATTTGTACATAACCAATAAGTTGGGTAGACGAGAGGACGTTGTTCGGGAAATCATGAGACTGTACGAACTATCGAAGGACCCTCGCGGACAACGTGTTTGTTCAAGTGAAAGCACACGCGAGTCCATCGGTGTTAGAGGCACTGTGACAGCCGGACCGAGGGGTGTCTGCAGCGAGCACAGTATGAGCGAGGGCTCAGGGGTCGGTAGTCTCAAACCCTTGGAGGTTTCAGACGATCGAAGTAATGCGATTATAGAAGCGGCTGAAACCTTGATCGAATGGTCGCCACCTGATATGAGAGCGTATTTGGACGCGCTGGATTGTAACACCACAAACACTTGCTACATGGACATCGAGGACATTATAAATCTCGGATCTAGTTCTGTGACTAACATGGATGTGAACAATACTGAATTGCTTACTGAAAAACCGAGTGTGTACAACCCATGCACCACACTTGAGGGTGACAAGTCAGCTTCATCATTTGAGGACGATACTTCTAAGTCTGAGCCTCGTGTGGATACTTTAGATGACAGTAATGAGCGGGTATCATCATGCTATTCTGTACTGGAACAAGACAAGTCTCTAACGGGGGCGAATGGACCTCTCAAGATATCTGAAGATGTAAATGTATCGAAGCCCATGGTTGTGATCGAAGACGATTCGCTGTGACAATTGGGAGCTTGTGGAACATTTTGTTGTTATTGTGATGTAGACTCTTAATACGTATGGTTGTACTATTGAACTGCCTTTACCATGGTTATAAATGTATACAATACACACCATTCTCGTGTAACGTGTCAATAAAAACGTATAAACTGTTCAGTGTGTACTGGTCTATGGGTTTATTTATATAAACATCTTATGTGCTTATGTGGTTACACAGATCCGCTCATAGTACATAGGCACGTGTGGCCGGATACAGGTGCACACAATGGAACCAAGTCAAACCGATCGCTGGTCGGATGTTCCGCATATTACCGTACTTTTGGAGGATGTTCATAATGTGTGTACCTTGGAATACATTCGGGTGCACATGTTGGACATAGAGAAGCGCATACCCGAGTCTATTATGCTTACGGAACCGGGCTCTGATGGCTTGTTTCGTATCCGTATCCCGGGAACGGTTTACGTGAGCCCGAATACGTGTTGCATAATTCTTAGAGTCTTGTATAGGACCGGGGATACCTCGTTCGGACTTATTACAGGCAAACATTTCACCGAAACCTATACAAATTCAACAAGGGGACATCCTGTGAAAACGATTGGCGTGGTAGCGAGAGCCCCTTTAGCGTGGGTAAGAGTCGCGCAGCAACGTGCGGAGTCGCAGTACGATTATCCGTTCCCAGGGGATGATATATGTGGACATCAGCCAGAAGTGCTCGTTTCTAAGATATACGCTACGTTAGAACGATGTACACAAGCTACGTTCGCGTATTACAAAGAGCCCGGTCAGGAGGGTGCTATAGTTTCACAAGTGGTGCGCGATACCCTAGTCGCGTTGTGCGCACCGCTCGCATTTAAGGTGCTGTACGAGCAAAGTAGACTCACGCTGGAACGAACACAGGATCTCACGGTGAACCCCGTGAGTAAGCTTTGCGGGACGTGTGTTACGTGGACACTGTGTGTGGAAACGGATACTTTATCACTTACTACTGGAACCCAGAGGACACCAGCTTCGGTGATCGAATCACAAGATCCCTGGTTGCGTGCTGTACTCTCTTATGATGGTCTGCGCGTATCAGGATTCCTAAAGAGTACGTTCATCGCTTGCCCGTACTGGGCTGTCATACTTACGAGTTTGTGCTGCGGAGCGCTGAACATTTGGAAAGACGAGTTGTGTAAGCTGTATTCGTCACTCAGGTTCGAATCTAGGTTACGATTTAACGAGACGGTATCCGAGTACTGTGAACACTGTGGATATTCGTATCACGCGTCTCCGATTATATGCGAAACCGTACCTAAACGGACCAACGCTGTGTCACAGATAGATAGGTTGATTCTCGGAAAGGTGTGCACTAGGCTGTGCACTGTTGTATCTATGAGAGAGCATGCCGAAGAAAGTGAATCGATCGAACAGCGAGCTGTCCAATATTGCCTCAGCCACCGGAGACTCTACGAATGTAGCTATCAAGGACTGCAAAAGCGTGAAACCAACTCGGAAGGATGTTTCGACTCAAGATGCACGGAAGGGGTCTCACGCGGTGTTACCCAACGGTCCACAGCTTCGGAAACAGGGCCGGAGCGTTCACGCTGGGAGGACAGGACCCTCCGCCGACGGAGATTTGACAAGAGGTCTAGGTCGCGGGGCGAAGAAAATGAACGCTTCTCATGTGAAGCAGACTACTTTAGGCAACGGATCACAGAGGAGACACGGGTCGATAAATGCGGGGAGCGTGACTGGGACTGGTTCGGGTTCTGCACACGGGACGAGTGTGAACTCGAGCGACCATCATCTTCTTTCAGATATTGGACAGGGTTTTCGTGTCACACTTTTGGACATCATATCAAAACTCTTCCCTTCGGATACCAAGGAGGAATCCTCGCTTACCCGCAGTGATTCTACAGAGTGCGTACCGTTGGACCGCTGGTTGTTGACTATCACTGCATTGGAGGATAATTACAAAACGATAGTCGAGTGGTTTCAGACTTTTTCAACTACGAAGGCTCGATCAGTGATAGGGTTCGAGCTAGCAATGGAACTGTGGGGATGTTACAACGTAGTGATCCGTGGACTTGGGAACTCACTGAAAGCTGTGTTTAACGCGTGCACCTTTATGCACAGCGCACATGATATTATGCGAGGAGATCGAGTCATGAAAGATGTTATATGTATCATACATAGAGTCCAAGGCTATATAATAGAGATGCGGTCTTCGGATGACTTTACAGGGAGGATCACCGCTGAAGCACAGAACGCGAACTATTCCGTAGATACCATTGACGATATCGTTCGGTCATACAGTGCTCAGGTCGACTTTATACAAGAGCTCGTGAAGTCTCTCATGAACGAGAAGAACGTCCTTCGCGCAAGGTGCGCTGAGTACGAGCTAGCGAAAACGGAAAATGAGGACCGTGTGAGACAGATTACTAGTTCACAAGACTCTCTACGAGGCGATTGCGAGTCTTTAACCAAGGCAAACACGGACCTTAATAATCTCATACGAGGTTTACAAGAGAGGAATAACACATCTGAGACACATTACAACGCTCTCGAGGCTGAACACAAGACGAACAGTGATCTCCTTACTAAGCTAAGGAGTGAACTCGAGGATCTTACAAAACGGAATGATCGTCTGACTCAACACAACACGGAACTCGAAGCGCGTATCGATACGTTATCACACGAAAAGACTGTGTCTGAAACAGACACAATGAATAAGATTCAGTCTCTAACCGCGTTCAAGGATGAGTTGATAGAAAGTACTAATCGTTACAATACAGACATACAGTCCCTAAAAAGGATCAACGCGGAGTTAGTGACCACAAACAAGCATTATCAGGAACTTCACGCGGATCTAGCGGACGCAAACAAAAGTTATCGGACCGAATTACAATCGGTACACGAGCGGAACGCGGTCTTAGCGAAAGAGAACGAACGTTATCAGAGTGAACTGAGACATCTAACCGATGTGGGTGATACGTATCGAAAGGAACGTGATAATCAGGTTTGTACATTGCAATCCCAGCTCGAACAGATCACACGCGAACACGAGTCCGTAATAGGCGAATATGAGGACGTTCGTGACCGTATGGGTAAAGCGCAAATTAAATTGACTGAGTATGAGAGCTGCGTGTCCAAGCAAACGGGTGAGTTGGTAGAGTTACAGTCTCAGATATCACAATACGATCACACCGTAACGGAGTTAAATCGGCTCAATTGCGAACTGTCACAATCTAACAAGGGGTTTATGCGCGTGATGGAAGAGTTATTTGGGCTAGAAAATGCTTCGTTCACCCAAGTGGCTACTGGTGTGTATGGAGCTTTAGATCTATCCATCGAGAGACTCAGTTCGTTGATCAGAAATACATGTACTCTCGCAACTTCCTTGTCGAAAGTAGAGCGTGTTCACACGATGGATACCATGGATCGGGTAGGACAGGTGTTTACACTGTATGAACACGAAATATATAACACCTTAGAGGCTATGGAAGATCGACCTATGGAAACATCCACAAATAGAAAACGACATATAGCTACAGCTCATCCAAAGTACCGGAAAGCTCGCGTTAGTTCTGATGGCTCGTTAAAAATAGAGCCCAACGAGCCCCCGACCGATTCCGTGACACAGGAAAATGTCAATCCGAAATACGAGTCGGATGCTGGTGAACACGGTACTTGTGCAACCGGGTCAATCGGGCTATGTACTGTGGATAGGACACCTAACGAGCCCCCGACCGATTCCGTGACACAGGAAAATGTCAATCCGAAATACGAGTCGGATGCTGGTGAACACGGTACTTGTGCAACCGGGTCAATCGGGCTATGTACTGTGGATAGGACACCCGAGGATATCGAGGCTCATAGGCATGATAATAACATTTGTGATCTTTTCACAGTGAAGCCTGAAACACTGAGCATTCCTGTATGCATAGGGAGCGCATTTGATTGTACAAAGGACGTTAAATTAATCAAACTTGCGAACCCGAACCCTCTGGAACAGTTACGAGGGGTCCTACAGGTTGATGTGGAGGACAACAAGTGCACTTGTAACGGGATTAAGGAATGTACCAGCGCTAATCTCACGAGCATGACACGCACCTTTCGCTGTGCACTATATGTATACACGATGGGACACCGTAAAGGTGAACTTTACGGAGTTGAATATATGACAAATCGATTATATGTACTTATAAACACGGACGAGCAATACTATATACTGGCTGTGTTACACGATAATGATAGGTACACCTGTAACATTTCCATGGTATTACGTGTAAAACCTGAAACGCTCCCATTCGCACAGATAGAAAAGCGGGATACCGCTATACCGGTTATTGATACAGCTAGTATCGTGTTAGCCGATAGACAGCAGCATGCTTAAGAGTCTCTCTCATTTGGACACCCGGATGGGTTTGTGTCTAATAACTGAATCCCCTGCTTTCTTTTGTGTCCAATAATAGTGTATCTAATAAATAACTGAGAGTCAGTCATACATACCATGAGTTGTGTATAATAAAGAGGGGACACACATCTGAATGTACACACGGTTCATACATACCATGTTTTTGTGTATAATAAAGAGGAGTCGAACATCTGAATGTACACATGTCTCTGTTTATTACATACACAGACAGGCTAACTTTCACATCATACAGGGTTGGACAATCACAATCATAACGCTATAGCATCACGGGTAGTTAATACACTTTACACACAAGCATGTCAGAAATAAATCTTTGAAAGTGTAATGCTCACCTTCGTACATTCTGGGCAACGTACACCGGAGAAATGTACAAGATACGTGCACCGGATCTAAATACCGAACACTTGACCTTTGTACATAACACGGGAATTAGATTGTGTTAACACACAATACATGTATATAATACAAGGATGGGTACGTTACCGGTAATGACGAAATCGTTCTCGGGTCCAACGTCCACCACAGGAGTATCGCCCATGTCTGGCGACACACGCGCCTGTGCGCTAAACCTCCCGTCTCCGCGGATTAGGTCTGCGACTGTGACACGTGGATCACTATAGTATAAAACTACAGAAATCTCACCCTCTCCCATGTCCCGGGCCCTGCGCAAAGTGCTCCCGACATACCGAGATTTCATCGCGCTCTCTCGGGCCTTTACCTTAATACGCTTCATTTTATGATACAGTGGCGGTGGCCCTGCACGCATTTCTTCGGGAACTGAGAGTGTCGCGTATACAAGTGTGATATTGTAGTCTAGCAGTGCAGTACACGGAGCTTTACTCGACAGAGATACATGACTGTTCCACAGTTCGAAACAGGTCACGTTGTATCTCTGTAAAAGTTCGTAAAGCGATTGAGACTCTTCACATCGTATCTTGATCAGTTTATCCTTAGATCCCACCATAGGTACTATCACGGTAACATCGTGGGGGGTCTGTAAAGAATGCAGAAACATACACCTAGATCATTGACTGGCAGAACATGGGATATTGACTTGCACAGTATCTCGTAGATAACTCACGTGTTCACAGGAGAGTTTAACCGCAGTCACACTGACTGAATTCCTCGGTGGGTCACAAGTTGTCCACCCGTTGTTTTCGAGTAGGTTATGTATATCCAAAATGTGTTGTACGAAACTTGATCTATGTGACATGTCAGTATACGTGATACTATATTTACTCATAGGGAGCCAGAGTGTGTGGTCCCGCAACAATACGTCAAAGGATTCCCGTTCCATAACACTATCCGCGAGAACACCTTTTGCGGTGTTTAGGAAATGTTCAACCTCATCACCGTTACTGTCCTGCGAAACCTGTATCGAGGCATGGGTCAGATACAGATTACGTTGATTCCAATGTCCAATATACCATCGTTTTGCGTGCAATCCGAAATTCGTCTTTTTCGGTGTTTGATTCCATCTAACGATCACTGTCACGAAGGTCATTCCCTCTACACAGTCTTTACACAATATTGTATATTCTCCCGTATACGGAGTCCACTAAACGTTCACACCAAGCCTGCATACACTGGACACTGAAACACAAGGACGCGTTTATATATGTGCACACTTGAGGCTTTGAGTAGCAGGTAATAACGAAATGCAGCCCTTTAGATTAAATTGAAGGATTACCCGTCTTATTCCGAGACTGAGTAATTAACCTGTGTTCCATATAGATTATAAGAAGTAGGTCACATTCAGAGCTCTCTGGCAAATGAACATGTACATATGCTGACCTGACACATCTTACACTCCCCTTCATTCAAGTGTACAGCAGGGCTCTGCGTTTTTCCCTGACACGTACTGAAAACCCCGAGATCGGTGAACCAGAGTTACAGCAGGGCTCTGCGTTTTCCCTGACACGTACTGAAAACCCCGAGATCGGTGAACCAGAGTTACAGCAGGGCTCTGCGTTTTCCCTGACACGTACTGAAAACCCCGAGATCGGTGAACCAGAGTTACAGCAGGGCTCTGCGTTTTCCCTGACACGTACTGAAAACCCCGAGATCGGTGAACCAGAGTTACAGCAGGGCTCTGCGTTTTCCCTGACACGTACTGAAAACCCCGAGATCGGTGAACCAGAGTTACAGCAGGGCTCTGCGTTTCCCTGCTAATCACTGTTACAGAAGCCATGGGTTTTACACATTCGTAGTCACGTTTTCTGAAGCTCGAGTCCTTCATTATTTCATAACAACCTTGTACCCAAAGAGACAAACAGGCGAGCTCTTGTATAAAAGCTAGAGGCCTTTGAAGGATTACACGTAAAGGATCAGCGCTGCACTTAGCAAGAAGAGTGATTAACCCTTGGCTCATATAGATTAGAGACCCCAGTCTGCTGCGTAGAGTAATTGCATTGAGACGAAATGTTTCTCTTCGTGGCTGTGATCCTGTTATGGACCGGATTGATAGTAAACAGTGAGAGACATTCCCTTTATTACATATACACGGGTCTCTCCAAACCCAGCGGACTCCCGAGTATCCACGAGTTCACAGCTATGGGTCAACTGGACGGAATGCTGATCGACTATTATGACAGTGAACACAATCAGAAGGTTCCAAAACAGAACTGGATGAAAGATAAATTAGATCCAAGCTACTGGATAAGAGGAACACAGTCCCGTGTGAGCAAACAACAGTGGTTCAAAGTGAACATAGAGATCCTGATGCAACGAACGCGAGTTAATGACTCCAACGTACATGTTCTTCAATGGATGCACGGATGTGTGGGTGAGAAAGAGGCTAATGGAACCCTGACATTCCGGAGTGCGGTAGACACGTATAGCTACGATGGCTATGATTTCATAGCATTCGATTGCACACAAGAGGTCTGGGTCTCGGGGATCGAAGCGGCCCAGCCTACTAAGAGGAAGTGGGACGGGGTCAACACACTGAACGAATACACCAAAGGCTACCTGATGAAAGAGTGTATGGATTGGTTGAATATTTTTGTCAAGTATAACCAAAAGCAGCTAGAGACAGCGTCTCCGCCTGACGTGTTTGTATTCCCAAAGAGTATAGACGAGACCAGGATCACGTTAACGTGCCTGGTCACAGGTCTCTACTCAAAAGACATCACCCTGAACATTAAGAAAAACGGGCGCGTTTTGTATAAGGAAGACGGAGTGTTAACCTTCGGCGTGCGACCAAATGACGATGACACTTTTCAGCGAAGAGACTATGTGGAACTCTTAAGTAGTGACACGGATATCTACACCTGTGAAGTCATTCAGCGTGCATCTGGGTTACATGTTGAGAAGCAATGGGACCGTGAACTATATCCTGTGCATGGGAAACGAGGATTTGTAATACACGGACTTGTCATCGCTGGAGTATTTGTCTCTATTGGACTGATCGCAATGGGAGCAGTGCTGATTATCGTGTACACAAAATGTTCATTTCTTAGATGTATGAGTGGAACCAACGCATCCAGAAATGTGTCTATGAATACTGTCTCTGTTGCTGTCAGTGGCGGAGTCGTAAAGGTACACGGTTCAGTCACAGATGACACCGGATCGGATAGACCTCTCAACGGCTGTAGCTGTTTGACCATGTCTGTATAGTTGAACTCGTATCCCACCCGCTGTATGTATAATGTTTGGTTTCTATGAAATGGTTGATTTCTGTGAAATGGTTGATTTAATAAATCGTACCACGGAGAATCTCAGTGTGTGTTTTCTTATACAATTGCGAGCCAATATGGTGCGCTTAAAGGTGTCCTGCTACGATCGAAAAACCGCTCGGTGTGTACAATGTCACGCATATCCACGTTCGGAAGCCGGGGGTTAAGCTTTCCATTCTAGTAAACGAAAGGAATAATACTTTATGACACATACGTTACCGACACACCCCTCAAGATATTTAAACACCGATTACTTGTAACAAGACTTAGACGCACTTTGACTTAGAGGTTGCAACACGGAGACACTGCAACACGCTAGTGTAATGGCGTACTGTGCTAAATTGAAGGAGTACGCTGATGCCAATAACTACATTGTACGGTATGATAATGTACGTTCGCAAGGACCGGCTCACAATCCCCTCTTCACGATCGATGTAGCTATACAGAACGAGGGTCTGTTCTGCGTATCTACAGGCACGGGGGTGTCCAAGAAGCATGCGAAAAACAATGCTGCGCGAGAGCTGATGAATACTCTGGAGCTGAATGTAGAACCGGAGGATCGGCCCGTGTTTCGTGAAAATGTTATGGGAGAGCTTCAGGTGAATATGCCCTCTTTTGAGGTGTGTGTGTGTGTGTGTGTGTGTGTGTGTGTGTGTGTGTGTATAGTATATATGTGTATTTACGCAAGTTGTTTTATAGGAACTCTGTCAGAAGAACGGTTGGCCTTTACCCGAGTATAGCGACCGAAGTCAGAATGAAGCACATATTCTGATTTGTCACATCAGGTCAAAGCTATGGACCTTCACTGTATATGGTATGTACGCACTATGTGTTTGTCTCACATTCAGTAGAACTATGTGTGTTCTATGCTAACGGAACCGTTGTGTGTTTTAGGTACAGGATCCTCCAACAAGTGCGCGAAGACCGATGCTGCCAAACGGGCCCTTGATATCTTAACAGCGTGCATTCACACATACGGGAAGGGGGCTTCGATGTGCATGGTGTGATTATTAAGTGATTATGCGATTATGGTCACCCCAATACACTGTCAAGCTTTGAATAAACCTTTGAATAAACCTTTGATAGTATAACCAAGGACCATGTCTGAGTTGTGTGATAATCTCATATGGTGTATGTAGACTTGGAGACTCACGCAAGCATACACATGTATTGAAAATGTTTGACATTTTATTTCTGACATGTACAGAACCCCTTCAGATTGTATTATCACACTCAATTAAAAGTATACATATGCACATGATACGGTCTCCTGTGTATCATTCTGAATGAACATTGCAAACATTACAGTGATGATCGGTAGCTATGAACTTGCAGAGATGCCTATGCGCTCGAACTCAGGGCTTCTTGTGGGATTCATTCAACCGCTGCACCAGACCATCATATGCGCTCGAACCGAGGGCCTCTCGCGGGGATTCATTCAACTGCTGCACCAGAGCCTGTGAAGTACAGAAAGGTTTATTTAATGACATGTACACATACCGCAAGTGCGGGAAGCTGTTATTATACGCGAGTAGCGGAATCGTGTACCGTTTCGTTCTGCGCTCGTATCATCCGATCCTTCGTTTTTTGTAACTTGGACACAGGTGTCGTTTATCTTTAAACCTTTCCTGGCAAGACAGTCTTTACTATCACAGGTAGTGGGTCCGTATACGGGTTGGTATAAGGACGGGTAGACCAGATGGGCACAGGGTTTGTAAATACGCGACGCGCGTACGCTACAGAGTCTATACGATACTATCAACAACCCGAACACGGCCATTATGGGTACAGCGATCATCAACCAGTCATATTTCCCATGGAACCACCAGTAACCGTCCTCGGACATCATCCTGGGGCTGACTCGAGTGTTGTATCTATCCACTATCCGCATACGTTTATGTAACATTAATAAGGCTAAGAGATCTTTGTGATAACCCACGGAGCGCGCGTACGCTGTAACTAGAGTTTGCTCGCAATGCGCTATAAAGGCTGTACTTTCCTTAAATCATCTGTGTGGGAGTGACTCTGGTGCCCCGCATGGCTATATATGCACAGCTGACACCTAAGCATTCGCGAGTCAGATGTACCCACTGTATCACAATGAACACATTGCTTTCTCTTGTGCTACTCGTACATCTTATGGGTGTACACACTTTCACATCGGATAAGAACCCCTTCACACCCGCAGGTGCACGATGTTTGTATGTTATTCTGTGTGTTACATATTGTCGGATGTTCATCGTATAACTCCTTATATTTGTTGTTGGTTTTTAATCCTAGGAATACGTCTGTACCATTCTGTGTGTTACATATTGTCGGATGTTCATCGTATAACTCCTTATATTTGTTGTTGGTTTTAATCCTAGGAATACGTCTGTACCCGGACAGGTTACATTTCTTTCGCTATGAGAATGTCACATTCACTTGTATAATAACCGATGCGTCTCACGGAAAATGGACCCTGAAACGGAATACTTCGTATGATGTAAATGAGGAGTGTAAACCCGGGTGGGGAGTACAAGTCGGATCCTCGTGTATAATCAACGATCTCTACCCATCTGACACTGGCTTCTACTGGTGTCAGTCTGAAGACGGATTGAGGACCGCAGCGGTGAAGATGACCGTGAAAGGTATTGTGTTGATCCATTTAGTCTCTCAATTCTTTTTCTTTTTTACGTTTTTTACTTTGTAAAGCAGAAGGAACCATAGAAGCATATGACACTGTCGTGTTTCATAGTAACATGGTGATCTGTATTATGTTTCAGATCGAGATACACTCATAGAGATCCCATCATCACCCGTTGCAGCAGGATCCAGTGTCATGCTCACTTGCTACTACGGTCCCATATACCTTGAGCCTGAACCGGTTCCAGGTGTTTTCTACAAGGACGATGTGGTATTGAACGCTGATCCTGTACCGAACCTGGTGATACCCATGGTAACCGCTTACGATGAAGGTTCCTACAAGTGTGAAAACCCGAAAACATATACTGTATCCCTGAGCATCCCGCTTAAGATCACAGGAACGTTCAGAGGATCAGCTCTGACCAGCGACCATTATCATTACATGCTTATAGTCATGTGTATTGCAATTACTGGTGGTATGTTTGTACACATTTGGTTATATATGCGTACTCGATATCGTTCCCGTACGTACACCGCTACTGTGATAAAGATAAAGAGTGTGTGATCCAGATACAATGTTATGTGTTGCATATTTGTGTGTGATGCAAAAATAAAGTATGGTTGATTCAAATACAATGTCACGTATGTCCATTTCCATCAGTGTATGTACACCCACAAATAAAGTATGGGTGATCCAGATACAATGTCACTTGGTTCAATCTTCACCCCTGTATGTACATCCAACGCATTACGGGAAGCTCTCAGAGAGTACCCGTTTTGGAGAAACCGTATCCGTTCTCTATATCGATCTCGGGTGAACTGGGTAAACGAAAGCCTCTGTGCAGTTGCCCACTCCCCACGGGTAATACGTAATAAGCGAGCGGGTATATAGCTCGTAAAGAAACCATACGTAACGGTCTCTGTAATCGTACGCACATGCTCAACGATGGCTCAACGATCGGACACCCCGTTCCTCTATGTGCTGCCGGGTATGTCAGATAATGGGAAGATAGCAAGCATCGCTAAGAGCGGAGATGACTTTAGAGGCGCAATAACTCGGTGTTGTTTGTTCAGATCGTTGAACCTGACCAACGTTCGGTTCGAGCTGGAAGATTATTCGTGGTTACCGGACAACTTTCCAGGGAGTCTATTATCGAAACTACCGTGCACTGAAGATGATTCGCACCCTGTTATCCGAGTGATATGTAGCTGCGTACCTATCCCCAAGTATCTCAAGTACATACCGGGTACTGAAGCGTTCTTTGTACGCATCTACGTGTTCTGCGGCTACTGGGGACGTGGCATACTCAATGTTAAGCGAACGGGAAGTACGCCAAACGCATTGCTGGTAGTAATGGACCCAGAAATGACAATAAGTAACTGTTTGAAGCGTGATGGGAGGTTCAGCGATAAGACAATGGAGGGGCTTTACACTCATCTCAAGGCGCCCGGAAACACACTGATTCCGTGTATCTCCCATGTAGTGTATTAAGACATAACGAACTCTATACTGTGTTCATACGATTACCTGGACTTAAACGAATGTTAAAATCCGTTTTAAACTAAGTAGGTTTGCGGATGTCATCCGTGTATGTACAGCCAAGGCATTATGGAAAGCTCTCATGGTACCGTATCTGTTCGCTATATCGATCTCGGGTGAACGTAAGACTCTGTAAAGTTGCCCGCTCCCCACGGGTAATACGTAATAAGCGAGCGGGTATATAGCTCGTAAAGACACCAGATGCAACGGTCTCTGTGATCGTACGCACATGCTCAACGATGGCTCAACGATCGGATACCCCGTTCCTCTATCTGCTACCGGGTAGGCTAGATAATCGGAAAATAGCGTGCTTCGCTAAGAGCGGAGATGACCTTAGAGGCGCTATGAATCGGTGTCTTTTCTTCAGAGCGTTGAACCTGACCAACGTCCGGTTTCAGATGAACGGGTGGTGGTTACCGGATAACTTTCCTACTCATTTACTACCACGGGTACCACGTTCTCAACACCTGGCACAACCTGTTATCGATGTAATACGCAGTACCGCACCCGGACTCAAGTACCCTAATTACATATCTCGAACGGGATCATTCTTTGTATGCATCGATGTATGCGTTGGACACGGAAGATACGGTCCGCTCCGTGTTAAACGGACAAGAACAACGTCTCATAGACTGTTGGTGACAATAGACCCTGAGAAGACCATACGGGAATGTTTAAAACGCGATGGGAGATTCAGTGTACAGACTGTTGAAGGACTTGATACTCATCTGGTGTGTGACCATGCACTGATTCCCGTGGATCGATCGTGTAGCGTATTGACGCATGAGGAACTATATGGTGTATACCACGATTACCCAGGATTAAAAGATTGTTGAAACCTATTGCGAACTAAATACCTTCGCCGTGTGTCCGTAAACTATGAGCTTCACATAAACGCATTATCGCGATCAGGATATATTCTCGAGCACTGGAATATGTATACACGGTCTTCTCTTCGCAGGAAAAGACCTGCTGATGGGCCACAGGGGGACCGAGATAGAGTCCATTTGGAGACTATCTCAAACCTGAAACGAGAAATACTGGAATTGAAGAATACTCTGAACGAAGAAAGAGCTCGAAGGACCGATACGCTTCGAGAAAGAGGTAAATTATGCACCGCTTGTCTGACAGAGCGTAAACCCGTGGACTGTACACCATCAAGAACAGGGTTGAATACTGATAAGGCGGATGATTCACGCGGACCCCCGATTGTCAGTGGTCTCGACAAACGAGTGTTATATGAACTTGATCTATGTAAAAAGGACCTGGAGGAATCGCGAAGACTTGTAGAAGAGGTATGCGAGGAACGCGAGGCTTTGCGTGTCAAGTTAACAGAAGCTCAACGTATGAAACCTTCGAATGTAAACACAGGAGACGCAGCCGAACTCGGAGATGTGTCACATCCTCACTTGGACTGGGTGGGTCGTAACTACCTGGCGGTTTCTCTACCAGAGGATCGGATGTTCAAACCCGGAGAGCCTGTGACACCGGTTGGTGTATTGCAGAAGTTGTTTGAGATGAGAGTGGGTGAGAAGCACGCGAGTGGATTTAGTGTACTGATAGAAAATGTAAACATCATGATATCGCAAACGGAACCGGAATGGTACGCGAAACATTTCGGTTTTTGTTCCACGCGTGTACACGCGAACGGGTACAGTGTCACACAAAGGTTGGACACTGAGGATTTCGTGTGGCTATTGTTCGAGTATGGTGCACACGCTCCCATGATCGAGGTAATAGCTGGGCTGCTGACCGTTCTGAGTAGCGCGGGGAAAGGCGGGGTGACCGCGACAGCTCTCTGTACAAGTAAGTCTTTGTACAGTTCATACGTGACTTTATTCAGAGACACGGTGACTATGGCCTATGAACGTTTTAGGGCAGTACGAGACAGAGCCCAGAAAGTGCGCGCTGCGCAAGGGCTCGTGTACGTTCCTGTGACAGCAGGGTTACCGTGCGAGCGGATCGAGAGCGGAGCTCACGTGAACGATTCGTTCCGGGTGAAAAGCGCCGCGATGCGGTCTATACTGGAAGGAATTGAAGTTCCTCCGCATATAAGCACGAATTCGGCTCAGAAACATCAGACCTCTGTCAGAGAGGACCCGTTTAGATTAGATCAGTCTCTCGCTCACTTTCTAAACAAAAAGGACTCCAATGCTCGGTGTAGACAAGGAGTGGATAAAGAGCGCGAGTGGTCCGGCTTACGTACTACACAGGACGAGATATCCGCGACAGATACAAGTAGACCGCTTTCGTCTGCACCTCTCGTACACCGGGTACTATTCGACTCGCCTTGGTCCCAGTGACGATACAACACCATAGTCCATCGCGTGACCATGGACCACGTTGGCCACGCGCGAGAACCCAAAAGAAAGAAATCTCGGGTACGAACAATTGACCGGTACAGAGAGGCGCTGCTTGCTATGTCTAAATACTGCCAGGAAGAATGGGTGACAAACATGATACGGTTGCACATGTATCGCGGGGAACGCTTACGATTAGCTCTGCTCAGCGGAGACGCGGGTTGCGGAAAATCGTACGCTATAGCGCTGTTAGAGCAGACACTCAGGAGGATGGGTATCAGCGTACTCGTAAGCGCCATGACCAACAAAGCGGCTGGTACGCTCATGGACTCGCACTCGCTCGAAAGCGTGTATACGTTTCATAAGATGATGGGACTCAAGAAGGAGCTGTTGGACGAGACGCTGCCACTGGAAGAGTTTACGCGCGTATACAGCAAACTATACTGGGGAATCATTTCAGCTTTCAGAAAACTGTACGTTTCGGAATTACCGAGCGTGGCGGAGACAAACGTTCGTCACTCGTGTAAGCACCCGCGACCAGAGTCTTGTGCGATGTGCAGTAAAATGTTCCAACGCCTTAGGGTGATCGGTAAACGCTCGTGTCCCCCTCCTATGGAATCCGCTCCTCTGTTCCTGGGTGTAAACGTTCTGATAGTCGACGAGTACGGGTTGATGAACACGGAGCTGTTAGAGAGGATGTTGGTGTGTCTTTCCCTTTTCTACGGACCTGATAACGGGCCTCTTATCATATTCTCGGGTAGCGTGTCACAGTTGCAACCCGTGGGATCCAGTCCGCGTATTTGGGGGAATGATCGGTTCGAAAGTCTTCTATCTTGTTCGACTCCACTCTTTGTCAACAGGCGTCAATTCGAAGACCCTGGCTACGGTGAGGTTTTAACATACCTGCAGTTTAACACGGTCACGGAAGAATCGAGGCGCATATTTAGAAGCATGGTATCCGTCAGTGAGTCTGAGGTGATGACCCCCGAATACGAGCCCGAGATGTTAAGAATCTTCCATCAGGACGCTCAACAGATCACGTACACGGAGAAGTGTATGCTGCAAGTCAAGAAAACGAGACGAATCGGAGAAAAGTTCCTCCGGGTGACTCGAGAGGGACCCTCTCACGGTGCGTGTCCTACCGCTTGGTACGAGGTATTGAAACAAGCCGCGCAAGCGTTACCGAAACTGTTCGCCTTACCTAAATACCGAGCTGGCTATCGTCCTAAAGAAAGAGACTATCTGAAAGTGGATAAACTGTGGATCGGTTGCAAAGTGAAATTGGTCTGGCACATGGATGTCAATGGAATACACGTAGCGAGCTCTGTCCCGGGATGTCACCGTGTCTTTCCCACGTGTTTCAGCAAAAGCCAGCTCGTTCAGAGGTCCTCGATCGCAGACACCGAGGGCGTGATACAGGACATAGTTTTCAAGAGGGATACTCAATGCAACGAGTTCTACGTAAAGGGCTCACAGTCCGGGACACTGTACAGAGTCGCACCTTCCACCTGGATGTGTATGAACTGGAGCGTGACCACTCACCCCATAGCCTGCCTCGTGGCTATGAACACATACGAGTGTCAAGGTTGCACCGTGAGAGGAACTGTGTTGTACCACCCGCCCAGACATTTCTTCATGTCTCCCATAAAACCGTCCGTGTACGTAGCGCTTACGCGGGTAGTAAAACGATGTAATCTCAGGATGACGAACTGCAATTTCGCGGAAACCGTGGGGACCGTGGCCTTTTACGATCCTACACTATTGGCGTATCGCATAAGGGTTGAGATGTGCTATGCGTAGGACTCACAAACCTAGTGTTTACGAGCACAAAACGAGTGCGATGGAGACGGACGTTCGAGGTTGGCACGAGCTTACACTGGAGGAATTGTTACATCTGACATCATCGCGATCTTCGGGAGGTACGGGTTACATTGGACAGCTCTCGTACCGATGTGATTTTTGTAAGCTGGGAGAATTGACTCCTCCGAGAGCGGGTTCTCAGGACGATCTCAACTCATACATTATATTAAAGTGGTGTCCTTGGTTTTCTCGTACCTTTGGTGCGCTTTCGGAATCTCACCTGAATACGCTCACGGTTCAACTACTCGCTCGTGATAGCGAAGATACACCTATACCCCAGTAATTGGTTGCGAGTGTTTTACTCGTTCTGACCGAGCCTAATGTTCCGCTAGCGCCGATCTGTAAAGAGGCTCAACACGCGAGACTGTTTATTCTGAGCGGGTGATTTTGTTTTTATCGCTACTAGCGTATTCGCACAGTCTATGCTCGTGTGCAACAACTCTACATTCTGAAGACTCATACGTATTTCGAGTATGTCCTCAACAAGAGTACACGTACCCATCCGCTCTTACACCATATCGCTCACGGAATCCAAGTTGGGAAACGGGGATGTACCATACGGATGTTACAAGTACGAGTCCGCAATTGGTAATTTACCCGGGGGACTGTTTCATTTCGTGCAAGACGTAGACCTGTACGTACCAACGCTACATGGACTAAAGGCAGAGTTTATAAAAACGAACCTGAAAGAGGTCGCGGTGTGCGCTGTGAACAGCCCTATCGGTAATAGACCGTTCCTGAACAACCCGGACCTTTACGAAGTGGAACTCATCAACACAGGACATGAGTCTTTGAGACAGGGGGATCGTTTCACTGTGCAACTCCCGAATAAGCACGATGTTCGAGCTCAGACGTCTGTTACCTGCGAGCTAGGTTACAATACTACAGTAAACAAAGGAATCTGGGGTGGTCTTTTAGCCACCAGAAGAGTTAATTGTGAGTTCGGAGGGGACCCCGTTGAAGAAGTGATACACGCACTTAAACAGGATCCTGAATTTAACGTGTTTCAGCTGCTGTCCCCGTACACACCTGAAAGTACACTATCCATGTTGACACTCGTAGCTAATGGCGGTGGATACGAGACTGTGCCGCTCACGGTGAGGAATATGGCAGCTGCAACGATTAACAATGAGTTCAAGCCGGACCATGTTATAAGTATCGCGGAGAACGAGTTAACAAAAACGTATCTCAGGACAGTACTGAGACACGCGATGACTATAATGGAAAGTGTACAAGGTTTCGCTGGGGGTCAGGTCCTACGAGCCTGCAGTGGATATAACTATAACACGATTAATACAGGCGATAGATTTGTAGCTAAGCTTAACGTGAACAGATGGCTCTCCTGATGTATATGGTGCACACTGTGTGTTTCCCGTGTGTATAATGCGGTTATCAGAACCTGAGACGATTGCATGCGGGGCTTATGTACATAATGTATATGGGTTGAACTGTGATTCTTGTAATTGAGTGGCAATAAAAGCATATGGACCTGGAGAATTGACTTTGTTGTTTCATTTGTACATAACTGTGGTTTGTGTAAAGCTGATTATGACATCCAAAACATACACCTTTTGCGGTTTATAACGCTCTTTTTATTCCAGAGTTGTACATATACAGGGAACCCTTGGATATGTTACATTGTACATCCATGCCCACAATATAGAATATGGTCACATGAAGCGTGACATTACCACGGCTTGACACTCGGTAACATCCACGTTACGTGCACACAGTAGCGTAATAGTACAGTGGGCAATACCAAACAGAAGCGTTACCTTTCGCGAACCCCTACGCGTGACCACTTCGGTGCGAGTGAGTCGGAATGGTTATATTACAGTCTCTCCAATGTAAGCGATACCCGGCTCCATAGCTATTGCGTTGTACGCTCACATTTGTATGGGGAGCAACGAACTAAAGAAAAAAAACACACCTCTTGTTCTCAGCATGTGCTTATACACCGAATAAACAATAGTACATGTACATAACTTGTTATTCCATTGCACATGGTTCAGTGGTGATATTGGTTTATTGACATGTTATATTATACAACATACATTTCATATCACACATGATACATGTTATCATAAGCTTTCAATAGAGAGTCTTGTCAGTGTCATGCGTTATGGCATGTGTGTGGAATCTGGATCCTCCTCTTTGTCTTAGCGATGTCTTTATCGCGGGTATGGTTGTTACGGGGTAGGTGTTTGCTGACAGCTTTAAATTGTAATATATCCAGATGACTATGCGAGGATAGCGATGCTTGAGCACTTCCGTGTCCCTCTGTACGCGATGGATGAGCGGAATGTTCATTCGGTCTCCTCTCATCCGTATGCGTTTCAGATACACCTGCGGTAGCATCTCCTTTAGTGAGCGCCTCTTGATCGTGTCCGTTAAGCGAAAGCCACCAGTGATCTGAATCATTTACAGGAACCTCCCTGCAATCGTGTAGGTTCGTGGAATCCTGGAATATCGAGAACCACCATGTTAGGTCCTCGGTGTTATCCCGCAAAGGCGCAGGTCCCCATGCTGAGTTCTCCATATTATTACTCGGTTTCATAATATGAATAAATCATGATCTTAGCCGAGAACCTCGTTCGCGTGGAAGCACACTCTCACGAACCAGAGAATAACGTTTAGGATAACCAAAGTGCAAACAATTCCAGCGATGCACCGATCTAGACACTTGTTCAGAAACGGGTTGCACTCTTGAATTGGACTCGAAGATCGAGACATGATCACGTTTTACGTAGAACGTTTCTTCATTCGCACTTGCATATTGCGGACACGTGTTTCAAAACTAGATCCCTCTTTACCTTAGACCCGATCCTTTGCGTACGCCGCAGATCGTTGTGATAACTCCGTACAGGATCATGTACGATGGTGTTCCGAACAGCAAAGGTGTGACATCCGAGAAAGGGGTAAGGATGTGATGGAGCGTATTGTACGCAATTAAAACCATGTAAAACGTACACCAGAATACAGATAATAGAGTGTCTTGGTTGTACGGACTGTACGAAGTGCGCTGTTCGTATCCGAGTGAGAGTTTTTCGTGGTGGTCCAACTCGGTGATATCGCTGTGCGCCAATCTATCTTCTCTGTAGTGAGCGAGTACTTCACTGAAAGCCGTTGTCGCTAAAGCCGAGACTTGGAGCTCTCGGGTGTTGTCCAGTACCGTATTCAGTTCTAAAGCCACATATCGTGTCAGAGCTCGTACCCCCGCTATTAGAAAGATTACTTTGTACCCGGTAAGCCACTGATCGGTTGTATGCTCCAGCCAGTACGTTGTTATTAGTTCATATGCCAGATATAAAGTCCCGATCGTTATCGCGTATACACGCACGGATTGCATTAGGTCAGTTTACCCTGAGCTTCATAAACCCGATCACGTTAATCCACGTAAAGGAACATGTTGTCCACTCCACTAGGACACGTGTATCCCATGAAGGGGTTCTCACACCGCCGGGCGCGTGGTACCCGTTATATGTTCGATGGTACACCCACGTATACACGTATGCTGCTAGAAACAGCGTACACATGATGGCTTTGTGACACCAAGACATTCCCGATAACGTGTCTGTTAGTCCACTTGGTGTGTTCGATCGGTTCCTGGTGTCCGAGCTTAGAATCGAGCAAATTAAACCAGCTGAGAGGGCTGTGCATATAGAGATGGACCAGATAGCGTCCAGCAAGTCCATTTTAGATATGTTACACAGTCGAATCGCGTGTAGAAATAAGTTAGGAGAACGATAGCGGTGGAAACAAAGGAAAGGCCTCTAAGCAAGACCGTTTAAAGCGCTGAACCTTTACTTGAGTAGAATTAAGCCAGCACACGACTGGGGGGAGATACAGGGGGTGTACGTTTACCGTGGTCACGGTCCTTCGCAAAGATGCGCATAAGATCAAGTCTTGCTCGGGTAACCAGGTTCTGGGTAACATCGCTGCTACTGGTGTTCAGGGTTCACTAACCTAGCCGAATCCCCGGTGTTACCAGCGAGTTCCGTATACTCAAACGTAGACACGATACGTTCTCCTACGAGAATCATATTCCGAAACGTGTTATGATCGTAATGGCGCCATTCGCAAAACGCGTTGCAACGGAACACGTTTCCAGAGCGTGTACCTATGTGTACGTAATGACAGTTCTCGAAATTGCGCATGTAGTCATGTAATTCTCCTTCATTCGCGACCCAGATGAGACACAGTGTAGCTCCGCAGTGGTCTCCGAGTGGCGTGACAGGTCGCACTGACGCTGAAACGCTTTTCGCGATCAAGTACAAGTGTATTGCGTGCGCACGATCTGCTCCGGGTACCGTAGTGTTATCCACTTGGCCCGTGTGGTATAAGAGTCCGGACTTTGACGTGACGGAGCCTACCACCTGAATAGCGTGTTTCACCAAGCACGGGTGCGAGATTATTGAATGTAACACAAACCATAAATGGTCACTCTAACATAACGGGAACGTTCTGAAGTGCGAGGTCCACGATGTTCGAAGCGATCCTGGAGCGAGACCCTGAAGCCGTATGTGAGCTCGCGTTCCGCATCGAGCTTATCGCAGCGTGGAATTGATGAAGGCTTCTATTCCATTCTGAGACCAACACGTGGATGGGGATCGCTGGGATGCACAGCTCTTGTACACCTGTGTAGCTGTTAAGACAGGCCTTGGCTATAATAGAACTTCCCTTCGCGATGTACGTGTTATACAAGTCCACAATCGAAGAGTACTCCTCGGACATCGCGACTAGCGTCAACAACCGTACACACACGTCTCCTACGCGAAGGCTACGCTGCGAGGGTGTCAGTTGCGATGGTACATGTTTAAAATCCAGACTCCCGAGGCACGTGTTGTTACATTGGCCCTTATAGGAACTCATCCCTGAGATAAACGCTTCGCTCGCAGGGAAAGAGTCTTTTACGGGAGGTGTCGAGTGATTGATTGCGCTCGCGGTAACCCGGGATTCGTTGAGCATCGCTCGTAAAGATGTTTGGGCTGCCATGGTTGATCGGTATGCACGCAATCCAGAATGTACATTCGTTAGTCTTGTGTTAGCTACGAAATTGTAGCTAATATCACGTGACTGACCACCCCCGAACGTTTGTATATAAATCCCAGAAATGTTACCGAGCGTTCGCACCCGATCCATTCTCCTGCTGGGTCATCGTCTAAACACATCGTTTCCTATCTGAAAAACATGTACCTGAACACTGCCGGTTCCAAATACTACGAACAGCGTTATCGCGAGTGGCTAGAAAGAGCCCCTGACACAGTAGAACATTACAGTGGGTGGCTGAGAGAGGCCCCTCGCGGTTTCGAAAGCCGCTGACTGAGCATGCGATCGATGAACTGTTCGATGCTACATTCGATCAATGGCAAGAGGACGAGGGATTGTCTCCGCAACAGGTGTACGAGAAGCGGTTTCCTGAGTGGTTAAAGAGAGCCACTAGTGATCCCGACCGCTACGGAGAATGGATTGAAAGTGCTCCATGGTTCTCCGACGAAGCTCCGTGTAACGGGCAGCTCATTGACATTTCGAGACCGGTGAAAGTAGAAAGAAGACACGATGAAGACGATTTATCCACACAGCAGCTGTATCGTAAGAGATATTGCGAACGTGTTGACGCGGCAGGAACCTTTCTTGCGTACACATTTGAGTTAAGACACGAAGAGATCGGAATGTCTTCGGATGATATATTCACGAAACGCACTGTGGAATGGAAAGATCGTGTCAAAAAGGATCCGAAGGGGTATAAGGCTTGGCTGTCTAGACTGCCGAAAAACTGAGTCTCGGAGAATAGGCTGTCCTACGTGAACATGTCTTCATCTTTGTGTACATGTGCAATGCACTGTGTGTATGAATAAACATATTGTACAACCTGGTAAATGTGTCACCTGTGATTTCACCCACCCAACTAGAACCGGGTTCCGCATCATTTGTTTCACTGAAACGTAATTAAGACAATACACAAAGGAGGTTTCAGGTCTCAATACTATATTTATTTCATGTCTCTATAACACATTGAACAGGGATACATGATTTATGTACACAAGTCACACCACCACTTATTACACGATTCACTTTTTCACCACCACAGCTGAAATGAAATCGTCCACCGGACTCGTAGTTGTGCACTTGCGAGAACTGCTGTGTGGCGCTGGACCTTTGTATCCAGCCTGTTGTTTCGTGACACACATTTGAGAGCCTTGGGCTACGGTCTCGATGGCTGCTGCGTTAGGGGGTTCGGGGTCGTCCGTGTCCATAGCGCCAGCATCGGGTTGGTTAGGTGACCCCGTGTCACGATCGGCTATGAGCTTCGTAAGTTCCTTGAGTTCAGCCAATACGTTACGAGCAGAGATGTCCTTGGTCCGTTTACTCGTAGATCGATTGTACGGAGTCCCGCGCGCTAAACATTCCAATGTACCTTTAGGTTCATCCGTAACATAAGACGCCTCTGCGCTGCTGCGCTGTTGTTCCGATATCACATCTCGTATGCTTGCCTTAATGGCATCTAACATTCTATCGTGCTCTTTCTGAGCAACGGCTTGTCTCTCGGCTTCCAGTTTGTTGTATTCCATCGCAATGATACGTTTCTGGTCTTCCGTGAGAGTATCGCTTCGAAAGGATCCGCTCGCTTCGTTAATCACGTTGTGATATCCGGACGCGCGCATAGGCTCCCGATGTTGAATTCCACCGCTCCACGGTTCCTGATCGTGGGACTGTGTCATTTTTTGAAGTATAGGAATCAGCTGCGTTTGAAGAGTGTTTAGTTGCGATTGCAATTGCTGGTACTGCTGTTGAGGCTGCGGCTGTTGAGGCTGTGGCTGTTGCTGCTGTTGCAGGAGTGAGATCAGTGTTTCGAGTTGAGTGTTTTGCGATGTCATGTTTTGTTTATGAGAATGAACTTGAGAGCTTTCTGAGCGCTAGCGTGTTCTTCGGTCGGTAGTCCGGCGCAGAGTTTTGTTTTAACCCCGGTGCGTTTAGTGAAATCCTTCGCGCCTCGAACCGTAAACAGCGTATCCGGATCGTCGGGCGACTCAAGTCTCTGGGTTAATACACTATTCTGCACCGTGATAGCGGTCAAGAGGTCTTTGAGCAATTGAACTTGCGTAACCTGTTCTGTCACAGCCTTACGAAGGAACCGTACTGTATCGTATATACTTTCAGAGTCCGGACATGACACTCCAGCCGGATTTGTTAGATTCTCCGAGGTACCATGTACAGAATCGTTCGTCGCACCAGCGTCAAGATGCGAGTCCTTTAGCGTGGAAAACCCTAACCTGATCATGGTGCTGCGTAGATCCTCGCGCTCCGCTAGAGCACAAAAACAACCCGGTCTCATGGGCACGGTGACCAGACTACATTCCTCCGTTACGGCTCCGAGCTTATTGTCGCCTACTGTACCTAAGCTAAAGCCCATGCTCATATCTCCCTTTAGGAGACCCTCCGTGTAATCGGTGTTTGAACACGCGACACAACAATATAGAAATGTTTTGTGAATGGAGCGGCTATGCACGTGCCAGTAACATTTCACATTACCTATATCACGCTCATTCTTGTGTAAAAACACAGATCTCCCGGGCTGAGGGTGACACGCTCCGGAATATGCGGTTTCGTTTTCCAAGAAGTAATCCTTTCTAGAGTCAGGGTAGTCTTCGTCGGGGCCCGCTCCGAATACGCTACATAACCCGACAAGAAATTTTGCGGTCCCGGAGGAAGTTAGGTTCGATAAGGCTTCTTCGTATGTTTCGTGGTTGGTATCGTAGCATTCCTTACAGAAAATGGGTACGAATAGAGACGGGTCGGCTCGCGACTCTCCGTCTGGGTAGTTATGCGGCTCTGCGTATTCCACCAAAGACATACTGTTCGTGTTTACAACAGCCCTCACGTTGTCCTTGGTTGATAACTTTATAAACGCACATTCTTTATTTGTACTGAACACGGGTCCTATTCTAGCTCCTTCGCTGATCAACGGACTCGTGCCATTGACAGCCATGGCCAACGAATGTATTACTCCGAGTTGACAGAGTCGCAGGGCTCAGCAGAACCCGCTGAGTGAACTCTAGTGTTGAATGTGAGATTATGACCCCAAACGAAGTCACAGTCGAATCCCCTTAACAATTTCAAGGCCCGACTCGATATGTGTCTCACGTTTTCCACTGTGCAATACGGTTGGGTTCCGGTGAACGGTATTCCGTTAGCCTGCGTTTGCGTACTCTGCGTGCTTGTAAGCTCAGTGATTAACTCTAATAGCCTCGCTGTGTCAGCTAGCGAGAGTTCGAATATCACCCGTAAGTATGCCAAAGTCCTAACGTGATCGAAATCGCTCTCCTCCGCGTCTCGAGATGCTAAGTCGCACCATTTACATTGTTCGCTGTCTAGCATGGCGATCACATAATCCGAGTCTGTACGCGAAACGCAACATCCCCCCGCATTGCAACACCCTGCGATTAAAGACCCGCATACCGTGAAACTGTCAGCTTCTATAACACCTGTCACGATTCCATCAGACGCGTTCCCTCCATACAGCGCGATGAGCTTTCGAGAGTCCGAAGACGAGGATGTGTCATCGTATCCGGGTCCCTCGCGTGGTCGCGAAAGCGGTTCTTCGCCCGGACCGTCATCGAGTGCATCCTCGCGAAGACCGTTAAGGGTCAGTGGTCAGCGTAGAAGGAGACGGGAAACCTTTCGGACGAATGACAATGATGATAGACATCGGGATAACGATACGCTTCGAACAAACCGGGTTCACACGTTTGCGTTAGTAAACCTCGGAGCGATTACACTCGCGACGAAGGTGATCCTCCCGAGAGAAACCTGGGGTACGCGCCCGAGATGGCGTCCGACGATGTATTTCACATGTACCCGGATCCCGGAGATGTACCGCGTGGAGAAGTACCCAGTAGAAGTAACGGAAACGAACGCTTCATACAGAAACAATATCCTACTCTGTACATGTCCCTCTCTGGTCGGGAACATCCATACATCGAAGACGTGCGAATACAAGAGAAGCGTGCGTTGTGCCCCTTGTGTAACCTAGACAAAAACACTTTAGACTCTATCAAAGTGCTTAAACCCAATGAAGTTAAAGGGTACCTGGACATGTACGATCATCGGTTCACAGAAGAGCAAGTCAATGTGCATTTAGCACACAGCGTGAGAGATGAAAACGTAATCGGAGTAATACAGAATATGACCGTGGACCTGATCAGTAAGTCTTACGCGATGGCGAACGAAGCGTCTTTGGGAGTTATGAACCGTGTCATTACGCACATGGGTAGGCCGGTGTGTGTGACTGATCAGGATGTTGCAAAGGTTCACAGTGATGCCGTGAAACAGTTCATATGCCTCGCATCTACATGTCAAGCCTTGATGAAATTCAAATCCAGTGACACTGACAAACCTTCGGGAGGCAGCAGCTCCTTGTTGTGAAACCGCATACGCTGTAGGAATGAAGAACCTGTACATATCATATTTGTTTCTCGTGAAAATAAAAGAATGTCCTATATACACTCATGTGTATACTGTGTGGAACAGTTACTAACATCAGCAACCGGATTGTGAACACTGCTATACCTTGTACGATATACACACCCTATGATACCTGCGCACGGTGAGAGTGGTCAGGATGAGTTTCAGTGTCATCGTTCTACTGTTGGGGTTACCGTATATCGATAGTGTCTTTGCTGAGAAACCGTACGGATACGCACCGTACGTGTGGATATCGGTCAACACATGTAATACCAAAACAGGATGGTGTTACGGAAGCAGCCGGAGCGGCTTCGCTCTAGCCACTGAATACGACCGTGCGACTGATCGATGTACTCAATACTGTCCTGGTAGCATCATCGCTTACTGGAGACCGGAACAAGGACTATCTGGGACCCTTGCTAATCAAGCGGACGGTTCGTCTATGTTGGGCGCGTTCGTGAGGAGGTTAGATCGCTCTTCGTGTTTCACGGTCCCCGGTGGATTCAAATGTTCAGATCGCCTAGTCGCTGATACTCCTCTGAACAACGTATCTATCATGCTACACGCGAGTCCTCGTCATAGAGAGTATTTCTTCGGAGAGGACCCCATGGCCGATTGTGGATCGGATCCGCAATGCGCTGCGTATAAGGTATTGAGAAGAACCTTATACGCGCCCGTACCTTCGCGAAGGTGGCCTGAGACTGAGGACGTTCTAACCCTTCGAAATTCCCCCTACGCGTGCATTTTGTCTTACATTGGTCTCGGGGACATGGAATCTATCGGCACGTGTTACGCTCAGTTAGGGGATAACTGTTTTCTGTCAGAAGGCAATAGGTTTTGCATTGGCAACACGGGATCTCTGGGTCTAACAAACGGAGACAGCGCGGCTTCCGCGCCTATTGCTATGTGCGAGATCTCTAGCGCGTCAATCTTAAAGCATAGGGATCCCGTGTATAGGCCTACGGCGACAGAAATCAAAAACATCTTAGCTCCTTCTTCATGCGACGCGACAATACTCTCGTTAGACAGCACCGCGTATACATCGAATCATCTGTCCGTAGACCTAGATCTCGCTACATTTCACACGGTAGCCGAAGCGGGTCCGGTGATCATCAAAGTTCCCTTCGATGAGTGTTTCATCTCCGTGGCACATACGCATCAAGACTTCAATCCTGCTATATCGATTATATCCGAAACGTTATATAAGGTCATGATATCTACACACGCAAGTGCTATCATGTTGGATGCGAGCACATGGGGCCGAGGACAGTGTACTGCGACAAAAGCGAACGAGCGAAATCTAACTCTCGTGTCCGCGGCACTGTCCTCCGCATTAGTGCGAAACGGGGTTTCGAAGATGTTTTTGCGTCTCCCTGAACAAAGCGTTTTTCTCCGTGAAATGGATTTTTCGCAATTGGGCGAATTCGAAGCGTTCGTGACACCCCAGGTCTCTGTTGACATGAAAAACCCGGGGCACTGCCAGAACATGTGGACATCGCCAGAAACGAACTTGGGGACCGAGCATGGTGTCATGGCCTATCTGTTGACTTTGATCAGGCGCGGGGTCAAGGCTAACAAGATAATCTACACGCTGTCTCTCACTGGGGGTCTTAGGATCAGCATGTTAGAAAGTAGTGATTCCCGTAAGTTTGAAGACATTGTAACGAGCTACCTCTCGGTGACATGGAAACTAACACCGCGTTAAAGTGTGAGGAGGATCTAAATACAAAATGTTGCTCTGGATCCGTGACAACCGTTTGGGCCAGGAACGTTATGGTGAACGTGACCATGACATCGACATCTTTCGAGACGCTGAAACGTTTTCCCGAATTAATCGCTGTAGCATTTGGCATCAACCAATTTGTGATATCCCCGATCGACTCCGACTTTAAACGAGGCGTTAGGTCAGATACCCCGGCTATACTGGGTATCACTTCAGCGGTACACAGGCTCAGGGATTGGAAAAGGCAACAAATCTCCGCTGGTATATCCACCGTATCGACAGCGTCTGGTTCGCAACCGAGAAGAAAAGCACGGTCACTGACCGAGGTTGAACAAATACACGATATCGTGGTTCAGGTTCCAGAGAGTCAATACAAGGACCCTGCATCGGGATCTAAGAACTGTTTAGATCCGCAGTACAACATAGGCTTACACAATACAGTGGTATGCCCCGGGCTCATTGCGGCGCATGGGGCTGTGGGTGTATTCAAGGAACCGCATAGGGAGTTGTACAGCACAAGCTACGATAAAATATATATAGCTAACCTGTACAAACTGGAATCGTGTACCCCCGGCGAGCCCACCCGAAAAGCCGCGCTTCAACGAGACCCCCTCAAACCGCTGTCAATATCAACACCTTCATCCCTACCACGGATCGAAATCATTACATGGTCGGAATCTTGGACTCAGATCAAGTTGTAGAATACGCGCCTCCTGTCAATAAAGTGTGCACGGCCTATAACACAGGAGAAACTACGCAAAGCTTGAATGTTATTTTCGTAGATGACGGTTACACCTTGGACAAACCTCAAGTGGAAGATAAACACGGTGTCATAGTAAAACCCGCAGAAGCCTTTTACTTCGTTTCCAACTTTACACCGGGTATAGACTATATCAACATGAATGTGACTTGTATAAACGATGATGTTAGTTCGTTACGACCGTGTTTAATCGCAATATGCGGAGGGGACAATAGCTGTAGAAAGGACTACGGACGGCTCTGTAACACCGCGCACGAGATCGTAAATGATGCTCGCAGAGCGGGTGGGTTGATGAGAGAGGGACTAGAAGAGTTAGCTGTTCAGGAGAAAAAGGCGAAGATGTACGAACTACCAGACAACGCTCCGTTTCCGTGGCTCGATAAGCCTCCACGAAACCAACCCGGTCGTTCCAGACGTAAACGTTTTTTAGGCATAATCACAGGAGGAGCGGCTCTAGGGCTCGCGTGGCACGTATCAACCGTGTTGATGTATTGGAGGGGCAAATGGATCTGCTCAAGAATTCGTATGTCTCCGTGGCCAACACGATGGTGGAAGTTAGCAATAAGTTGGACAGTAATATCGCGCTGGTCAACGGTAGAATAGACGAGCAGGAAAAGCAGATACAGAAAAACACAATGATCGTGAATAACAACTTCGCGACGATGAGAGACGCTATGATGCGAAACACGGAGATGGCTCTGCGTGATACCAACATAAAATTCTCGGTCATGGCTAGCTATCAAATGTGGTACGCGCAGATGCAGAGCGTTACGCATCAGATGATGCAGGCTGCGATGCACACTAGGTTTATGGCCAGGGGAGTGGAAAACTGTCTCAGGCAGATAGCGACTAAACGTTCGGGGAGCTGCCCGAGCGGTATGACGGTGATGAGAGAGCACCCGGGGCTTTCTGAATTCCCTACTGTGGGAACAGCGTTGTACAAGGACAGGAAATTGTTCATAGTACATTCTATACCGGGTACCGTGGAAAAAACGGTTGTTCGAGGTATCATACCTATGCCCAAGATGAGCACCGACGGAGTCCCCTGTTGGCCTGATTATAACGTGTGGTTGATAGATGGGAGCTATTACGAACCCTCAGAGTGTCACGGTCGCTATTGTCACAAACCCGAGCCCCATAATAGATATCTGAGATGTGTGCAAAATCCGAGCGAGTGTAAAACCGTATGCGCACCATGTCACAGGGGTATATGTTACCGGAATAGGAAAGTTACGTGGATGGAAGGATCCGTGGCAGTGGAGATAGATTCTCCACCGCTGAAACCCTTTTCTAGACCACACATATCGGATGGCCCGGTCTCGTTCTCGGATCTACTCAAAGACAATACGGTGAAAGGTCCGGAGATGGAGATATTGGACATAATAAACACTACCGTGAAGCTCTTGAGCGTAAAGGAGGATTTGGAAAATATTACAATGAACATACAACAGTTTGACAAACGCTACGAAGAGATCACGGCCAGCCGAGTGACATTCGGAGGCTGGCTCTCGGGGTTTGCTAGCGATGCTGCATTATGGACTTCTGTCGCTATACTGATGGGATGGTGTACTGCGCTTTCCGCAGGGATCGCGTACATGTACTTTACAGGATCCGGTGGCGGAGGGAGCGGACTCGGGGTTGCTAGATTAAAGAGTTATAAACTGATGTAATTAATGACCAATGCTTGTTGTGTGTATTGTAATATGACCATTTAACGTTGTAATTATTTCATGTGCAAGGGATTTCATGAGGCAGAAATACATTGTCACTTACATTGTACGCTGTTATATTGATGATGTGTGCATATTGTAATAAACAGAAACAAAACCCTTCATTCACTCTGTATGGTTTATTTATTTCAGTTATACAGGACATACACTGTACACTCATCGTACTACAATAAGTCATTCTTGTCAATTATATACATCACTCTCAAATATATAGCGTGAGAGAAGAAGCGACCACGGAAATATCACGAAGGTTGTATGTAGTGAGACAGTGAGAGGTTCGGAAACAAAAACGAATGGGTACCACGGCTACTGGAACTGGGTGCGATGAGCGTGATAGTGAATCCTGTAAGCTGAAAGCGTCTCTAGTCCATGACAGCACTCGCAGGGAGATACATTTGTGACACTCAAACACTTTCTAGTTGGATGCATTACACAACTTCCCTTGAGTATACCTATAGCGCGCTGTAGCGATCGGTTCGCTCAACGAAACCAGACTCGGGATCAATGCTTCATGCTGAATGTAGTACGCTAATACCACATACAACAAGAATGCCCCGTCCCGAGGCATCTGAGTCTTCAGCGCGTCTGCGAAGCCAATGAGGCTCAAACCTTCAATCGCTCCGTATCGTAAACGTGGGAATCCTTCCACCAGAACCTGAGCAAATAAAAGTTTCAGAGCTTCGAAGGAATAGTTCAAGTCCATCAAGATCTGTTCCACGCGGAACACTCGCTTATTGCGTAACTTCATGGGATCCGTGATGGAAAACATAATGTCAGATTCCTGAAACTGAGGGTTCGCGATCCGGAGCGTCTCCAATACTAGAAACATCCCCGATTCACCTAACCTCTGAAATATTGGTCGCAGAGCAATCTCCGGATATCCTTTATAGTCATTGCCTCGTTTCATATCTTTGATCATCTGTGAGATTGCCCGGTGTAGAGTCCCACTGATAAAACATGGGTTCGCTTGTAGAATTGATTCCTCGAGTTCAGGACTGATATTCGAGCTTTCGTATTTTCTACAGTTTCCAAGAACCTTTCAAATACACCAGGGTTATTCCTCAGATAGGTATACACCTGGAAGCGTTTACTCGGAACCAGTAGATCGATGTGAGAGCTGGATGAATCCATGAGTATGAGCGCGCAGGAACCGAAACGATTCGCGATGTGTTCCGAATAGTCGAATCACATCGCGTTACTGTGTTTATCTGATATACCCTCCCCCCTACATTGCATCCAATGAGATGCAACACAACAGATAATCGATCTCGGGGTTTTACATGCAGAGCCCCGTTGTAAAAGCCCGTTCACTGATCTCGGGTTTTTTCATGCCGAGCCATGGAAACTCAGAGCCCCGTTGTAAAAGCCCGTTCACTGATCTCGGGGTTTTACATGCAGAGCCCCGTTGTAAAAGCCCGTTCACTGATCTCGGGTTTTTTCATGCCGAGCCATGGAAACTCAGAGCCCCGTTGTAAAAGCCCGTTCACTGATCTCGGGGTTTTACATGCAGAGCCCCGTTGTAAAAGCCCGTTCACTGATCTCGGGTTTTTTCATGCCGAGCCATGGAAACTCAGAGCCCCGTTGTAAAAGCCCGTTCACTGATCTCGGGGTTTTACATGCAGAGCCCCGTTGTAAAAGCCCGTTCACTGATCTCGGGTTTTTTCATGCCGAGCCATGGAAACTCAGAGCCCCGTTGTAAAAGCCCGTTCACTGATCTCGGGGTTTTACATGCAGAGCCCCGTTGTAAAAGCCCGTTCACTGATCTCGGGTTTTTTCATGCCGAGCCATGGAAACTCAGAGCCCCGTTGTAAAAGCCCGTTCACTGATCTCGGGGTTTTACATGCAGAGCCCCGTTGTAAAAGCCCGTTCACTGATCTCGGGTTTTTTCATGCCGAGCCATGGAAACTCAGAGCCCCGTTGTAAAAGCCCGTTCACTGATCTCGGGGTTTTACATGCAGAGCCCCGTTGTAAAAGCCCGTTCACTGATCTCGGGTTTTTTCATGCCGAGCCATGGAAACTCAGAGCCCCGTTGTAAAAGCCCGTTCACTGATCTCGGGGTTTTACATGCAGAGCCCCGTTGTAAAAGCCCGTTCACTGATCTCGGGTTTTTTCATGCCGAGCCATGGAAACTCAGAGCCCCGTTGTAAAAGCCCGTTCACTGATCTCGGGGTTTTACATGCAGAGCCCCGTTGTAAAAGCCCGTTCACTGATCTCGGGTTTTTTCATGCCGAGCCATGGGTTTCAGTTCGTGTCAGGGGTTTGGAGTACTTTATCGAGCTGGTGTGAAGAAGCTTAAACCCGACATTACATCGGAGCTTCCTAATCACACGGACCTGTACAGAATAGAGAATCTCTTACATTTATTATCAACTGACTGCTGTCTACAATCTACGTATAACTGGATGTGGGATGTAATGTGAAGACTGTACAATTTGTACGTTTGAGATTAACAAAGACTTATGCGAAGACGACATCAAAGAGCTACGGTGACTAATCCGGGATTAACGCTGAAAGACATTTAGGTTTATAGGAGGAGCTTGTTTATATAAAAGATTAGTTACAGAGACAGTGCAAACAGTGTTCACAAGCGGACCGTGAAGATGTGCAACTGTAGATGAATCCCAAGTGACTGTATCTAGAATGGCAAACAAGTTTCCTCGTGGATATAATGGACCTGCATTCTACCCTTACGAAAATGGAAACGTCTATTATTCCACGGTAAACGATACCAATTACAACACGGCGGGGAACACTGAACACTCGCCATTGCGTAACCTGCAACAACGAATGATGTTCGAGACGAATTCTAACTATCACGCGGGCTCTAAGTACCACAAGGACTCTAACTATCACGCGGGTTCGACTTACCACACGGACTCTAACTATCACGGGGGCTCGAATTACCACACGAACTCAAACTATCATACGGGCCCAAGTTACCCTCGTCAGTGCACAACTACGTCACGTTCTCATCCTAGTCAATCGCAGGCAAACTTCGGGTCATGTTCCAATGTACATAAACGAAAAGCTTCTACTGAATGGCATGAACACTCGAGTAAGAAGCAACGAAACATCACAAATCCACAACCCAGCACGGTGGTACAACGAAACCCGATCAAGTCTTCGCGTGGTAGACCTAGACCGTTCACTGCTGTAAAACACAGGCGCTATCCTCCTACTCACCGCGAGATAGGAATGGAGCGCGATCTCAACGCACAAGCGTCTATTAGCTCTAGTAGAGAGATGGCATCTGGTAAAGTTTTTTTTTTTTTTTTTTTTTTTTTTTTAGCAGTTCAAATGTTTCATTTTATTATTTATTTATTCATGGGGTATTTTTGTATACATTTCTAAATTGATACTGCTTCACCATCACAAGAATATAACAAATACATATAAATACAGTTATACATTGTTCAAAACTACAGTAGCAGAAAACATGATCATGATCTCTAACAGGAGGATTCATATTTCATAAAATTCATCCAGAGGTTGGATGACAACAGTAATAGTGCTTTACTTGATCGTGCTGTATCAGTGATATAAAAACTCTACACAGTCATTTATTAAATCTTTTTTTTTTTTTTTTTTTTTTTCTTTATTTAACAGTCAGACATATACAAACCAACATAGTGCAGTAGTGAGCAATCTTGTAAATCCATAATTCCAGAAGTGACATAAAAGTGATTTAAGTGTTTGATCTAAGTGTACATGTGAACAGGTGTGAGTATATATGTGTATGTGTATGTGTATGTGTGTGTATGCGTAAACAAAGTTACCATTTATTATTTATTACCATTTTCATTACCATCTCCGCCCCACTACCACCATATTGCCAGTATTGTGTTTGTTGATTTTTATTTCCATCCTTCCTCCTATGTACCAATTGCCATTGTCAATCCTGCATAAAATAAAAGATGATAAAATAAGATAATGTAAGATACCTTTCCCCCACATCTCTTCAGTCCCTATCTTTTCATTTTTTTTTTTTTTTTTTTTTTTTTTTTTTGTGTGTTATGTGTAATGTCTAAGGTGCATTAAAAGAGAGAGTACAGTGCGATAGTGTCTCAAATTGGGACAGAGATGCTGTCCCATTGAAACCACTTCTCGCCTGTCTTGCCTGCCTTGGTGTTTGTGTGGTTTTCCATATATACATTTTTTTTTTTTTTTTTTTTTTTTTTTTCCCCCTATTCTATGTTGTGGTGCATTAAAAACCCGTGAAGAGATAAGGGGGGAATTATTGCAGTAGTGATGATAATGACACTTAATTCCAATACAGCATTGACAACGGCAATATTGATGATTATAATAATAATGGTAATAATGATATTAATAATAAATGACAATGATGATGGCAGTGGTGACCGCAATGGTGAAAGCAAAAGACAGCAACATCAGCAATTACAACAATGAAAAAATAAAAGTGAAAATAGCAACGATAACAATAACAGTAAAGATAGTAATAACAATGATGACATGAACAAGTTCAAACAACTAAATGCATTAATTTTCGTGGGTTGATTAAGAAGGTGGGAGGAGTTGGAGTTGAAAACCGAGAAAGGGTTCACAGCTGTAAGAGGTCAGAAAGTGTTGGGCGGCAGGAGTCAGTTTTAGATGCGTAATTATGAAGGGGAGATGCATATTCCATTGCAATGAAGTCTGTTATAAGATTTTTCCAAATGTTAATGTGTAATTTATTTCTAGTTTTCCAGTTCATGAGGATAGTTTTCTTGGCGATGGTTAGAGCTATGAGGAGTATTTTAGAGTTTATAGTTTTATCAGTGATTATTGTGAGGTCTCCCAGCAAGCAAAGAGAAGGCGACATTGGGATGTGGCAGCCAACTATAGTGGATAGTGACTGTGTGACCTCTTCCCAAAAGTGTTTGATTGGAGTGCAGTGCCAGGTTGCATGGATGTATGTATCTGTAGAATTTTGATTGCAATGTGTGCAAACTTCTGATGTGAAACCCATTTTAGCTAATCTATTGCCCGTGTAATGTGTTCTATGAAGTATTTTGTATTGTATTAACTGAAGATTTGCATTTTTGGACATGAGATGGATGTTTTTACAGATTTGGGTCCAGAAGCTGGCATCAGGAGCTATTGAAAGATCGTTTTCCCATTTTATTGTTGGTAAGTATATGGTCTGAAGTTGGTTTGAAATCATTTTGTATATTTTAGAGAGAAGTTTCTTTGGGGAGGAAATGTTGACCAAGTCTGATATTGCCGCTGGAAGTTCTAAAGTTGTGTCTCTGATGTTTATTTTTGTCAGAACAGAAGATTTGATTTGTAGGTATTTTAAGAATTCGTTGCTCCCGATGCCATACTCCTGGGCTAGTTGCGGAAATGGTCTAAATGTGTTAGATTTGAAAATGTGCTTAATGTGGGTAATACCCCTTTCTGCCCATGTGTGAAAATTCAATGTTTTTTTATTGCTTATAAAGTCACGGTTGTTCCACAGTGGTGTGAAGTTAGATGGAACTAATTTAGAATTTGTGATATGGTGAAATTTCCACCAGGCTGTCAGAGTGGAAGCTATAGTTACTGCATTAAAACATGTGTGTTGTTTGATTGATTTGGTGAGGAACGGTATGTCAGCTATATTTAATTCTTTGCATAGTGATTGTTCCATATCTAGCCATATAATATCGGATTGGGTGGGGTGAATCCATTTGTATATATATTGCAGTTGGTTAGCCATTGAGTAATATTGGAAATTTGGTGCTTCTAGTCCTCCTTGAACCTTACTTTTTGTAGTGTAGTGAGTTTTATCCTTGGCGTTTTATTTTTCCAGTAGAAGTGAGTGATAATGGAGTCTAGTGATTTAAACCAGGTGAGTGTAGGGTGGGTTGGAATCATTGAGAATAGATAATTAATTTTCGGTAAAATCGTCATTTTTATTGCTGCTATCCTGCCGATTATGGAGATTGGAAGGTTGAGCCATCGAAGCAAATCGTCTTCTATTTTTTTAGCAGTGGTGTGAAGTTGAGTGTTACCAACTCTGACAGTCTGGAGGAGATCTTAATGCCTAAGTAAGTGATGTGATCATGACATATAGGTATAGGTGTTTGGTGGGGTGCCACATCCCATTTGGTTTTATGTAGAGGGAGGATGAAAGATTTGTTCCAGTTTATTGCATAATCTGATATTTTTGAGAAGGACTGGATTGTTTTAATTACTTCTTGAGTGGATGTTAGGGGTTCTTGTATATATAGTAGGATATCATCTGCATAAAGTGAGATTTTATGTGTTGTTGTGGTGTTTCAATACCTTTGATTGCTGGGTTTTGGCGGATAGCTGCTGCTAAAGGTTCAATAAAAATCGTGAATAGGGATGGAGAGAGTGGACATCCCTGCCTCGTCCCCCTGTGCAGTGTGAAGCTTTGTGATGTTAGTCCATTGGTTGTGACTGTGGCCGATGGTGATGTGTATAAAATCTTGATCCAATTAATAAATGACTCTCCAAAGCCGAATTTTTGTAACATGGTGAATAGAAATTTCCAGTTGACCCTATCAAAAGCTTTTTCGGCGTCTAATGTGGCAATGAGAGTATCTTTCTTTTGTACTGATGAGTAATGCATTAGATTGAATAATCTGCGGGTGTTATTGGATGCATATCTACCTTTTATAAAGCCGGTCTGATCAGGATGGATTATAAACGGTATAATTTGTTCAATTCTATGGGCTAGTGTTTTGCTAATCATTTTTATGTCGACATTTATAAGTGAGATAGGGCGATAGTTAGATGCGAAGGTGTGGTCTTTGTTAGGTTTAGGAATGAGTGATATAAGTGCTGTATTCATGTGGGATGGGAACTTTGCGTTATGTTTTATTTCCGTTATTGTTCTGCTGAATAGTGGGTATACGGTTGACCAAAAATGTTCGTAGAACTCAGCAGGGAAGCCATCTGGACCTGGTGCTTTATTTTTTTGCATGCTTTTCAATGCGGATTGAAGTTCTTTTTCTGTGATTGGTAATTCTAGTGTGTTTACTTGTTCCATGTTGAGTTTGGGTAGAATAGTGTTATCGAGGAATTGGGTTATGTCTTCTTGGTTTGGGTCCAGATCCGATGAGTATAATTTTATATAGTAATCTTGAAATATCTTGTTTATCTCAACTGGTGAATTGGTTAGCTTCCCTGCCGAGTTTCTGATGGAGGTTATAGCTGTTCTTTCTTTATTTCTTTTAATTTGACTGGCTAAATATTTTCCGGATTTATTGCTATGGTGAAAAGTTTCTTGACGGAGCCTGTGAATCAGAAACTGGTTTCTTTTGTTTATTATTTCATTAAGCAAAATTTTCTTCTCTCTAATTTCTATATAGATGCTTTCTGATTGATTATTAGCATGTAAAATTTCTAATTCTTTTATTCTTTCTTCCAGTTGGACTTCTTTTTCTTTGTCCTTTTTTTTTTATGTACTGAATATGATATAATTTTACCCCGTAAAACTACTTTCCATGTTTCCCAGAGCAATGATGCTGACGACTTTGGAGAGTCATTTATTTCAAGGAAGGATGTCCACTCTCTCTTGAAATAGCTGTCAAATTCTGGATCTTTCAAGAGTGATGTATTAAAACGCCATCTGGTGGGGTGCTTTGGTATTGCAGATGGATTCCATGTGAGAGTTACTGGAGAGTGGTCACTAATAATGATCGGATGTATTTTAGTTTCTAAGATATTAGGTAGGATTGAATTACTGGTTAGAAAGAAATCAAGGCGGGAGTAGGTTTGGTGGACATTAGAATAAAAGGTGTATTCTCTGGCGAGTGGGTGTTGTAGCCTCCAACCATCACCAAGACCAAAATCACTCATGAACTGTTTTATTGTTTTAGAGGACTGCCAAGGTTTTCCTGTATGTTTTGACCTGTCAAATGATGGATTGATTACAGTGTTATAGTCTCCCCCTATAATTATTGGACCGTTGGAAATGTTTGAAAGAGAGGAAAAGAAATTTGCAAAGAAGGCGGAATCATCAGAGTTTGGTCCATAAATGTTGCCAATTGTAATTGGATTATTATTGATTGAAATGTTAATAATGATAAAACGGCCTTCAGGATCTGAAATGGTTGTATGGTGGTTAAACTGTATTTTTTTGTTTATTAAGATGCATACTCCTCTTTGTTTTGAATTATAGTGGGAGGAAAAACAGTGGTTAAAATGTGTAGTTTTTAAGCTGTTTTGTGTATATTGCGACAGGTGTGTTTCCTGTATTAGACATATATCTGCTTGTGTATTTTTAGGTAATTTAAAACTTTATTTTTTTTGTTTGTGAACCAACTCCACGAATATTCCAAGTTAAGAATTTCAATTGCATGAACCTATAATGTACATTTCATATTTACCTTGTGTGAGTATATAAGTCTGTGTGTATGGATGTGTGTGTGCATGTGTGTGTATGTGTGTGTGTGTGTGTGTAAATCTATTATACCAAGTGACAAATAAAACAGGGAAAACATAGATACCTAAAACCAGCAACAGAACATATAAACAGTGTGCAAGGCTATTTAGGTGCATTTAGAATACAATGTGCGTGCGTGATGCAATTGGTTTTATTAAAGAATATGAAGATTATGAATTGAATATAAATTGAGCATAAACGGATTGGAAATGTTACATTGCTAGTTTCAATAGTTAGTAAAGCCAGGGAGTAGTGTCTTTGTCTCTAAACAATTGTCCATCAATATATAATTTATCCACTGTGATGATTGCTTTTTTACCTTGATTGATCATTGTCTTACGGATGGGGAAAAGTAGCTTACGTCTGCGGATGATCTCTTGTGGATATTGGTCGTTGAGTCCGTAATGAGTCCCTTTGAGCTGCCGTCCTTGTCGCTGAACCAGTACTTTTTGCTTGAAATGTTCAAATTTGGCGATGATGGGCCGGGAACGGGTGGAGTTGATGGGTTTCTGTCCTAAACGGTGAACGCGATGGAAGGTGATGTGCTCTACAGTCTCTGGTGTAAGTTTGAGCTGGTTAACCATGAAGTCCTTAACAGATTTTTCGGGGTCTTCGGTGGATGATTCGGGAATGCCGGAGAAGATTAGATTGTCTCTCATACTTCGTGACTGTATATCCAGGATAGTTTCTTGCATGGCTTTGTTCTCAGCGATGACGGAGGTAAGTTGAGTGTTTACAGTGGAAAGTTTTGCAGTGAGTGTGTCCACGGAGCTTTTCAGTGATTTGTTTTCTTCTGTGAGCGAGTCGACTTGTTGTTGACTGTATTCCAGGCTATGGCGGATGTTTTGAAATTCTTTGTGCAGTACTTCGATTAGTGAGAGTCTAGAATCCAGGTTAGATAAGCGCTCGTTGATTGATAAAAGTATGTCGGAACAGCAGTTTGTTTCGGTAGGAGTGGATGCTGGTGATGTTGGTGATAACGGTGAATCGGTTGATAAGGGAGAATCCGAAGTGCGTGGTTTTTTGGCTTTGCGTGATCGGCCCATTGTACAAAGTCTGTTGAAGTGATGGTCAATGTAATCCTCCAGTTGGTCCAGGTCCGAATTGAAATCCAGGTTTTTGAATTAGGATGTTACGGATAAGTTAATCTTTTTCTAGCAGCGGCGCGCTGCCATGTTTAATTTTCGCACCCAACGCACACACACACACTACGTCAATACGTCATACGTCATACGTTCTCCTATCTCATCTGGTAAAGTTTGCGCGAATACGAGATCCGTGATAATAGATACCTGTTCCGCGGTTCCCTGCGGATTGACTAAACATCGTAAAGACGGCGCGCTGGCTACGAAGTCTAATCTACCCATGGAACATTCGTATAAAACGGGTACTCAAGACCAAGACAGGGAAAGACTGTTATCCGCTATGAAGTTACGTTTACCTAGCGATGACTTGAGAAAGAAACTCGATCGCGCTCAGAGTGAACGAAAAAACATGAAGAACCTTATCAAACCTCAAATCACTGAAGGTCCACATGATGAAAGCAATGCCCCGGGTAATAAGCTTAGTCGCGCTCCGAAACGTAAGGAAACTACCTTTACTCGCCCAAATGTTAACCCGGACCGCGGAGCACGGTCTCCTGTCAGTAATCGCCCAATTGTTACACCCGACCGAGGAGCTGGCTCTCCGGTCAGACCTCAACTCGCACAGTCCTCATCTAATACGAGCACCAGAGTTGAAAAGGTCTCATTGAAACCATATCTCGAGAAGAAAAAGATCCGCGGCTCTTCCTCGAACTCACCCAGACCGGAGCAACTCAGTCCCAAATCAGATCTAAGATCAGAGAAGGAGATGTTACAATATCTCCTATGAAGACTCGAAGAGACGCTTTAATTAAGTCACCTATAGAGAGGGTTCGAAGTCCCCCGTCTGTCTCGGTTAATGCACATAACGGAAATAGCCCCTCTTCGAAATCGCCTAGAGCGATAAAGTCAGCAAGTAAGGTCTCCATTAAACCTAAATTGAACCGGTCCTTACAGCTCGTTAGAGAAGGCAAGTTGGGTAGCACACCGAAACGTAAAGAGTCCGCGAGTAACCCTCGACGCGCGGACGATAGCACTGACACAGAGGAGCACATTAAACATATAACTGGAGCATACAGCCGCCAATGGGTTAAACGAGATACCTCGTCTAGTCAGGGATTCCGAAAGCGATCTTGGTTGTCAACGAATAACAACAACAAAAGCTCCTCGAGACCAGATTCTAGCAACGAGAGTTCAAGTTCCGGAAGTTCCAGTAGCGAATCTGGTAGTTCCAGTAGCGAATCTGGTAGCTCAAGTTCAGATTCCTCGTCTGAGAGTGAAGAGGACGAAGATGATACACGGACTCGTTCTGATCGTAAAAAACCCATTGTGTGCAGTACTCGAGATACGAAGCGTGAAACCGCTGATCGCTCTGAACCCGAAGATTCCGATGACGAGAAAGACACCGGAGGAACACGTGCGCACACTGAACACGATTCCAATTCTACAGATGAAGACTCAGATCGTGAAGGTCAAGCCGAAAACGTGGAGTCGAAACTCATCACCGAGGTAGACTCGGATTGTGTAATTCTAGGTGATGATGATGATGATGATGATGATGATGATGACTTGAAATCTAATGATCGTACTGAGAACTGCAAATCTGACTCTGAGCTGAGACTGCGAGCGGAGACCGAAGATGAATCCGATGTTGAGGAGATGCGAGTCGAAGAACCTGCACAGTCTGATACCGAGAATCGTGAATCCGACCTCGATCGTACTGAGAACTGCAAATCTGACTCTGAGCTGAGACTGCGAGCGGAGACCGAAGATGAATCCGATGTTGAGGAGATGCGAGTCGAAGAACCTGCACAGTCTGATACCGAGAATCGTGAATCTGACCTCGATGAAACACATGAACCCCGAGGTGAAACTGACCTCGATGAAACACATGACCCTCGATGTGAAGAAAATGTAAAGTCCCGCAAGGGGGATGCTCCTGATCTCGATGAAGCTGAGAATGCTGTGAAGGATGAGACTGTCAAAGACCGAGGTGGCTCAGATCTCGATGCGGGTAAACTCTCGTCTCCTGCACGCGAGATAGAACAAAGTGCACTCAATGAGACTTTTGCGGAGCCTGATCCTCCACAGGATGACCCTGATCAAACAATTGACTCGTGTAGCGAATCTTATAATGCCACTCAACACATCCCGATAAGCCCTGTTGATGAAATGTACCTGGAGCGAAACCTAGAATGTGCCCTTCAGAACCTGAACCAACAATGTGAGACTCTAAACCGGACACTCGCCTCGCCTGTGGCTTCCATTGGTGTCAACGAAAAAACATCGTACGTATCCTACCTACTGTTCTACTGTTATAACTATGTTATGTACAAGGCTCTATAACAAACGTTACTTTCCGTTTGTTTCCTAGGGAGGACGATGTACACAAGGATATCGCCTACGCGAACAGTTATCGGATCGATGAGAACAAAGGGTCTCCTGTCACAAGTGAGCGTTCACAGCCCCCCGCTTCACCTAAAGAGAACCTCACGATACTCTTTGATATGATAGAAAGTTGCGACTTTCAGGGGCAACGGGTTCCTGAGGGAGAGCCTCCGAACCCCGCGGCGTCTATGGAGGAAAGTCAGAAAGTCATCCTCGCTCAGAAAGCATCTCAGGTACAACAACTATCGAGTCAGCTCGTTCGAGACCCCGGTCAACAGCAACCGGTGAACGCCGTCACAACGCAGCGTTCAGAAAGAGCCTGTAACCTACCACAAGTGCAATTCTATCCAACTCCACCAAAAACCGACGCTGTCGCCGGTTACGAAGAAGACTCAACTCAGGATCAGCGAGTAGCTCCCGCGTGCTCGAGTGCACTGCTTGCATTACTTAAGCGGTTGATTACATGCTCTGTGTGCAACGCAGTGTTCAATAGAAGCGTGGTGTGTGATAAATTCCAGATTCAGCTAAATCGACCCATTCAATGTGTATGTGCGTGCGTGATATGCACATCGTGTTATCGTGATAACAGTGGCTGTAAAAGGCATAATGTTATATCAACCCGAGGCGCAATCAATGCGACCTCAGATGCCCTAACCGGTTGCGAGGATCTCGAAGCGGTAGGCCAATGGACTCTGGATTTCGAGGTTCATGATCCATTCAAGGAGCACAGCGATGAGTATGTGCGGACTATCATGACCAAGAGCGAAGGTCCCGAGGAACACGAACTTCAAACCGGTGAGTGCTTAATGTACGATACGAATTTATTTGCAAAGTGAAATGCTCATTGTCCTAATGAAGTATATTTGTTTTTTTGTATCAACAGCATTCCAACGGTTGTTATCGGAGCAAGATGAGATGTGCTTCAAGTATTGGGTGAACGAACCCCTACCCAGCTTTGTGGCTCATAGATACGTATGCATTCCTCACGTACCAAACTTCTGGGACCACATCGCTGTGGGACAACGGAGGCCTTGTACTACAGAAGCTATGTTAGAGCCTGATTGTTATTTACCAAAGCTGTTCAATGTAGCGCTGGGTCCATATAACTTTCACTGGTGCTGTTTTGTCTTTAAGACATATGTCATCCTAGCTATGTGGTGCACTAGTGCAGCGAACGGGAAGCTGAAAATCCACCCGCTCGTTGACACCTATATCAGATACCTCACCGAGACTATAGAGTTCAGAAGAATGATAGTGTATTTGTCACGATGGTTTACTGTTCAGTACACAAAGCCGGGGGGAGACAAGTTAAAGTGGTCCTGGATTGTAAACCGTCTGAAGGTACCCTGGTTCATATGATGGCAACCTTGGCACATCGCTCCGGGATGCAGATGTTCACGCCTGTGGTTGTGCAACGAAGGTCATCGAAGGACTGTATGAATTATACACTGGATGTCCGCGCCGCTGAAGCCATGCTGACAGCTCCACTTGAAACTGGTGAGATGATTGATATTGTAGGGGCATACAACAGGTTCAATGGAGGTTCAGATGTTGCGCTGCACTATATATATACTGACACGGAATATCTGAGTGGTTACAAATGAACATATCTCAGTGGTTACAAATGAACAACCTCTAAAGCTGGGTATGAGGCACAGTTGGTGCTGTGTTCTTTTTTTTGTGAATATGTCATACTGTCTCTTTATTTTGATTTTTGTGAATATGTTGTCATACATCTCTTGGTTTTGTGAATATGTTGTCATACATCTCTTGATTTCGTGAATATGTCTGTGTCATACCTGTGCTAAACTTAGCCAAGAAGTATAGAGATTGAGAATTCTCGGTAGCATACCAAACTGTTACATTTATATCTGTTTGAACATTTCATACATTTGTGATATTGTCCGTTTGGATACGTTTGAATGTACCGTTTTTGATATTTACATTTTATAATACATGTCATGAAACGGTTTTATACAAATGTCATACCGTTTTTATATTTCCATACTTTTGTAATGCCTTTTGTAATGCGTTTGATACAACAGTTTTTATACTTTCATACTTTTATAATGCATTTTGTAATTCAAGTGTGTTGTAATAAACAATACCACAATGAAGCCACATGTTGTGTGCCTTACTGAATAATACGTACGTAACTAGATACGTAAGCTTATGACACGCACCGGTCGATATAAAGTCACGAGCTCTATCTATCTACCTCACATAAGACTTTCACACTGACATCAGGTTGCGAGAGGACCAGGACACGCAGACGCATTGATTTACCAATGGAATCATTCGGAGTAGACCTGTCCACCTCCGTTGATACTCAACGTGTCAATGTAGAGTCATCCGGAGTAGACTTGTCCGCCGCCTCCGTTGATACTCAACGTGTCAATGTAAAGTCATCCGGAGTACTATCATCCGAGGATGTTGACACACGTAAACGTGTCAATCGCATTATCACGGAAGACTGTGATAACGAACCTGCTGACAATAAAGACTTTACGAGTCGCATTACATTTGCGCCCAAAAAACGGGCATTGTCTGAATCGGAGAGACTGAGATTGAAATTCGAACGAATTTCTGTTCAGAATCGAGGGAACATCAGACGCAGACTTTTTGTGTAAAGTAACGAAGACTGGATAATTCAACCCGGTACAATGGACGACAATCTTTCTACGAATCACCGTTTGGACTTTTATCTCGTTGTGAATGCCTGTCTACCGTCCATACGGTGTATGAACATTAACCGTTTTAGCTGAGTGTGTCCTATCCTTGTGCTGTTATGAAAATAAATGACCAATGAATACATAATGTGTAGCAATGTTTTTATTTCCTTTACAAAAGAAACACATCACTGGTGTACATAACAGAGAGATATTATACACGTTCACAAGACAAACATCCAAGGGCTGAACACGTTCCTTCCGTACCCAGTGGGAAATCTCCCTCTGAAAATATTGGGTCTAGCTCTCTGGTGACGGTAAAGACAACGCGATCCGAAGCGACAGAATCCTCTACCCCAGTCGAAATGTACACAGGTATCGTCCCGAGAAACTCCAGGTAGGCTTGTACGATTTGGTTCTTATCCTCTTCGTTCTGAGGCCAATGTCTGCTAGGTACGAAAACCGGGGAATCGCGTCTGCACATCGGGCAGGTGTTAACACCTCTTCTCCCGTCCGGGGTTTTCGTTGTCCTCCACGTTCGAATGCACTGCACGCAGTAACAATGATTACAGTTGAGAAGAAGTCCGAATACACGTTTGCTTCGTTTCCTTTTCTTAATCACCGGTTCCAAGCACACGCAACAGACCATATCAGAAGATTCACTGGACGCGGACTCCTCCGTGTAATCAGTCACGCTACGATTTGCGTATTCATTCATATCCACCCGATGCCAAGTGTGAGTGAGACCGATCCGCTTGGGTGTGTGGGTGACTTTGTACTACTTGTCCGTCCAATGTTATATGGCAACAACCGTAACGCACCCCCTTAATATATGGATCTCATCCGGGTTATGACGTGTGGTTAAAATTCCCGGGGACTTTCGTAGACACCCGTAACCGAACGTACTCTTTTGTCTCTCTGTATAGCCTTATTAGAGACTGCGCCCTGTGTAGACATGCTGTAGTCCTGGTTCGGTAAATTGGGGTAAAGAGAGTTATTGCGTGTCAATGAGTGTCTCTGATTGTGTTGAGCGTGAGCCTGGTCTGGATTATGGTATTCTGGGTATCGACGCTGATCGACCGATCCCCGTTGTCCGGAGTACACCGAACTGCCACCGTTAGGACCTCCGTCTACCATCGGTGGAGCCGAGGGGTAATTCGAGCTAATCGTCCCAGGAGCCAGCTCCCGGGTATGTCAACCAAAGTGCCCGTAGCGCATCGAAAGATCGACGAGCCGAACATGTTTCTAGGTCCCGCGGCATGCAGTAGCGGAACAATAGATATATGTAATACCGAGACAGTTTACGCGAATCCGTTGTTATATGCGCATGTATGGACTGTTGAACCCCCGTAGTGCTTTTACACTCCATAACATGAAGAGATTCCAGATCCGCAGCGGGTATACACAACGTGTCTGCTCTCTTCCACATATCTCTTAGAAGAGTGAGACTGTGCTGTAGAGTCTCTCGCTCTGTGATCATAGTAAGGTCCAACAGTCCTGTCGCGGGCGCTCCTGTCACTATGAGGCACTCGAAGAGCGGGACGCTCGCGTCTGGTGAAAACGTTATTTCTTTTCGGACTTGACCGTTCATCTTCTATTTAACTAATGCGCACACGCATGCATGTGAAGCTACACAATAATCATCTACCAAAATGGCAAGTGTGAGAGAAAGTATCCCCGCGAAACTGATCAAGCTCATAGAGCAAAAGAATCTGTATCACGTTAAGACTTTACATTACGATGACATCGAAGGTGTTCTCAGTTGGTTGGGGCTCACATATTCATACCGGCCCGGAACGGACACTGTACAAGTTATACGGGACTGTATCGAGGCGTACAAGATTACGAACGTGGAACTTGTAAGTATCGCAGACGTGCATACCGTGCAACGCAAGGACCGTGTGTTGGTGTACATCGGGCGAGACGATTGTGGCATGAGAGCGAACGCTTCAATCGTACTGTTTCGGATAGTGGAATGGTGCAAAACGTCCGTAAGTACAATCGAAGGTGTCAGTGGAATCGTCGCCTTCACATTGGCTAAAATGCCTACATTCGCACGGGCACGAGAGCTCAATCTTTCCTCACGAGCGAAAAAACAACGCTATGCTCCTGAGTTCGAAGGTACGCTACCCGAAACGTATGACACTGTGACACCGAAAGTAACACAGATCATGATGGATGGGTTTCATAGAACGTACAAACCTATACGATGTACACGGACTGCTGAGAGATGGAAGTTGTATTCGGATTTACCTCGCACAACTTCTCATGGGACAAACGTAGAGGAACTCATTACGAGCTCGCATACCGTTTTGGGTCGAGGGGGATTCGGAGTGACTGTTCCTTTGACAGAGACCTTGGTAGTAAAAACCAGTTTGTTTCCAGATATGGTGGATTGGAGCATTCCTTCGATCCCGGAGGATTTTCGTCGCTACGCACATGTGGCTTCTCAAATGGAAGAGATAATGATCGGAGCATCGATGAAACACCCGCACGTGTTGCGTACATTCGGGGGGTATTGGTGCGATATTCCAGGGTATCAACTCGGAGGTCGAAGTGTGCTCATTATGGAACGAGCATTGTGTTCACTCCAAGAATTCCTATGTGTTCACGTGCGAAATACCGCAATACTACCTGTGGTGGAACTGGACACTTTGAGGGGATTGGATTATCTAAGATCCAGGACTATTCAACACAAGGACCTGACGAGCAGAAACGTGTTAGTGTGCAGAGAACCTAACCGAACCCTATACCTTCGCATTCAAGATAAGCGATTTCGGAACCGCTTCCAATTACTGTACACCGGACCAACCTCGCGGTAATCGGGTGTACATGGCTCCCGAGGTGCTGTGGTGTCTGAACGCTACTACAGCGAGCGATGTGTTCAGTTGGTACTGTCTAATGTGGGAGATGTACAGCGGTAAACCCTTAGTCGAGCACAAGGCTAGGGAGTCAGATTCGGGTTATTGTAAAATAACATACGCTGAGAATCTCTCTAAGTTGGTAGGGGTTTACCATCCGCAGGATATCACAGCGCTTACGCGAGGCGGTTACATGACGAGTATCAACGCGAACGCGCTGTACAACGCGTATAAAGACAAGAGACCCACTTCAGCTGAGATCGAAGCCATGCTTCGATATAAAGCTATCAACATAACAGACAAACAGTTCGTGTCTATGGGGGGGTTATGCGTCACATTGTTTCCTCAAGAACGGTGGTCTCCCTCGGAGTTGCTGTCCCTTGAACGCTATACGAGCTTAGCCTGCGACGTGAGCTCGGTGTTTGCCCCTGTCACAGACATTCCTCTATCCATAGCAGTTGGTGAATATAAGACTACCGATCTGGTAGTGGCAGAGGATTGCTGCCCACAAGAGATACGTGATCGCGATAACTGTTTGACTGTTACGCATGAATCGAAACCGTTCTACGGACTCGATCTTCTCAGGTTGGCACCCGGTGTTATACAGCCTTACAAATGGTACCAGGGTAAAGTGTCTGACTTAACTGCGTTATATGAAAAACGTTATAAGTTTCAAGATAAACGTAAATCGTCCGATGTCGAAACACATGTTCAGGTAAGACGGTCTAGAGTAGACCTAGAGTCAAGCGATGTCCGAGAGAGTACATCTTCGCAGGCTCCGAGTGTAACCGATCGAAGACTTGCACCGTGTCCCGTTGTCCCGAGACAGGTACACGTTTCTGCTCCGCCTAATAATCAAGAATCACGTATCGAGAGCGCGAGCCCTTTAACTCACGCGCAAGAGTCTCGCGGTACGATTACCGCGAAAGTGAAGCGAGTCAAAGGTGAAATCGACACGATGATGGTGATTCTAAAGAACGCAAACGAAAACGAAATTAAGTGTTTCAGAGAAAACGTAGTCGTGTTATCCCAGTACATGACACGGGTGCAACCGGAGCTATTCACAGGGCCTAGAAAGGATTTGTGTAGATGCTCTATGCGTACTGGGATGTTCATTTTCCACTACGCGCACACGTTCCAGCATTGGGAGCATGTATTCCCATGGACCAATCCCGAGTACTCAACGAGATTACATCTATTGTCTCAAGTATTCGGAACGCTCAAAATCACACTTGATAATAAGGTTCTACCCATTCACATGTCCGACTCGGGTAATCTTGTGACTAGCGAAGGCTCTGTGATGATCGATCTCGTGCCTTATCTCTGCGCGAATTACACCGAATCATCACCGTTGTTTGGAGACCGCTGCCCTAACCTGATACCCTTCTGTGCGACACTAGTGAAAAACCTGTGCGCTACCGATTGTCATCTGCAAACAGTTTTCGTGCATGACACAACGTTGTCCCATGCGCTAAACCAAGCCATCTCGTGGTTAAATTCTACATTGGGTTGCGTTGTAGACCGAAAATCACCAAACCTACTTTCTTTGGACGGGTTTGTGACATTCAAAGACTATTCCTCCGACATAACTAACTGGCTTACAAGTAAAGGTGAAGCGGAAACCTTAGAGCGGCCCAACGCTAAAGTGCTTGCGTACGGAGAACCCCAAGCGTTCGTGTACGAAAATCGACTGTCACCTCACGCGGATTCCATGTTGATGTCCGCGGTGGTCAAAAACATAATCATGAGACTGAAGGTCAGAGTGTTCGGATCTACCAAACTTCAAGTGACAGCACTCAACTGCACCAAGCATCCTGTTCACATATACGTACACCCGTCAGCGCTCGCAAAAGTCCCTAAAGTGGACGAGCTCACTCGAGAGGCAACTATCGAGGGCGCGTACTACACATACGATCAGGGTAAACAGTGGACACCCGTGGTTATGTTCACGAAAATAAGGAAAGAGGGCCCGCTGCCTGAGTTCACATACGACTTCTTCAAGGTTACAATTCTCATCGTGGCGGTGCATAGGAACGCTGCAATAAAATGTCTTACAGACTTGTTCAATAGCATAAACATGCTCAGTGTCTCGGATTATTGACTTGCTGTATGTGTATATGTATGTACTATAGACCTGGTGTGTATGTATGTTGTACATTTCTGTTATTAAATGCACCTTGATAATGGTTGTTCACTCACATGACATGCTCAGTGTCTCGGAGTATTGACTTACTGTATGTATGTATGTATTAAATTGCACTTTGATATGTCCCGTGGTCTGTGTACATACCACACACACACATCACCGCAATGAACATAAAGAGAGCTACACAGGGTTACATGCATGCATTTATTACGTTCACAATAACATAGTACAGAGAATGAGTTACACAACTACATGTTGTTATACAAGCATATTGTCACGATTACTGGATACATGACCAGCACACTGGCACGATACATGAACGTTTACATGAATATCTTAATTACATAGAAAGAGTATAACACAAACCCCTATAGTTTAGTAAAATATTTGTCCAAAGTATTAAGAACAGGTGGGTTACGCGTAACACTCTTAGCCAACTGGGTATAGTCTTGAGACCATTTTACTCCGAGTGAAGAACTGTTGTCTTTATATGTCATGCGCACAGTATCTGCCAACGTCTCTAAGTAGGATACCATACACACACTCCGAACCCCCTTCCTATGCTGTGACATTGTAATGACAAAGCTATCACATGAGTACTGTATAGTCAGATTCGTTATCCAGCGCCTCACGCTCCTTGGGCTCAGGCTTCGTTGTGTCTTCTTCATATCGACCCGTAAGGCATCCGCGTCCGTATCTGCGATAGCAGTAGTCTCGCTACAGTCCAATTTACGGTCCTTGGGTGACTCAGAATCACATGCGCGTCTTTGGTCGCTAGAATTCTGTTCTTTCGACTCCTGCTCGGTTCCACTCTCAACACGCTCCTCGTTATCATCCGAGAACGAGCCTTTGTTACACTTGTTGAACCTCCGTTCTTTCTTCACTTTGTCACCTTTGACTGAATCCGAGCACTGTCCTTTTCCAGTAAACTCCGTAGCCTTAGCTTCTAAACCTGGCTTCTCCGCGCGTTTCACCTTCTTCGGTTTAGGACCACTTGGCTCTCCGTGTAAAGCCTTCACGTTCGCGGATCCGCGTTTCGATGCTCTGACTGAACCGGCTTTAGTCCAACGTGCCTTTTTAAAGCTTGGGGGTTCACAGTCCTCCCCTTTATCGGTATCACCGTCTCCATAGTTCCGGGATTCCCCTCCAGAACCACATTGTCCACCCTTTCCGCTTACACACGTTCTACCACTCTCAAAATCAGAACCTGAGCTATGTGTGTAGCTCTCCTGGAATTTTATACACTCGTCCTCGCCGTCGGACGCACTTGCACCTTCTTTATACGTTTGATGATCTCTCGGTCCACCACTTGGTGTATCGTCGTCGGTATCAGATGATACCAGGATGCGCTTGTCTTTGTCAGCGGCAGGTGACACCGAGGTGAGCTTGTCTTTTTGACATTTTTTAGCCTTAATGGCGGTTAACCGCGCGCGAGGCGGGTTATGAATATTGACACTGTCGGCGTCCGAGTCGGATTGTAATGTCCGAGTGTACCTACTGCAATCCTCGGTGGTATTACGGGTGGACATTTCCGTTTCGGACTCCGAACAGGAGCTACTACGTGTGCGCATCACCACTCGTTTCTTACGTATAACCCGTTTGTCAGCTCGTTTACGTTGAAACCGTGACTCGTCCGTGTCTTCATTACTGGACGCGCTTTCCAAGGGTCCGTCGTTTATGAAACTGTCACTGGAATCATATTCGTCAGGGCTTTGATTCTCATCGTGACTCATAGTATCTCTAAGGTCTTCACCGTATCTTTCGTGTATATCTCGATGCTCATCGTCGGAATCACCGTGCCACGAACTTTCATCTTGTTCATCGTCATCCTGTTCGGCTTCGCTCACCCATAGTGACTCGTTCCTACGCTGACGAGATCTGTGTTTATTTTTGGGTGAACGAGAATGAATCGAGCGACGATCGCGCGCTGCGCTCTTCGTCTTACTATGGGATCGGGAGACTTCTTCGGTGAAACGTTCTAAGATCCTACGTTTCCATGTTACTGTCGATGTATACTCCAAACACGTTAGAAGAGCATCGCTGAGCCTATCGCGGAGTTTACATCGCTTGATCACGTTAACAACCTCTCGGTTCGCGATAACCCACTCTCGAAGTATATCACTGTACGTGTCACTCAAAAGTGTGTCATCTAACCCGAGGAGAGTGCAAACCGCATCTCTCCTAAGCGGTTCTCCGTGTAACCAGGGTTCGCAGAGAATTAGAGTGGACAGGTTTTTGATCCACGGCAAAGGTGAACGTTTCTCTGGAATCACTATAGACTCGGTGACACAATCCTCATCCGTGTCCGAGTCTACATCGGAGTGACTTTCGCTTTCATTGTGCTTACCGTCCTTCTTGAACTGCCCGTAGTAGGTGCGAAGTTTCAAGATTGACACTTTTACATTAGCGCATAATTGGGCCGAGGTCGGATCTTTACCTCGTTTCGAGTGTTTAGTCAGCTCGTACCATTTCTTCAGCGCTTTAGACACCTCGTCACGCTGTTGATAGTGTTCAATTTCTCGCTTGAGAGCGGATACTTTACTGCAGGAATTCAACTCCGCATATTCGCACATGGTTTGGATTAGGTCTCTCCAATCCTGCTTAATCTGGTTCTTAATTATGCTAATGCGTTTCTTTTTAGCCTTCGCGAGAGTGTCATTATCTGATGAGAACGTGTTCCACTTCTCTAGACATTGCTTCACCTTGTCAATGGAGCAGTAAAGAAGTTCCGCAGCCACAAATGCCTGCGGGATCTTCATTGTCATAAACCTAATGCCTAGGTCCACCACCTCAATCATCATGGGATCTTGGATCATACTTTCAACATGCTTGGGTGTATAGTTACACCAGCTGTTGGGAGTCACACGTTTGATGAAAGCTGTCAGCGCCGGATACTGTATCTCCGGATAAACATCTTGCCCCATGATGAAAGTGTCTCGGTCCAATTGCTTCAGCGTCTTATCCCAGCACCCCACGAGTTCACCGTTACCCTTCACATAACACTGTTTAACAGCTCTGTAGAACCGCAGAGTAGTTGACACACACAGCCTCGAGAGTTTAGATTGGCCCGACCTGAGCACTAGGACCGGAACGGTGTTTGACCGTTTTCCGGTTCGTCTGAAGTACACTGTCCGAGGTTGTCCATTCGCGTATCTGAATCTAGTCAGGTTGGGCACAACTTGTTGTTCCTCGAAACAATCTCCGTGTTCACTGGTAGATAACCCCGGGTTCACCACGCAACACAGAGGCTGTAGATCGTTCGGGTTACACGAGTTCTGATCGGTGCTCTGGCTCTGGGTTTCGGTGTGTAATAACTGCTCAGGTTGGATCTGTTGGAAAGATGGTGTGATGGCATCCTGATGCGTGGGTACCTCAAGGGACATGTCCCAGAATTCGAACACGTGTCCCGTTACATCTTCCAGTACTTTCAAACTTTTATAACCCGGTACAAAAAGCACTTCTTGTATGAAGTAAGCATTCCCGCAACCTTCGCCTGTCGACGGGATGGCCACGGTGTATGTACCTAACATGGACCTGGATACGTCGTTAAAGACCAAGTTGTGTTTCCCCGCGTAGTAGGTCACTATAGGGATCACCGTTTTGTCATTGGTACTCTTCATGTCTTCCTTGGACACGTACAAACCCATATAATTACCGTGTGCCAACAAAACGTGTTTCAAGCCAGCTTTGTCTACGTTAGCCGCGGAATCTAACACGTTGCCGCCCTGTATGTCCACCAAGTCCATTAGCGCAAGGAGTAGCGATCGAGAAGGCTGTTGATGTACTGCCCCTGAGTCCTGAAGCACCATGTCTCTAATGTTCTTGTACATTATCTTCGGTTTGCATATCTTTTCCATTTCACACAGTTCCTTTTGTTTCGCAATCACTAGTTGCGCGACGGAATTTAAAAGTCCATCCGTACATTTACAACTAAACACGTCTGTGTGTCTCGAGGATCGATACCATTCGGGTTGTTCGGTTACAATATATTCCACTTGTCCGGTCTCCATAGTCGCACCCCCGTCAAGGTCTTTAGTCTCCGCATTAGTCCTCTTGCGGATCAAAAGGTCCTTTTTCGACATGCTGCTGATGTGACTAATACGATTCAGCTCTTATATCCTCGCTTGCGTGGATACTACACAGCGCTACACGCGCTTTCATACGGAACTTTGTAAACCTCGGCTATATACGTGAGCACCGAGTCCTTACAGCACACTGCTATGTAACGTTTCAAACGCTTACACTATAAGGGTGCACACGTGATATGTATACTCGCAGAAGCATGAAACCTCATATACAACCGTTTCCCTGACACGAACCAAAAACCCGTGATCAGTGGATGTGCCTTTTACATAGAGTCTCAGTTTCCCTGACACGAACCAAAAACCCGTGATCAGTGAATGGGCCTTTTACATAGAGTCTCAGTTTCCCTGACACGAACCAAAAACCCGTGATCAGTGAATGGGCCTTTTACATAGAGTCTCAGTTCCCCTTCGAGGGAACTCGAACTGCGTCGGTTACGACACTATGGGAACGCCTCTAGGCGAAGCAGGTCTGAACGTGAATGAAATCACTCCAATCCTATTGGCCTGTTGCTAGAACGGTAAGGTGTGACGGAATAACCGGAGGAGTATAAAGCACACCTGTACACACTCATCATTAGCTTTTTTTTATTCAGCAGGCGCTCTGTATGTTGTTTGAAGAAAGCTCCAGTCCTACAAGCAGTGTGTCTTACCTGAAGAAGAAGTCTACCAGCATGTCCGGCAACCAGATGTACAGAAGGTGTGTTTTTTCTTGCCCTCGGTACATCACGGATGGAGATTCTCATGAGATGTGTGTCTCATGTTTGGGGATGGAGCACGCACGGGCAGCTCTCGAGGGGGCTGCCTGCGCCCGTTGCGAAGCCCTTTCCGTGCGGGTACTGAGGTACAGCATGGCTCTCTTTCCGAGGATGGCCGGATGTGTTTTCCCCGCGGCGCGGGCCCTGCGGCCGCTGAGGCGGCCCGGCGGCTTCACTCATGGGTTCACAGCGTGATCTGTCGGAGGATTTCGGGACGGCTGAGGCTTTTTCCCGACCTTCATCCGCTGGCTCCGACGCTTCCTTTCCTCGTTCGGGAGCCCGTTTTCGGCTTCTCCCGCTCGCGGTTTTGGAGCCGGAGACGCTGCAGCAATCCGACTCCGAGGAGGCGGACGTGCTCAGCGCAGTGGACGATGACTTCCGGGTGTCGGGGCGGCGTCATCTGGCCGCGCCCGACTATGACGTGCTGCTGGAGGTGGTGACTAGAGCCGTGGCTAAGCTCAACATCAACTGGCCACAGGAGGAGCAGACACCACAGGCTAGTGGTAGCTTGATGAAAGGTTTCTTAAGCACCACACGCCACCTCCACGCCGGTCTCTGCCATTCTTTCCTGATTTACATGATGAGTAAATCATGGGGCAGACCCTTCTCTACATGGCTTTCCACACCCCGATCACTGAACTACAGTAATGTGATGGGGGTTAGGGACCGTGGTTATGGGAGGATGCCTCGGGTGGAGGATGAGCTTGCGAGCTATCTCTCCCCTCGACTTGCGTCCTCCCTGGAGAAGCCGGCATTACCATCCAAACCATGTCGCACCACATCCACGCTTGTGGGGAAGGCGTACATGGCAGCGGGCCAGGCAGGTGCGAGCTTGCACACCACGGTGCTTCAAGCCTACCAAGCCAACCTGCTACAGGAGATGGTTCAGAGGGGGGGTCCCTCCGAGGAAGATCTGGCGGAGCTTCGCAGAACCACGAAGCGTTCCGCCAGTACCTCCCTCGCCGGTCTGGACCCAAGGCAGCTGAGGCTGCCAGGCGTAGGTCCCTTCCCTCTACGAGCTCCTACGGAGAGGAGGGAAGCAGAGTGTCGCTTCTCGGGGGCCCCCCGAGGAGCTGGGGCAGCGAGACGGCGCTCTCACCCTCAGCCGTCTGAGAGACGTGATCTGAGGACCGTCATCCAGTCCCGACAGAGCTCAGGGAAGACCGGGGTAGGGGAGTCTTTCTCCCCTCCCGCACCCCCCCCACCCCCCCCGGAGGCCGACCGAGGTCCCCTCCGCCGTGGCAACAGGTGATGTTATCCCGCCGTTTACACGTTCAGGACGCACCTGCCACCACCGAGTCCGCGCCGTACTGCCTGCCCCGAGGGTCTGCAGACGGACGGCATCCCGACTCACTCACCGTGGATCTTCGGCGGCTCCCCCCTGCCGTTCTGGGGCTTCAGGGGTCCACCAGAAGATCACACGAGACACCGACCACCAGCCCCGAGGGGCTGGTTCCGTTGGCAGACTTTGCAGACGCTTGGCGGAGCCTGACGAACATTTCTCCGCGGGTCCTGTGCACTGCCATAGATGGGTATCGACTACAGTTCAAAACCCGCCCTCCAAATTCAACAGAAGAGAGGGGGTGGTTTGGACTGTGGTCCGCCCGGAGCAAGGTCCGGTGTTGGGACAGGAAGTTTGTACTCTGCTGAGGAAAGGGGCCGTGGAACGTGTCTCCCCCCCAGACAGAGACTTCATAGTCCCCAAGAAGGACGGAGGGCTGCGTGCCCTATTTTGGATCTGCGGGTTCTAACCGGTCTCTGAGGAGATTCAGGTTAAAGATGCTCATCATCCCCGCCACCGTGACGCACATCCAATCTGAGGATTGGTTCGTCACGATAGATCTGAAGGACGCCTATTTCCAGGTCTCCATCCGTCCTTCTCACAGGAAGTTCCTGAGGTTTGCCTTCGGGGGTGTGGCTTACCAGTATCGGGTTCTTCCATTCGGCCTGGCACTTCCCCTAGCACATTCACCAAGTGTATGGATGCAGCACTGGCCCCGCTGAGGCTCCGGGGCATCCGGATTTCAACTTCATCGACGACTGGCTCATCCTAGCCCAGTCTCGAGAGTTGGCAGTTCGGCATCGAGATGTCGTTCTGGCTCGTCTGCGGCGTTTAGGGCTGAGGCTCAACGCAAAGACGAGCGTGCTGGCGCCCACCCAACGGGCTACGTTCCTTGGGGTTGCATGGGATTCGACAACGATGCGGGCACAATTGTCTCCGGCACGTGTCGACACCATATTGGCTGCCGTGAAAGGGGTGAAGTTAGGCCACGCCATCACTATGAAACACTTTCAACGAGTGTTGGGTCTCCTGGCGGCTGCGTCCAGCGTAATACCATCTGGACTGCTGCACATGAGACCCCTGCAGTGGTGGCTAAGGAACAAGGGTTTTTCCCCGAGGGGAGTCCTCTCCGTCTGGTTTGGGTTACGCACAAGTGTCTTCGTTCCCTATCAGTTTGGAAGGAAACTTGGTTCCTGTCCCAGGGGCCCGTGCTGGGAGGTTCTTGTCGCCGGCTGGTTCTTTCGACAGACGCCTCCCTTACGGGCTGGGGCGCGGTCATGGACGGCCGCTTTGCAAGGGGATCCTGGCAGGTGCATCGATCCGAGTGGCATATCAACTGTCTCGAGATGTTGGCGGTGTTCCAGGCTCTAAGGAGTTCCTGCCCGATCTCCAAGGCCACCACGTCCTGGTTCGCTCCGAGGAGAACAACACAGCGGTGGTGGCCTATCTGAATCACCAGGGCGGTCTGCGCTCGCGCCCTCTGGACAGACTGGCGCGTCAGATCCTCCTATGGTCCCAGCAGAGGTTACTTTCGCTCAGGGCGATGTATCTCCTGGGGACGCAGAATCAGGGAGCAGACCTGCTGTTGAGGCAGGGGCTGAGGCCCGGGGAATGGAGACTTCACCCCGAAGTGGTTCGAGCCCCATAGACGTGGATCTGTTTGCGTCTCAAGAGACTACGCACTGCCCGCTATGGTCTCTCGTTCCTCCAGCCCCGTTGGGTCTGGACGCCATGGTACATTCGTGGTCGAGGCTACGTCTGTACGCTTTCCCCCAGTCGCTCTGCTCCCGGGGTTCTGGAGCGGGTCCGCCAGGACTATGTCGGCCTACTGCTCGTAGCCCCGTTCTGGCCAACCCGGGTGTGGTTCTCGGACATCATGTCGCTCCTGGACGGCCCGCCGTGAGGCGGGTCTAACAGCCGGAGCAGTCGAGACCCTCCTGAGCTCCAGGGCCCCGTCCACACGGAGGATGTACGGCCTGAAGTGGAGTGTTTTCTCCACTTGGTGTAGGGAGCGGTCGGTGGACCCTGTTACCTGCCCGGTGGTTCAGGTACTTGAGTTCCTCCAGGACCGGTTCTCTGCTGGTCTTTCCCCTTCCACCCTCAAGGTGTACGTGGCAGCTATTTCATCTTTCCACACCCCTCTGAGGGAGGGGTTCTTGGGGAAACTTCCCTTGGTTGTACTTTCCTCCGTGGTGCCCGGAGGATGAGACCTGCGACTCGGTCCAAGGTTCCCACTTGGGATCTGGCAGTGGTTCTTGGGGCGTTGGCTGAGGCCCCCTTCAAACCCCTGGAGTCAGCTGAGGCTAAGCACTTGACCCTCAAGATGGCCTTTCTCCTTGCTATCACCTCTCTGAGGAGGGTGGGGGAGCTCCAAGCGCTTTCGGTTTCCCCGCAAGCCTGGAGTTTGCCCCGGGGAATATTAGGGCTATCCTGCACCCTCGTTCAGGATACATCCCTAAAGTGCCTTCTTGTGCGGCAGGGTCCACAGTGCTGCAGGCATTTCATCCTCCACCTCATGTGACGGCGGAGGACGGGAGACTTCATCTGCTCTGCCCTGTCAGAGCACTGAGTATTTACACTCTGAGGTCCTCCCGTTGGAGGAAGGCTGACCAGCTGCTAGTGTGTTTGGGTCTCCCAGGGCCGGGCTCCCTGCATCCAAACATGCTATTAGCAACTGGATTGTTCAGACTATTCCCTGGCCTATCAGGTGCGCGGTTTGCCTTCACCTGTGGCTGTGAGGGCTCATTCTACCAGAGGCAAGGCGGCCTCTCGAGCCCTCCTTTCCGGGGCCTCTTGCAGGATGTTGTTTAGCGGCTGGCTGGGCCACTCCGCACACATTCATTCGGTTTTACAGTCTTGACCTTCCTTCGGCACCTGGCACTCGTGCGCTCTCCTCTTAGTAGTGCCACTTTATTGCACACAGGGGCAGGCGGGGTTTTCGGCACGGTTTAGTGGGTATCTCGTTCCCATAGTGTCGTAACCGACGCAGTTCGAGTTCCCTCGAAGGGGAACGTCTCGGGTTACGTATGTAACCCTGGTTCCCCGAGAAGGGGAACGAGAGACTGCGTCGGTCCGCCGCACCTCTCTCCCCGCCTGAAGCGCCTGCTTCATAGTTTAAGCTAATGATGAGTGTGTACAGGTGTGCTTTATACTCCTCCGGTTATTCCGTCACACCTTACCGTTCTAGCAACAGGCCAATAGGATTGGAGTGATTTCATTCACGTTCAGACCTGCTTCGCCTAGAGGCGTTCCCATAGTGTCGTAACCGACGCAGTCTCTCGTTCCCCTTCTCGGGGAACCAGGGTTACATACGTAACCCGAGACGTTTCCCTGACACGAACCAAAAACCCGTGATCAGTGAATGGGCCTTTTACATAGAGTCTCAGTTTCCCTGACACGAACCAAAAACCCGTGATCAGTGAATGGGCCTTTTACATAGAGTCTCATTTTCCCTGCCGCGAACCAAAACCCCGTGATCAGTGAATGGGCCTTTTACATAGAGTCTCATTTTCCCTGCCGCGAACCAAAACCCCGTGATCAGTGAATGGGCCTTTTACATAGAGTCTCATTTTCCCTGCCGCGAACCAAAACCCCGTGATCAGTGAATGGGCCTTTTACATAGAGTCTCATTTTCCCTGACGCGAACCAAAACCGCGAACCAAAACCCCGTGATCAGTGAAGGGGGCTTTTACATAGAGTCTCAATTTCCCTGACGCGAACCAGAAACCCGTGATCAGTGAATGGGCCTTAACAGCGAGGACGGAAACTACAAAGTAGCGAAAGGAGTCTTCTGACATATACGATCCCGTTGTGTACCTGGTTCTGGATTGGTATAATTATAACGTGTAGAGTTTAACGTATACGCTCCAAAAAGTAAACTGTAGTACCCATTTAATACGGAGAAGTTTATATGGTCACATCACTGACACACGAATACGCAGGTCTCTCTGGTTAATTGTATTTTTATTGAACGATAATCAACAAATATTAAGTCATAACACTCTGTCATCACTGTCACAAGTCACATATAGTGTTTAATTGAACAATAATCAACAAATGTTAAATCCGAAAACTCTGCCATTACAGTTAAATTAGCAAGTTACATAACCATTGTGAGTGGACACAAACATGTACAAACATATAGTAATCATCATTGCATATTAAGAACAGGTTATCATCATATCGATGACCGGTCATCATTCAAGTTTGTATATAATCGTATGAGCCAATTCGTTGCGTCCGATGGTGCACAGTGTGTTGAAACACAGGTCTTCATAAGTCCCCGTCCGGTTAGCTGATAAATTCATCACGAACAGTTTCATATCGCGATCATTCAGCTGGCGTATCACTTCACCAACCACGGTCACAGCCTTTTCACCTTTCCCGTGTGCGCTCTCCGCGGGCTGCACAACGGTACCCGAGCCCGGGTCCGTTTGAACAGACGCTCCGGAGGGATGGTGAGTTCCGAACCCGTTTTCCAGGGAGTCGACCAAATCGTTACGATACAAACGTTTCAGTGTGGTAATCAGAGCGCTGAAAGTGTCTTTCCCGAAGCATTTCACAAAGACATCAGCGATGTTTCTTCTGTCTATAGAACCTTCAGGGAAGTTAGGTACGTGGTTGTCATCACATCGAGGAACTCGTTTGGATTGAATTTCCATATTCATTATGTACCAGATGAATTGTTTGCACTCGGGATCTGACAGTTGGTCCAAAATGTCCAAGACCTGCACGTTTGTCATAGTTGACACTTCGGCGTACATTCGCCAAGCCTTTAGAAACTTGGTACACGCCATGTCCCCCTTTTTTATCACACTGTGAACCAGTGTTCTGCTCATATCGAAGCTCATATCGAAGCTCGTTCCACGATGTATGAGCGCTTCGTATTCTTCTCGGGACATGACCTTCTCACGAAAAAGATAATCGGCGACGTTGGCCAGTGCCGCTTTATCACCAATTATGTATTTTCGTGTATTATTCTTCACTTCACTCGCCATTTCCGAATCGTGAGTATTAGCTCTATTGTTGTGGACAATAACCGCTTACACGTGGCAATGTGATCACATAGTGAGTTTAGTACTCCCTTTTAAGCTTCACGCTGATGACACTCTTCTACGATCACTATTCACTCATTGGTCCGGAGTGTTCGATAAAGTCAGGGGTTTGAAGCAGACGGAGTCAGGGTTTCAGACGGAGTCAGGGGTTTGAAGCAGACGGAGTCAGGGGTTTGAAGCAAACGGAGTCAGGGGTTTGAAGCAGACGGAGTCAGGGGTTTGAAGCAAACGGAGTCAGGGTTCCAGGCGGAGTCAGGGGTTTGAAGCAAACGGAGTCAGGGTTCCAGGCGGAGTCAGGGGTTTGAAGCAGACGGAGTCAGGGTATTCAGGCGGAGTCAGGGGTTTGAAGCAGACGGAGTCAGGGTTTTAGACGGAGTCAGGGGTTTGAAGCAGACGGAGGCAGGGTACAGGCGGAGTCAGGGGTTTGAAGCAGACGGAGTCAGGGTTTTAGACGGAGTCAGGGGTTTGAAGCAGACGGAGGCAGGGTATTCAGGCGGAGTCAGGGTTTTCAGACTTTATCAAACTAGAGTTTTTAAGACGTGTAAGTGTGCTCACACGGGTCAGTCACTGTGGCAGCGTTTTTTAAAGTGGTATTTCTGAGTCTAATACGTGTAACACGGTCTGATTAGACCTGTGTGTACTCTGACCGTAATAGGCTTATGGGATTGTACAAAAGGATCACACGGTGACATGATGTGCATTACGATATTGTGTCATCCGCAATAGACTTTTTTATACAGGTACTGATTGCCTGTCCGGACTTAGGATCGGATAATCTAGGTAAGTCTTATATCACGATTGGTCTTTATAAATCATGTGTCTGTGTACATTTTGATTTCCAAGAACGGTCGGGTCGGGGTGAACGGTTCCAGTCGAAACGTTACTGTGTAGGTGAGAGTATCAACTTACCAGACCTGTCTCTATATAATAAGGTGAGCATGTCTCTCCAATTGTAATAGAACGTAGGTTTGTAACTACCCACAGAACCCTGGAAGTTGACAAGATAGCCTTGACAATGTTCGATATGAATTTCCGGCACCCCTACATCTGGACACAGTTTCAAATTGAAATAATACACGGGTCCACTCGGATGCGGTTCGGTGTATAGTGAGTGTACACTGAGCATTTGCGCTACCGCGGAGGACTGATTGAATAATAGACATAGAATACATCGCGATTGAATTACACGGGGTACTTCTCGGAGTTGGACTTTGTTCACAACAAACTCTTTGTAAGACTCGGGTGACAGGAGACACGGTAAAGCTTTCGGGTGATCGGTTTGTGTCTTAATCAACATGCCTTTGCAAGAATCTCCGTGTGAACATAAGGGCAAATCCGGATCGTTTAACATTTTCGTTAGCGTACTTCGATCATACACAGTCCGAGCGAGGACCCTGCCCGGTATAGCGTTCTCGGGTAAGGATGCCATGAGCGGACGCGGATGTTTGCTTAACAATTCCAACACCGTGAGTACCGGGGTGCAACTAGAACACATTGGTGTCTGAGCGTGATCGGTCTTGCAAGTACACTCTTTAGGCGTGAAACATTCTTGAAATAAAACCCTGACATCCCCGGTGGATAAGTGTCGACTCAGCGAGACCCTTTCGAGCACCTTGGATCGTAGTAAGTCTCTGTAGGCCAGGACCGCGTCCTCGCGGTAGTCTACGCTCGGTTGCTCGTGGAGATCATCCGTGTTATCATGCACACTGGAGGACCACAATGTGCGAGTGACACGTTTCTCAGTCCGCCCCGGGACGCGCGGGCATCGTGAACAAGCGCTTGGGGGTCGATTAGATGCACAACTCGTGCACATCCAGGTGCAGCACATTCCCACTTTTACACCTCGAAAGCATCCGCATACCGAACATATGAAGGTTCTCAAGATTGGACAGTTTCCGAAATGAGGCTCTGTCATGTACCACTCCGGGTTGTTGGTGAAACACGTTACACATACTCTGACGTTACAATCGCATCGTATTTTTACTCCGGATCTCCTCTTGTCCTTGCTACTTTTGACTAGCGTTACGAGGCACACCAAACACTTTGCGTTACACCCCCTTCCGCTTTTGATAGTGCTCACTTTACCAGGTCCCGTGTTACGATAATTCACTGTGGATACTCTCCTGTACAGGTTCGTGGCTTTCCGGACAGAGTTGACGATCGACTGAGCACGCGTGTTTTCGCAGTCTTGAAGCAAAGCACCTGGTACTTCACCTGTGAAGAAGGGAGGATCGCTCACAATGGATTCCGTTTCACCTGGACACTTGTGCTGTGCGCTTGATAAAGCGCTAACCTTGGATCCGGTGCCTGTGATCGACGACATAGTATACGTGCCCGGTGCAGAAGGTCTTTGTTTAACGGATCTAGTGAAGGACGGTTCGATTCGCCCTTGTGCGTCTCACAGGTTCACTTTTAAACGCACTGTAGAAATGTTAATGGATCGCGCTTGCAATACCGTCTGCACCTGTTCTACGCAGAAGTCTAAAGACTCTAAGGAGAGGGACGGATCCGCCTATGTAGGCGTTGACCGTGGGAGTGGAATTAAGATGGGCGGAGGTACGCACCGTATTCGCAGGCGGACATTATGGGCGTACGAAATGGATAACGTTGTGACCGCATACAAATGGATGATGCAAAATCGAACTCGTATGTACCCAATGTGCTGCGAAGCTGTATTAGTGTATCAACTAAAACGATCAACTGGCTCCCCCCGGGTCTGTACATATATCGAACGCAGCCCACTCATTTCGGGTGTACTCTGGAACGACCTCTCACGGTTCTAGATCAATTTAACTTCATGAGCCACTCGCACTCATCGAGAGACAGAGAGGGTTTACCTAGCTCTATTTCCATTGAAATGTACCCGGGGCGTGAAAACGTTAGCGTTTTATACGTGGTAACGCGAAAGCTTTCACCGCTTTCAGTAGCCGAATACGGAAACCGTATGTTCGGGGAAGCGAAAGCTTTAGGTGTGGACCCAGCGTCTATCACTAGTGCACGTGAAATGAGCGCGTGCGAACATCACGATGTGTCTATACGAACGGAGAAGATGTTCGTTATCGATCTTAGATGGAAAGGTTTCGATACTAAGACCGAATGTATCAAAGCCGTACCTAAAATCCGAGGAATGCAAGCTGTACTATGGTCGAATCACAACTGTAATGTTCAAGACGTTGAGTGTAAGGTCTTGACTTGGCTATTTGGCCTTTCGAACGAACTACCTAGAGATGTGCACATGATGGATTACACGCGACAGACGCTCGGGGTCAGGTACATAATAATTGACATGGACACATTCCCCGAGGCGCTTCCTGAGCCGCCACACGGGAACGCTTTGTATTTCGTACATGTACATTTCACCGGAGATCTCGGTTTGGCAACAGATGCCATAGGAGACGTATCGGGTGTCAGGAGCAGAATGGGCTCTCCGAATTCAACACCGTTCGGGTTTTGGTACTCCTTACCCGGAATCGGGCAGCATCAACCTACACCGTTTAGTTGCGGAATCAAACACAGGTCCGCTGAATGTATAAGCGAAGAGATGCGGAAGTCTATATTGGACTGGACACTGGCACACGATGGAACGAGTTGCATGTGGATTGCGGTGCAATGCACTTTGTTCTATCATGCGCGAGACATGAAATACAGAATGATGGTCTCTCACACTGTTATGGACAATGACAACGGGCACAACGTATTCAAGCTCTGATACGTATCGCATATGATGGGTGTGTGTAAGTGAATATCCTGCATCTTGCTATTTACAGTTTGTATGTATGTGTCTCACGTGTTCATACAGTTTGTATTTTGTCTTAACAGAATGGCGTATGAATCACGGTGGAAACGGATCGCCTTGGGACTTCATAACGGTGCCCTGAATCACGTTAAAAGATTCGGGTCTACCCATGACATACTCGAGTTTTTGTACAACTATGAAGGTGTAGAGAAATGTTCGGAGTCCCGTGGATTTTACTATCATCCGGATGGTGTACACGGGAACGTTAGTTTACATGGATTCTTCGGTACTGGACAGTGCAACCTGTGCGCAAATGTACGCATACGGAGGTCCTCGGAAGGCAAATTCGGCCTCGAACCGTATCAAGGTCAAGGTTCAAATGTCGCCATGGACGATTTACAGCGCCTGCAACATCTAGCACTTATGCACACCCCTTTCTTCGTGATGTTATTCTCGGACCTAGCCGAGAGGAGGACATACATATTCTATGAAAGCGAACAAGAAAAACGTGAGATTGTCCAATATATGATTAAACGAATGAAAGTGGAGGATTTCAAGTATGACGCTGAGATCGACCGTTCCCTTGATGTGCTACGCCTTTGGTGGCGATATCAAGAACACAGAAGCTCTAGGGTTTTCAACGTGACTCTACCGGGTTACTTTTATTTGCACACAAACGAGATGGAAACGTGGACCCCTCGCAACGATCCCTTCGCGCACCGACAATCTGAACCCTTGCATAGCTACATAAAAACCCACTGTTTGTGTATGGAATTACGCGATGACCAGGCTCCTAAGAATGATAACCTGGAGAACTTGAAGGGTGGTCCGTCGTTACAAACGATTATCAGAGGACAAACGTGTACGTTCGCTTTGAACGTGTTAATCTCAAAGTCGCACCTAGAGGACATCCTCCGCTCGAGCGTAAATGTGTGCCGACGTAACAGAGAGATGTCTATGCACACGGACCGTTTCGAGTGCAGCACCTCACAGCCCTGCAGTGACATACTGGAACCTAGACTGGACTGTGTCATTTTAGAAGATTGTGGTCACGAGCACGCATTATTGATGCGAACGTTGGTTACATTAGACGCAAAGTGGATGGGTCTGAACGCTTGGATGTCAAGTATCCGAGGCGTAAAGCTCGATCTAGATCTCTCTACCCGAATAGACAAGGTTTTAATTGGGATCGTGGGCGCACTCAGGTATATGTGTATATCAGACATGCGACCACCTAGACAACTGTACAACGATACAAGCTCTCAAACACTTGCGCTAGCGAACGGATTCTTTGTGCACCGTGAAACTGGAGATGTGTTATGTACATTGCCATACATATCTCTACACAGAACGTACAGGTCTACCAACATGGAAGAGGACGAAAACGGATTCCGCTTAGCGTGCGCGCATCTCGCGTTGCGCGTTCTGTACGCTCATCGGAATACACACCCATGGCGCATTCAGGATGATACGTGGAGCGTACACTTGAGGACTCCGTCAGATCCCGAGGATAATTCTTCGCTCACTCAAGAGAGAGCCACTAAGGCGCTCAACATATGCTCGCTTTGTAAAGGCGGTATGCTTTCAACTGACAAGTGGACCAGTTTACGTCCTAAAGACGCGGGGTTTAGGAGTGTGTACGACGATTCGCTTCGGATGTGGTTAGGTGACGCGGAGAGATCTCAAGAGAAGCTCACTGATAGCCTAGTAGAACTGAGAGCTATCAAACCTAAACTATGCGTGTACGTGGAATTCACTGAACCTTGGATGCTCGGCGCGCACAAGGGACGAGGTAATCTACCCGTGGGGTTACTTGAGATGCTCACAGCTTCTCCGTTAACGTTGGGTACACCGCCTCAGTCGCTTCAGGACCACCAACCGGGTTGTCTAACAAGCTACGTAGGGACTGGGACATCGAGCTCCGCGATTGGGGACTTGTCATCGTCGAGCGCACCTGCGTGTATAAACAACAACGAGCATCACGGGAACGGAGGAGACACGGAGGATACGTTCAGCATGACGATTGAGGACTTGTTATCTTCGAGCGCACCGTGTACAAATAACACAAAGCATCACGAGAACGGAGGAGATACGGATACATTCAGCATGACGATTGAGGACTTGTTAGCTTCGAGCGCACCATCTACAACGAATGAAGCACACTCAGTTAAAACACATGCGTTTCCGACACAGTTGTATCTCACAAGTAATACCAACGAAATGTTTAACGCGTTCGCGGTCCCCTGCGCGGATAAGTCTTTCAATGCACCCGAGACGTTTACGGATGCATCCGAGAACGTGTTTCACATTTCAAGCGGTCCTAGATCGGAGCAGGGCTCCGGAGAGTGGGGAAAGGACGCGAACACTGCGCATGTATACGAATGGTTATGCGATACGATGAAGGGTAGGTTTCGTCCGGACGAAACCGATATCTTTCAGAATATCATCAAGGATGCATTTAACCTAAATAGAACAGCTGATCTACATGATTTAATCCGTTCTCAACCTCACTCCAGTACCACGGAGCCATCCGCCGAACTCCCATCTCATAACGAACACGAGAGTACGCGCGGGGAAAACGTGGCATACGTAGAAGAGAGGAACACACTGGAAACGTACTCGCGTAACGGATTTGATGGACAGATTCGCGTACATGAAGCCGCTTTCGTGACCGAGGGCGGGATCGATGGAGAGATTCACGTTCAAGAGGACACTGTTATGAACGATCATGCTGATACGGTGAGCCGAATGGATACTAACGAAGAGGTTCAACCGTATTCACATGTTTTATGCGCACCGATCCACACGTAGCGAGTCAAGAAGGCTCTAGAGGTGAAGCCCCAAACGGGAATGTCAAAATACTACTCCCCAAGATCAGATCCCGTAGAACCGACATATCGCGTGGTGTATTAGGCAAATGCAGGCAAACAGCTACAGGGAGTTCTACAATGGACCAACTGAACTCCGTTGAGGAGACTCGACTGTGTCCACAGACCGATGATGGTGTGCACACTAACGATTCACACGTAGACATCGAAGCCCCTGGAATTAGTGCGCCTACACCCCCTGTGATTACACCTAGACAACGGATCGATTCGAATGGAATAAGTAAACGCTGGAAAACTGTGGGTTTTACCGGTACCGATATTGCCATAGTAGAAGCGAGCGAAGGAAGCGCACGCTTAGGACTCGCGGACGGGGATGTATCGCAACATGTCACGGGGGCAGAAGTGAGACACATTACATTCGGATTTAGCAATTCCGCTGCTAAATTAAGAGCGATGGATGTGACAGTTAAACTAACTCCACCCGTAGGAGTTATCGAAGATCCTTGCGCTAACTTACCTAACCCGCCACAAGGCTCCTATTGGACCGACCCTTTAGACGAAAGCGTTGTGTCAGGAATAATGCGTGTCGCAGGGGATAACAAGCATGCCATCAACTGGCAACGGGGAATCGAATCTCCTCACCGTAACAACGCTAGCCTGACTAGACCAGCTAAGTCTAGTAGCCCAGCTAGTTTTAGTTTAGGAAAGGACACTATTGCTGAGACTATTAGTTACAAAGACACTGGTCCGTTGTATAATATGGTAAATCTAGGGATGAGTACTCGGAAATTCAGACATGTATTATTGAACATCAGTGACTATCCCATTTTGACGAAGAACTGTGCTCGGCGCATGTTAAACCTAAAGAGCCAGGCCCCGAAATATCTAGGACCCATGTGCGTATTTTCAGATGTTTCCCAACTGATAATTCATAAGGTCAATGCGAAGAATTGTATCGATCTACTGACTCCCATTTTAGTGATGCACACCGACTTGCAAGTGCACCCGTGGGTACCCAGAACGTTTGCGTTGCACACTATGAGTATACCAAAAGGGCAGGAGGGGGTGGGTGTGTTCGTAGGCGAAGCGGTCGGGGAATGGAATCTTGGACACGCGGATGGTATGCGTACGCTCTCTAGATCGAAAGGGTTCAAACTCGCGTATCACGTTACGCAGTGTCTGCTAAGGGCTCAAATTGTAGCGTTTCGGATCCTAAAGTTTCCGATCATGTGCATTCAACCCGCAAGAGTGTGGAAATGGGGATCTGGGTTTAGGTTGGATTTTTTAGGGGCCCTACTTGATACTATATACGTGTGGAAAAAAGGCGATCCGCTCGACTATTTGCTCCCGATCAAGAACACGTTAATGCAATTGGGGTTACTCGACTACCTACCTGGGTCTGTTGCGAAGATGTTCGATGATAAGCATACTGCCGACGATGATGAGCATACTGCCGAGGATGATGATACTGTCGATGATGGGCATACTGTCGACGATGATGGGCATACTGCCGACGATGATGAGCATACTGCCGACGATCTCTATACCATGTACAACGCGTGCGGCTTTACGAAGGAACTCATATCTGCGGACACTGACTTGTCTACCATCCTCGGAGGACCAAAGGAATATCAGAATGTAATACTTAACACTATAGGCAGAACCACAGAGATTTACGGACCGTTCTACATACAGATACACAATACACCCGTTAGATGGAACAATGTCATACTAGTCGAGCCTCAGGGAGCTAAATCGGCTAACACGATCACACGATACACGCGCGCGCAGCGGACGAGCATGAGCGTCCGAAAAAGAGACGCTCCAAAACGGTGAACGAATTGGGTGACACACACACGGGTAAAAACTACCCGGAAGAACCCGACCGTAAGCAAGCGAGGTAAACGTACGAAAGCACAGCATCATTCGTTACCCGAGGAACGCGAAGGTCACCCGAGACACAGGGAGACAGTACTCAGAGATGGACATCTCGGAACTCGGGTATCCGCGGGTGCCAGTGCTCAACAAGCACCCGCGTGTCACAGTGAGGACACTGTATTTTTCTCATGTAGTTTCGGAGACATGCCTTAAAGATAATGATCCTTTCATTGTTCCATGTGGTATCTGTATACCTTTAAGGTAATGATCGTTTCACGGTTGTTTTAGCGTTCCATGTTGGCTCTGATATTATGTATTATAATGAATGTCATATGGGTCTTTCGTATTGTTCCACACAATGTATTATCATATACCTGGAATGAAGCGCATTTGTAGTGACCACAGTACATTTCGTTTTATATTATGTTTATTTACAATAAAGAATGAGTTACACGCATGTGTTATGCGAACATGAAACATTTTGTAAATACTCACAGTGCATTTGTGAATTTGTATATTATGTTTATTTACAATAAAGACTGAGATACAAGCATATGAAAAACACTCCCATGATTACATTACATTGCATGCGTTTATTGTCAATACAGATCATACACAACCTGATTGAGGTTTCACAGTATGTATACATATAATACCTTCAAAGCTTATGATAAAGGAAACACGGGTTCAAATGGTTCGCTTTGTGAAGAACGTATGAACACTCTGGGTTATATATCGGGTATGAATACTCGGTGATAACAACAGGTTGTTTATTGTGAGCGCTAAGCATGATCGTAACTTCATCGAGGCTTAGCCATCTACCAGTCGCTGCTAATATTTCGATCAGCTCTTCTTCAGTATTCACCTCCATGAGGTGTATATACGCATCATAGGCGGCAGTGCTTCTGTTTTCAAATAAATACCGAACAGTAGTCCGAATCATATTCAGTCTAGACTTTAATGAAGTACAGCTCGGGTCCAACAGACTGGCTACTGTATAAAACCCGCAATATCCATCGGATGCGACCTCTTTCACCTTGAGCTTGTTCAACCTTACATAAGCATGGATGGTACCTTTGTGATAACAATCCGAACTTCCTATCTCTCTCGGTATCACCAGAGTATTGCTACCCACATCAGTTGAAGGAACCGAGTTCGTTTTACTTGTATGCCACATGCAGTCGTTGTAATACAGGTAGCACGGGGCCCACTGTGTGTAGTGCTTGTTTAGTACGTGATACACGACTCCGCCGACACGCAGCTCGATGTTCGCGTGGAACAAGCCTCCCGCTATGGCTATTATAGGTATAAACCTATTCTCGGTTGCACAGCGTCCATTGAATACGAATCTTATATTGTTACACACGGACCATGTGTGAGATAGGTTGCGTCTAAGGTTTTCACTGCCAAATGTATCATAACAGCCAGGGCTTCGGGTGTAGCGGGTTCTCGCTGCGTATCCGTGTTGGACTGCATAAATGTATACCATAGGGCTTCTGTCAGTGTTACATGAGAGCTACCGATCTCCTTGTGTTCGTACACGGTATCACAGTGTTTAGCGTATACAGTCGAATATATATGTCTCATACAAGGCGTCGCGATGACTGGGTTTATTGGACAATTCACGGATCCGGTATGTCCCCGCTCGACTTGTGACAAAAACAAGCGTTCCTTACGCTGACCCACGGCCACCGTGAGACCTTTACATACGCTCACACAATTTTCACATTCTTCGGGTGTAGGGGTCGAATCGAGAGACTCGTTAGCTATCACATTGTGTGCCCGGTAGACTGGCGAAGATCTGTCACGGATTCTGATACAGTGTGTACACTGTCCGTTACATTGGGTGACTGAATGTCCGGGCTACTCGAACTGTGCACACTGGACACGCTCGGTTCCATAGCGTGCTGAGTGTCGGACCAGGACTGGTTTAGCGGTATATGGATAAACTGCTCCGCTGGTTCTACGTCTGAGCGTAGCCCGCGTTCGAGTGTATCATGATCGTCTTCGAATCCCGAATATCGAATTGTACTGAACCAAGGATCGAATTCTCGTGTGAGAACGTCTGGTGCTTGAGCAACTGGTCTAAAGGGGCATGTTAACATGCCCTCCGTGCTACTATGGAGCCCATGAGCAATATTGCCTAGGTAAAGAAACGCTGGTTCGTCCTCGGGCGCACGTGCGCCAAGATACTCTTTCGAGACCCAGGCGTTCCTCGCGTCTACTACGCTCTTCACGTTACTCGGAACGTACCCTAGCTTCTTGATGTAAGGTAACTGAACGATAAGCTCGGGAGCGTATAACTGCGCGATGCGGGATATAGTATAGAAATCCAATAGGCCTCTGAAGATTGTATTCAGCACGCGCATAACCTTCTTCCCGTCAAAATCCAATACCTGGTACACCTCGGGACTCTCGATCTCTGTTGGTGTCCTGCTTAGAGTTAGAGAGGAGCAGAGCAATTTGTCGGTCTGCGAACCGCTCGAGGCTACGCGAGCGTGCAGCGTTGGGTTCGTGTGTAACGCACTGGTATACACCAGTACGTACCACGCTGCAAAATACAACAACCCGGCTACGGTCACAGTGTAATATTCCTTGTCTAATCTCGGACCGTCTCCTTGGTCTAACATCCGTAGACCAGATGCTGCGAATGTCAAAGATAAGGTCGAGCTGATGAGACGATCGGGTACACTGTCACCCTTTCCAGCGAAGCTGGGTATAACACCTCGGTGTAGAGCTTCGATCATACCGTGTTTCTCCTTTTGACTTATAATACACAGCTCTTTGAGCGTGGTAAGGGGCGCTAGAAAATCGCGAATGTAGCGATCGCTCGCAACGTCTACAGTGCCACACGCGCTTGTAGGTATAAAACACTGTAACACCTCAACCGGTACGTTACGCCAGCCGCGTGCAAGTATCTCCAATAGGTACACTGGGCTAGGCGATACGGGTAGCGCTAATGCTCTGAATAACTCATAACATGCTCTGGTGGGATTCACGAACACCGGCCATAGCGTATCTGTAGAACTCGAGACCTTCGGAATCGTCACAGTCACATCGTCCAATGCTAACACAGATATCCTAGGAAAACACAGAACCAGAGCGCTCGTTATCACGGTTATGTTCTGAGCTTTAGCTTCCATGTGTTTGGGTACGCTGCGTAGTACGTTTACCGTTGTGCATATATTGACATCTTCATCTTCGGGGCCGAGGACCGTACTCGTGCTTCGTTTAGATGAAAACTCACGGTTGACTCTAATGATATCCAACAATCCATTTTCAGGATCTTCACAAGCAACCTTGTTATCACTGTAGGTCTTGTTCTCGTACCCAAAGTGGTCGTTTGCAAACAGTACAACCCAGGTCTCTAACTCAGACGGAGGTCCTCTAGCATTTTTATATTCCTGAAGACTTATCGAATGTGACACGATGGAACCTGCGTAATAGTCCATATCCGAGCTGTAGGAACTGTCCTTGTCTTGGTGGAGATGATAGAGAAGCCAGCACACCTGAATCACAGCTTCGTTTCGCACAAGCCAGTCTCTAGCCCGTGAAGCCTCCACGGCGGCGCATTCCATGAGAAACACGCAGCATGCGAGTAATCTCGTTCGACAGCCTACACATCGCATTTCCGAAATGCATTTCTCTTCGTAACGCACCGCTTGAACCGCTGCCCACGGAGTGTATCCTCCTAGTTTCATCTCTGAGATGATCCGGGACACGATTCCGTGTCCGTGTGAGCATATGCGTGTGCGAGAGCACGACGCGTCCTGATGCGCAAACGCTGGTCCATCCGCGTTCCTCGGTACCATGTCTGCGTCGTAGAAATGTTGAGCCCATCCCAGTTGCAACACGTTGTTAGAGTCCTGAACATCCTTGCGGTCATCGATCCAATCCGATCTAAGAACGTAGTGTAACACAGGCGCGAGCACCGCATCGCACGCAAACGGACCGAAGAGTTGTACACATTTTTCACGTGTTGTTTATCCGCACACCACCTATGTACAAGATACAGTAACCCATCATCGTTTTTCTGCTGAAGAACAATACGATTTAGGTCAGGTGTGTATATACACGCGAGACCCGCACATCTCAATCGAGCCACCGAGTCGCGGGTTCCTTTCAGATCTGACAACCACGTGCCTTCGGGGGGGGTATCTCGAAGACGCACAGTGCCTTTGATCGATCCAACGGTCCCCTTGTTCACATAATAACACACAGTTCGTGTGGGCGGAACATGCGTCTGGACGGATTCCGCAACATGCACATACCTAACCATACAACCACTCAACGCGTCCTGTGTATGTGTCAGAGATGTATTTGTCATATGGTACACGTTCGATACATGTACAGATCCGAATGTGGTACAGTGTACACAGGACTCTGTCTCGGTCTCTTCATCTCCATCGATGCGAGAATAAAGTAGGTAGCTACACTCGGAATCCATCGTGTATACGAGCGTGAATAAAGCTCGCAAGATTAGTACATCTCGGGATGCAACCGGAGACTCTTGGTGAGTCTCGAGCCGAGCTGTTGAACTTGCAGCTCTAAGGCGCCCTGGTTCCTGATAAATTTTCGTAATTGTGATGTGAGCATAGACCTTTCCTGTAACAGCGTTTTAACCGATATTTCTCCGAGACCGACCAAAGTGTCCAATATTGTCAGATCGCAGCGAACATCTAGGTACACATCATTCATGTGTGAATCCCAACTCCACTCTCTCGCGTTCGAGTCCAGGTGATCGCGTACTTCCTCCACGCAGGCTTGTATAAACATTTTACGTTTAGTGAAATCCGTAGGGGCGTACGAGAGATGCATGCGTATGGATTCTAAAGCGCGAGCGCAAGCCTCGCGACGGTTCTAGGTGTAATAGAACCTACTTTATCTGTAATGCGCGCAAGATAACCTTTCGCTTCAGACCAAGGCTCTCCGTGACTTACACCCGGTCTATCGTTGGTCATGGTCACAAATTCCATTACCGTTAGATCACCAGAAACCTTGGAGCACATCTCTCGCCAGACCTGAATGTATCTAACGTATAGATCCGTGTAACGCTTAAGACACATTCGGAGAGCTTCTCCGTCGCTGTAACATGTATTGAGAGCTTCTTGCATGGTAACGACAGATCGATCTGTTTCACACGCGAGCTCTTGCGAGCCAGGAGTTATCGTATCACGCGCTTGTCTCTTCGCAGACAAACGGACCATTTCCTGAACCAGATTATTGCGACCGAGTGCGGATTGAACCATATAATGTAGATGTTCATCGCTAGAATCGACCCTGAGCTCGGGATACCTCTCTAATACCTTCTTAAAGCCTATCATAAGCTCTGACACGGTCTTGGTGTAGTTGGTGAGGGTTCGTTTGTAATTTTCAGCAGCGGATTTACAGTGAGCGTCGTACGCTCGCATCGCAGACATCTTTGTTGGCTGGATTTCGTGCGCCGGTTCCCGTGTGATTTCTCCGGGGGACCCGTGTCCCTTTCAGGTGTCCACTTAACTTTCCAGTATCGCGTGTGACCATCTTCATCCTCTCCAGACTCCGGTCCGCTGTCCAGGTGGTCGCGCCTACCGACATACTCTCTTCACTGTCACTATTTTCGAAGTGTACGAGTCTTGCGTGAGCTCGCGTGTTACGCGCTACATCGGAACTCGCAGAGCTCATACTAGCGTTCTCCGTATGGTCTGGTACCCCCGAACCTTGATCACAGAAAGACATAGTCTCGCAATGCTCGTTCATTTGATTATCGTACTTTGAGAAAACAGCCTGCACAGCATTCGTTAGCGCGTGTCCCAGAGAGAGAGGATGAACGCTCAGCTCCTCTCGCGTACCCTTCCACAGGGACACAGGATTCTCGCTCTCCATGACCGGAGTTTGGCCCCCCACGATGTCCGCCTCAGTACACTTGGTTCTTCGTATACACGCGACCCTGGGTCACTGGTTCGCATGTGTGATAAGTACATGTACTACATCTACACGTGTTTAAAATTGGACAAAAGTCAACTGACTGAAAACGAAATCTCTTACATATTTCGTAGTTCTGGAGAAGTGTACGCTGAACTCGACCCTGAATGGTTTTCTAGGTTCGTAGCACGATGTAGAAACGTATATCAAAATGTGCTAACCGAACATACGAACTCTTTGACATTGACTATATCTGACGAAGTGTACAAAGTACAAAGTGGAAACGGGGCAATTGTCGCAATGGACAAATGCGGGCGGGTTATTCAGATCGAATACTTCTCCGATCCGGATCCTCCAAACCTATAATTCAATCGGAATGTACCGAACTGTGCGATACGAATGACTCGTGTATATTCTCTGATGTGACCTTTACAATGGATGGACCCGGAGCCTTACCTTCGCTGATACTGTCATATACGGACGAAGCGTTTGCCGACGTGTTGTCCCCGTGGACTATGTGCTACAGAGTCAAGGATCGCGACGTTCGCGGATTGAAGGTAGAAGATGGGATCATCTACACGTGTGACGGGATATGCCTTTATACACTGGTGACATCTTGGAAGACGGAGATCTGCCTAATATTCGACGAATGCTGCAGAGAGGAAATAGTCCGTACGTTATGCGCTCTCGTTCTAGGCGACCGAGCCCTGGGGATTGAATTCAAACTAAAGTGTATTTTACCATGCGTGAGCTCGAGAAAAATGGATCTCAGGTATATAGAGCCCTTAAAGATGGCAAACGATCTTAAGCTCCCCGCCGTTTGTCAGCTCGCTCCGGAATATGTAACGGTGAACAAAAGACCTTCGGATCGCGAAGGGATGATGTGTCTGAGAGACATGACTGTGCTTCCTTCGGGGTTCTCCATACTGGCAGAAACTGACAACGTGATAGTGATCAGACATATTCTGAGAGATGCGTTGGTGATAATACCTAAAGGGAACACGCGCTTAATGTACGATCCTGCGCACAAGGATGCTCGCCGAGCTCATCCGAGTGGATGTGTAACAGAATGGTTTCCGTGTCAGTACTCGCAATTGAAAGTACAATCCGAAGTCGCGGGCGTTCCTGAACTGGTGGTGTCTACAGACTGCGGGATCCCACGAGTAGTGTTTACGCATAACGGAGAGGCTAATCTGAACGTGGTGAAAACAACAGACTATAGCGCAGTACTGCCAATGAACTTTAAATCGAAACGCTACATATTCAATCAAGCGGTGTGCTTGATTCCGGGTTCCATGACTGTACTAGCACCGGACAATTCGCTTTCCTGCGTGCGTCGCTATCATGTATGCGTACGAAACATTCTGTGAACTCGTACTCGGAGAATCGGATAGTAAGCCGGTTCATTTATCTCTAACACAAGAATTGAGTCTGAGGGAAGCTCAAGTGTTTTTGTTGTCATACCTATGCTTAGGGGCATCGTTTGCAACCTGCGAGAAAAGCAGTTGGAGGTTTACGGTGAGATCACATTGGGCTCTATCAGAACTCAGACTGATCGTGTCCGCAAATCCTAAAGTACACTCGCGCTACCAGCCTTAGAGTTTTCGGGTACGGACACGGTCATGTCTGAGGAATTAGAGGATGAAATATCACGGTCAGAGAACGGGTAATGTGTGATACTGGCACGGAGGACCTATTGAGCTCTGAGACGAATGGGAAGATGTAGAAGAAGAAGAAGAAGAAGAAGAAGAAGAAGAAGAAGAAGAAGGAGTCGATTCCACATACGCTTATCAAACTGAATGTAATGGTTCAAACACCGACAACGATGATGGTGAGGAGGAAAAAGATGAAGACGAAGCTGAAGAAACCCTATTGGCGAGCCTACACGGGGCGATTCGCTCATGCAGACACTCTGGGTACGGTGTGGGACACACTGTAATATTCGGCTGCGGAGGAGGTTCTGAGTCGAGTTTCAGATGGGTCACGGTGGGACTCCGTACATTAGGGCTGGTCAACCTGAAACTTTTAAGGGCTTGCGGAATTTTCCATTCGAAACACGGATCCAGCAGAGCCGTGTTAAAATACCAAACACGGACGGAATAATCCCGGGCCCTGCATCTTCGGGAGTTATACTCAGCTCACGGACGATTTGTGCGTAATCACGTCGGGGAGCAATCCGATTCCCACCCCGCTGCTTGAGTCTAGCGATTGTTTCTTTGAACTAAATTATTCGTGTAAAGATGAACTCGCGCGAGGGCGGTTGCGTGTCGATACGCGAGACGAAGAATCCGATGTGGAGATGTCCCGAATAGAACAAGCTATTCGCAGCGAACACGCTAAAGGTTACGCGGAACCTAAACTGTTGCGGCTTTTCAAAGCGTCTCGGAGAAAGTATCAACAGTGCCTGTACAGCGTTTCGGTCGATTGTCCAGATATCCTAAACCCGGACTGCGAGGAGCCTTTCTACGCGAGACCGTGGCTGGGGTCCCATAAAAGTAGACCGTTGCAAGCGCAAGCTAGTGTTATAGGCGACGGAGAGTTTTTCCCGAAGATCGAGGTGGCGAAAGAGACCGCGATCGACGAAACCGAGGATGAAATGCTCTCTTATCCTCTATCCGAATACAACCTGAATCTGACACTACATCCGTGCCCGAAGCGATTTTCGCTCGCGAGAGCGGACAGGCCCAGGGGCGAGTGCGGTTCCGTGTACGAAGCGTGCCTAGACGAGGCTGTGTTATTGGGACACGGAGCAAGGGTCTGTGTCACTCGAGGAGTGGAAAGAAATTTCGATGTAAGCTCATGTCTGACTCGGTTCTACAGAGCTATACATCCGTGCATTTCGGACATGAACGTGGGAGACGTGATGTTGGATTACGAGTTCGCTGTGCACGGGAGAGGACGTTTTTCACCCGTGTACGCTATCCTCAGCCATCTCACGGAAAGCTGCAGAGTTCACAGCTTTCCTTCGTACAAGTTGATCACCCTGACTAGACACAGAGGGGCCTCGGTGTGGACGAGAGGCACTGACGCACCGTTTCGTTCTCAACGGAGGAGGCTTAATACAATCGGAGCGTTCTTATGCGCACAAGAGCCTAGGTTGGCACCGTTGCTGGCTAGGTGCTGCCACCCGAATCCTCTGCAAGCGTCCGAACTGTGGGAAGGGTGCGAACTTTTGCCGCGCGGAGACGAAGAGGACCTTTTGTTGCAAGCTTATTCTAAAACGCTCGGTCCCGTGTTCGTATTCGAACGCGTGAAAAAATTTCCCAGAAAGGTCAAGACCAGTATCGGCGATTGGACGTTTTTGCGATTGGCGAGTAGATCCACCGAAGTGAATCGTTACCCAGGGTCCACGGTAATTGACGGTTACACCATAGCCTTCGCTTCCGAATCCCCGTTGTTTCATCTCAGGACCCGAGGACCGTTGGTTCAGAAACTCGAATCCGCGGCGATCGTGGTAGAGAGCGGTTCAAAGTACAGGACCAATGTTCTGAAGGAAGAAGATCCTCAGTGGCCGGACCCTGACGCGATACGTGAGCGGGACCGTATAAAATGTAGAGCGAAAGCTCCGGTTCTCGAAGAGATGTTTATGCGAAGCGGTCCACGGGACCCTTTAGAGGGATACGGTGTACACGCGGGACTGTGGAACGAGGCGATCAATACCCGATGGACATTTCGAAAGGCTCCCAGCGAAAGGTTTCGGTGTAGAGATTGGGAATTGGACTACCCCGTGTCCGAGAGTGTACTGTTCATGGGGGCTAGGACTTCGAGTTTAGCCAGTGTAAAATGGCTATGCGCCCCCCCTCCAACCGCTTTTTCTCCAGGTCCGCGATGGGACGATAACGAGAAATCGCTGGGGTCCGTGCTATAGATTGCACGTCCGCACGAGTTCGAGATCCCGCGGAATGGAGAGGGTTCGATTCGTTGAGCTCGCGAGTGCTTGCGTCTCCTACGGAACGGATGTGGACTCGCGGCACGTGCAAGGTTAAGAACAAAGGACTCGGGGCGTTCGGTCGGGAAGCGCTGGTCCCTATGAGCAACTTGATAGTAATCGCGGGCCCCGGGGAATGGTACGCGTGTCCCGTGCGCGAAGAACCATTCTCTAACTCTACGTGTGGTTCGAAGGAGAGAACTCGGAGCGCTGATGACATTCTGTATCACAGCGAGGTGTGTTCAGCGTCAGAGTTTATCGCAGCGCTAGCGCATCGAATGCTATCCAGTGAGGTTCACGAAGATTTGGAGATAAAATGCATGCGAGCGGGCGTATACAATTACATACAGTGTGCGCTAGCCTGGTTAGCGGGTGCAACCGGACCGTTTCGATCACGAGCGGTCACGGTGTACACACCCGAGGCCGACTCCGTTACGGAATCGTGGACTCACGCTTTACCGGAGGGCTTAGATGTATTGCACACGAGCAGCACGGGGTATCTGGTATCCAGTAAACGCGAATGTGAAAACAGAGAGGACGTGACTGCGCTACTGTCCGTGGCACCCGGGATCATTCGTGTACATTCGAACGGTAACCTAGTGTTATACTCAAACCCGGGTACCCTGAAAGTCTACGCTATGCGAGGAGAGGCCGGTGTGCACGCTGTCGTTAAAACCCCCGTGGATAATCAGTCCGAGCGCGAGGATCGCGAGTGTGCGGTAGTGTACGTTCGCTGCGATCGTTCACTGAGTGATTTCTGTAAGACGAACGGTATACCTATAGGTATTAGAGGCCCCGAAACGTGGAAGAAACCTTTACCTTGGTCAAAGCGAGACCCGGGAGCGTTCTGTTCTAAGATCTCAGAATTGAAATTCCGCTGGGAGTCCGGACGAATCGATTACACCGTTGCGCCCGCGAGAGAACCAGGAGGATACCCGTGGTACATAGGCCATTCCGATCAAGATTGGTCGAGGAGTTCGGATGGGAAACTGATACCGAGTAATGTGAGGTTTTGGGACACCGTGGACTACAAAAAATCGTTCACGCGACAGGCGATCGCGGAGCAAGAAGAAGAAGAAGAAGAAGAAGAAGAAGAAGAAGTAGAAGTAGAAGAAGAAAATGTGACAGTGTCAGTAAATTGTGAATGGCACGAAAGGGCTCGTTCGTGTTTCTTGATTCTTAATTCACGTTTAGAAATCGAATTTACCCCAAAGTCTCCGAGTACGGGAGGACATGTGTTTTTTGAACCTGTCTACAATGACAGCTTCGTAGATACCGCGGTGATACAAGATGACGGAAGGTTTATCAAGTATTACAGACCGCACAAGTTCCGCTCGCTGATATACGATGTGGCCACAGTGTTTCTGTACGGATGCGGTCTCAGACCGAGTTTCAAACACTGCTCAACGGACCCGGTGGCTATTAGAGTTCTCGCTCTGGTGCTAGGTACGCTCGCTATAGCTGACAAAATATCACCTAACGCATTTCCGAGTGACTTAAAGATCGCAATCGTAGTGGATGGGGACAGACCTGAGATGATCGCTCTCGCTCACAAAATAAGCGAGTGTATCGTAGTAACTAACACGGTGACACGGTCGCTCGGTTACACATTCAAACGTTTACCCGATCGCATAAAGGAAGAGGTGTACACTCAGCGTGCTGCACCGGGGATAGCGAATGGGACACGGTACGGAATACCTCACAGATTTTTACACGAGTCCGGATCGGCTACCTTTTCGCAGCTTACAAAGCTGTGGCCCTGGGCTACTCGGAGAGACGATGTTAAACATCCTGCGTGTTCCAATGACCCGAGATGGATAGGACTCCTGGTCTGTCTCGCAGAATGGCTGGGTCACAAAGAGATAGCGGACGTGGCGGCTCGAGGCGCGCTGGAAGCGCTCAAGTCGAACATGATGACCAACGGGGACCGAGACACGTAACGGTACTGGAATTGTACGATATGGCATGCGAAGCGAGGCTCCTCGGGACCATAGCGCCGCAGTTACGGACATTTGTAGACTCTTTTGGAATGCCGAGTCTACACAATAACTCACCGGTAGAGCCCGACGAAGCTATCATAAACGAATACACGGTGTGGCTCACTGCACGAGGCGTAGAGCGCGCAGATGAGATAGCTCGAAACCCGAGCCAACCGCTTACGCTATCCGAAGTGATGGAAGTGCAGGCGAGGTTGAACAGAGACTTTTTCGTGTGTCCTCCCGAGGAGTCCAGGCTCGCGTTAGATATGCTACAAGACTTTTTCTCTCTCATGCTCCGGTATCCAATGATTCCCCGACTGGCTATAGACAGCAAAGAATGTCCCGAATGCTATTTCGAAACGGACATCACAATGGACACGTGGACAGAGACGAAACGCGAAATGTCCTGTTACCACTACACTCTTAGGCACGAACTATTCCCTTCTCTAACCGAGGATTCAGCAGCCGAGCGCTTGAGTACACAAGATCACTCTCACGCGACAACGTACGAGACTGGAGAAATGGTGCGGCTCGGACCGTGCGCGAACATGTTCATGTCAGAGTACCAGACGCGATCCGCTCGCGAAGGCTCGCAAGTCGTCGCGTTCCTAGATCAGTTAGAATCCCTGAAGAGACGCGATGAAATCGTAAAACAAAACACGTTGGCTAAAGAAATATTTCAGCGGTTCAAATTGTACAGTCGTACATTGAACGAAATAGAAGCACCCAGGTACCTAAGCACGTATCCGTTACGATGCCTGTACCAATATTACGGTTCCCTAAATAGAAGCCGCGAGAGAGCCCGGTGTCTTTCGGAACCCTATCCGGAACTAAGTCAAGATATAATTAGAAGTAATTCTAGACTCGAAGAACTCAAATCGCACCTGAGATCCACGGCTTCCACGGGGACGAACGATAAACTGCTCTCTTACATGTGCATGGCGAGCATAGGCCCCGTGCGTAGATACACGCGTAGGTATAAACATATCGCAGAAAGAATCGTGCTATTCAAACACCTGATCGCGTGCGGGTTCCCCATAGAGGTGGCATCGGGTCTGATTAAGAACATCGTAACGTGTAACAGAATCTCTATGATCGCGGTACCCTTGGACGAGAGTCTACAAGTGCAGCTAAGGAAAACCGTGCAGCCTACCAGCTATAATATAAAGGCGGCTTCGCTCATATGGTTATTCGCCCACCTTACAGCGTATTGTACACTGCGCGGGTTAAGTCATGGATACGTACGAATGGGAGACTCGCCCGAAGACATGCGCCGCGATGGCATCTACGTGTTCGATCACGATTCCGTGGGGTTTAGGTTGTCCCGAACTTCAGGATCAACGGACGCGGGCGCCGGAGAAAGACAGCTCTCGTCTTCGGCCTACATGTCATTCTCACAAATTCTGGGACTGCTTGCACTGCGGGATAGCGTTCAGGAAAGATTTCGCGGATAGAATACTCGCAGCCGGACCCGAGCACTCGTACGACGCGCTGATTCAATTCGGTAGCACTCCGATAACCAGCATAAGCAACCTGCGGTGGAAACGAGAGTCTCTTACGCAACTGAACGCGGACCGTAGCAAGCGTTCCGCCGCAGACGCTGAAAAAGTATTAAGGGACTACGTGGCTCGAAGAGAGCTGTCTCAAGGGAAACGGTGTTCGGAGCCGAGAAAGAAGAAATCTCATGAACGGACTCATCGGAGCTCTGTGAACTGGATAAAGCCCTTGTGTACTAGAAAGAAACAGAAGAAGAAGGATACGAAGTCGTACTCCGTTACACAGAGTCAGCACCAGCAGTAATAGACGCTTTCAGATTAGATGTACAATTGTAAAACGAACCCGGATGTTTCTCATTCGTTACAGACTGTGTTACATTGCACATGTGCGATTGTTGATGAAATAAAGTTTGAAACAAAGAATATGTGGTTTCATGTATGTTTATTGGGTACATTCTATAAGAGTAACATCACATAAAGGTCCAATTGTACAAAGTGTAGGTTGACCACGGAGCCAAATGCGTCTCCTGTGTTGGCACAGAATGGTAACATTTGCAATTGTCAAATACAGTCTTAAAACTCGCTTTTATTTGTTGTGTGTTGCGTTGTCCGAGTGTTATACGAACCAGCAGCACCTACACAAACCAAGACCAACAACCATCCCAGTCTCACACACCAAAAGCATGTCTCTCGATTGCATTTAGTCTGACCCGTACATGAGACTAATTCATGGGAGACCTGACTAAAAGTTGTGCTGATAGAAGAACTGTCAGGGTCAACGGGCACGCAAACGCCTCCACCACGGTAAGGTAGCAATCCTTGAAGGGGAAATTTGTTTGAGCTGCTGAAGCAGACCCTCATGGTGGAGAGAGCCTTAAACTGAAGGGTAAGGTAGCAATCCTTGAAGGGGAAATTTGTTTGAGCTGCTGAAGCAGACCCTCATGGTGGAGAGAGCCTTAAACTGAAGATGTACACATTCACACTTTAACAAAATCATGTTGAATATATGATACCGGGTGGAAAGAGACCTGTGACAAGTCAGATGTGCTGATCGCTCCCTGCTTCATCAGCAGTAGACTGTTCTGGTTTCTTGTTCTTACGACTTCTATATTTCCAGCTAACAGCCAATCCAACAGCAGCTAAACAAACCAGAACAAAAGCTGCTCCTAGTCCGTAGTGTCCTCTATTGGAACCTGAAGATCAAAGTGCATATTAGTCAGGAAATGAGTGAACAGTGGAACAGCCTCCATTTATTCTACTATATCTTCTATATTCCTCATGTTTGGCTCTCAGAATTAACATGGAATACAGTGCAGCTACAACATGGCACACAGACACACTGGCCTCCACAAACTCACCTGAGACTGAAACCTCCAGCTGGTAGGTGGCTCTCTTAGATACGTTTGATCCTTCTGTTGCAACTCGACACTCGTATGTTCCAGCCTCGTTGATGCTCACGTTCTTTATAATGGCAGACACGTCTCCGTCATTCAGGTCTTTGTCCACCAGCTGCAACCGATCATTAAAGGGTGGATGCCGGTGGGTTTTAACTGAACGTCCATCTCTGTAAACGAGTACGTACTCTGGCTTCGGGTCAGGTCTGCTCCACTCTACAACTCTGATGGAGGCTTCACCAGCCTGACATGGAAGAATGACATCAACTCCTGGTTTCACTCGGACCACATCTACAACAAGATAAAACGCACAAGATATTGTGAAAACAGTCTCAACCCGATGTAGCAAAGTCATCTGGTCAAATAGAAGGGTCTGTTCACACCACAGACTACGCGATTCACAATTCAATTCACACCAAACACCCACGTACCAGAACACACCGGAGACAGAACGATAAGCAGGACCATAAGGGTATCCATGATGAGAGAAGGCGATAACATAATTGTCTGATCTCGCCCCGATATCAACAGCGCTGGGCTACTGCTACACCCTGTGTTCGATCTGAGCCTAAGGAACTGGTTATTCGTTGTTATTATAAACGGTGTTGCGCTACACCCAGTGTGAGGGGGCTTTTAATGTACACGGTGCTCTACGTTTCCCTGACACGGAACGAAAAAAAACCGGGATCAATGAACTCACTTTTACACGGTTTCCCTGTATAATCTGACTATGCCGGATTAGATATCAATAAAGGAATATGTATGTAACACTGTTCAGTCTTTGTGTTATCGTGGGAACGCGAGTAGGCCTCCTTCAAACCTAATCATATTAGTTTGTTTCACAGTCTGAACTTTCTATTTGGTACCAGAATCTTCCTTCACACACGCAAAACATGCGAACCTATATAGGATCTAAAATATCCATACGGGTTATTGGGTGTACACTGTGTGTAATCTGAAGCGCTCAAAGGAACGGGATACGGATCTATCCGCATAGGTCCGATTGTATACAGGAAAAACTAGAGCACAGAGCCAAATGCTCGAGGTTTCGAACTAGCTTCCCTTTGATGTGAAACACAATGGCCTTGAAAAGTGTAGTGCTGCACATGGTTCACAGTGGAACATGATGGAACCCCAATATTATTATTGCGTACTGTCATATGAATGCGTATGATCATATGTTCAGACTACAATACGCAAACACATTGTCAAATAAAGTACAAAACAACATTGATTCAGTTACGTGTTTATTTGTCACACCAAACGTGATATATAAGTTACATCAAAATACGTGTCAGATACACAGTTACTCCAGAATAATATTCAGACATTCGGTTCATCAGAGTCCATGCGCATAACCTTGGCATCCAACGTTGTCTCTTCGTGACCCTCAAAACACCCGGTGTAACAAGGGGTGCTCCTTCTACGGTGTGTAACGATATCACGAGCGGTCTCCGCTCGAGCGTTGCCTTTCCTACGTGCGGATCTCCGAGATGTTCGTTTACCCGCGTGCTTTCGAGTATGAGGCTCCGAGGGGGGTTCGCATTTAGCCGGTGTAGTTTCGCCCTCGGTCTGCATCGCCGGGTTCTCCTCGTAATACACAGCTTGACTCATGTACTGGTCCAGCGTGGACATGACTACAGGCGGCAATAAATCCCAATGTTCCCTGCTTCGAAGAACACGTTTTATAAACTCGGGTTGGTTCACGTGCAGATGGATATGCGTGGAGAGAGTAGACCACTGATTGTGTCTCGTACGTGTCTTGTCAAAACACATAAGCACTAATATCCTGTTGTTGAACATATCGTTCAACGCGCTGTGTTTCAAATAGGGAAAGAAACACAGGGTCAGCATGATCACCATGGTATAAAAGTCAGCTCGTCTGGCATGTAGGTCGTTGTACTTAGAGGCGAGTTTCCTCATGAACCGTTTGATCTTTTCGTTGTCCGAGGCGAGCAGCGTGGCGATAGCGAGAGTACTCCGTGCCACTGCGTCCTTGATCACCCAGGACTTATCCTCCGAGCACTGCAGTTGCGGGCGTTTGGTAAACTCTATTCTCTGAGCGAGCTCAAACACAACGTGCGTCCACCCGAGCCGACCCCCTGCTCCGGATAGCGTATTCGCACCTTGAGCCGATTCGAGTGCTCGATAGCTACGTATGAACTCCTCGCTCAGCATAGTTGATAGCAGTGCGATCATAACGGACGTGCAGCCTTTTAGGATTCGATGATCTCCGGTTTCTTCGGCTTCGTGCGCGCGTGCTCCTGGTTCGTATACGCTACCGTAACCGATGTCGATAACGTTTCCCGAAGCGGGGTTATGGTACGGTCCTCTGAACTCGAGCTCCGGTTTGCGAAATGTGCACAACGCTGCTACGGGACACATTGTTTCTGCAGAAACAGTGTCTGGTACACGGGTGATCATCGTACGCAGCAACGAACAACCGATTCCGGAGCATGTGTGTTTACTACAGTGTGTCCTGCAGACATATCCGTTTCCGTGATCTCTAAAAGAACATTCCGAATCCACGCAGTAACTGACCACTGCGGATCGTCTATTAACTCGATGTGGCAGTGATTCATCTTTATTGGGCCGACACCGTGCGCGAGCCCCGTGTTATTTTCTCTATACCTTCCTCCTTCACTTTCCAACTTGTACGCTTTTCACATTGAGTGTAAATCCGCCAGTGTCTGTGTGTACTTGTTACATAGCCTCGGACAATCATGTATATCTGTATAACATGTATATCTTCTTGTATGTCAACAGGCCAGCAGAGGACAGAGCGCCGATCTGATTCTGGTAGACGAGGTCGGGTTCGTGAACTCCAAGGTCCTACTGGCAGTATTGCCGAACATCGCGTTCAGGGGACGGAAGCAAGTGCACATCACGAGTCACGTGAACAACACTCCGTGGCTGAACAAGGTCGCCGATATCCGCGGACTCGACGGGGAGCCCGCTTACCATGTAGTCTCTCAAAGTTTCAAGTGTAGATACCACGAACGAGACCCGGGACTCACATGCTTTTGTCTCGGAATATACTGTCCTCAGCATATAACTGTAGACAACCACTTAAAGGAGCTGATGAATATGGTCACTCCGAAGGGGTTCGAGAGCGAAGTCACGGGTAGCAGTAGCACTTCGTACTCTGACACCAAGACGGATGAAACGGTTCCTTTCGAGCCCTGGATCATAAACAAGTTTCTGTCCAATAACAGCGTACCTATTGAATCTCTGACACGAGGAGACGTGATCCGGGCCTATCTGTGTCTGGATCCCACGTTCGGAGGAGGTTCCCGGTCTTGCGCTGGAGTGTGCTGCGCGCTGGAACTGGCGTGTGGACGATTAGTGGTGAGTTGCGATGCTGTGATCTGTGTGTAACCCGACACGAGCAGGTCGCGGAATATGTAACCGAAATCTAGATTACTCGAAGAGTCTTGAAACTCTGTCTTCTGAGGAATAACCTCCAGATCTAACAGAGTGCATATGTACGCGCTTATCCGAGACAGATCCTGAATAGTGAGAGTGGTTTCCGTGTCAGGTACGAAGCACGAGATTAGGTTGATCGCTTGAGCCCAGGTCCCGCATCCGCATTCGAATCCGGATAGCTTCGCTAACCATCCAGTGACAGCTAGCGATATAATAGTATGGACAGATCCGCGGTCGCGCATGCTTTCCTTCACTACGGACATGTACTTAAGAGCCCCGCTCCGTATACTCTCCGCGGAGGCGAACGCTCCCAGTATCATCTCCTCGTAACCCTTCCATTTGCACATCGTGATACATTTATGTATGAATTGCTCTGGCACTTGGTTCCCCACAGCGAGCGTTATAGCTTTGGACAGCTCGCGGGGTACATCCAGCTCACCGGTCCGCGTATCGAAACATGCGAGCTCACGCTTCCGATACGCGGACATGAGCGTGTGTAATACCAGTATCCGTGCGGGTGAGAACGAGACGAGTTGACTGTATAGATGTTTGAGCTGTCCCGGATGCATGTTAGAGTAAAATGTCACATTCCTGTGAAACGAAGCGAACACTATCATAAATTCGTAGTTCGCGATCAGGGACTCCCAGGGGGTGTTCATCAAGCTTTTAATTAGGTCTCGAGCCGAGTTGCAAGCGTGACAAAACATGATGTTGGATAGTGTATATCTACCGTACGCACTTAGCTAGAGTATGGGTTGTGTTGGAGACAATGAAGCCGTACGGTTTACATCTTTAACCTTTTATATTCTCTGTTTCATCAGATCATGGCTCTGGAGGAACTGGAAATCCGAGATCTGGACCACGTGTCCCGGGTCTACGCTGCATTACTATGTAGCCACGTACGGCTGTTGAAGACTTTGCTACCCAGGGTGATGTGGAAGAACGTGCCTATCGTGATGGTGTTTGAGCAGAACACGTACGTGAATGCACTCAGCGATGTGCGCAAATTGATCGAACAGACTTTGGTGCGCTCCGGGTTCAAAATCCTTTTCTACAGCAAGTGGTCGCAAGTGAACAACAAGTACATGATAGGGAAACACGTAAGTGCCAAGACCAAGCTCGAGATGGTTCTCAGCACGGTGTCGAGCATCAACTCGGAGATACTGTGCTACTGTGAAACTATCATGTCACTGGGTTGGGCAGTATTAGCCGAAGCCACCGAGCTCACTCGAAAGTTAGAGTCCGCTATGGGAGCGGGTAAAGGAGCCGGGTGTAGTAACAGAATGGGCTCTAATATGGACGTGTCCATGTACAGACGCTCGCGAGGGGGCGCTAATGTAGCTACCGATATCACATCGACCCTTATGGAAAGGAGAGATGTTACATGTCTGTCGGACGAGAAGCTGACAGATAAGATGCATGCGGAGCAAGGCAAATTGCTTCTGGGTAAACTCAGAGAAGAGATGTCAATGGTTACAATAACACAGTCCGCAAAAGGCGGTGTAGTGTGTACTGGGGGTAAGAGGTCTGTCAAGGGGGAGTACACGAGAGACGATATGCTCTCTGCGGTCCTGCTGTTGTGTCACACCAAAGAAGAGATACACCGAAGAGAGGAGTCTGTGAGACTCAACGGTGCGATTTCCTAGCACCATGTAGAATATGTTCTGTCTTATGTTTGTATTACGAGAAAAATAAAGACATACAACACTGTGCAATATGACATTTGTTTTTATTTGTACATATCATACTGTATATGCATACACGACTACAAGCGCTTTGGCTTGGTGTAGACTAAGACACATGTAACCCTTACGAGAGAAATGAAGACATACACCACTGTGCAATATGACAATTGGGTTTATTCGTACATATCATACTGTATATGCATACACGAATACAAGCGCTTTGACATGTTGTAGACTAAGACACATGTAAGACACCAGTGAAATACATGTTTCACTGGTACAAGTCATTGTGTACAATAGTTGATTACAAGAACTCTACGCAACAAAGATACACATTCCGAGTGTTCGTAATAATTCGTGGTGGAAACGCGTACACTCATTCACTGTCCGAGTCTTGGAACACAACCCCTTTTGCCCGATGAAGAAACATACACGTGCTTCCCTTGTGCCACATTCCTCCACGCGGTCCTTCGTCAGGAATAAAGTCCAACCCTTGATCTCTTAGGTACCCGACTTGGTCTTTCGTGTAATACATAAGAGCGGGGTCTTCGTCCGTCTCAGAACAAGACTCGTCCTGGTCACTGTCTTCAGGGTGCATATCTCGGTCTTGCAAGTTAAGAAGATCCTCCTGTTCACGCGGATCGCTGTGACCCTGGGATGCACAGCTTGCAACTGGAGAATCTAGCGTCCCGTGAACCGGGACCGGTATCACGTTTGATGCGTTGCTGGTACCGAGATGATTTTCGTGGAGCGTTTCCTTGATATCGGTCATGATGGACATTAAGTTGTTTTCCAGGATCAGATATCACGGATTCGTTTCTGCATCTAACAGGGGTGTTTATACTAGACCGTTTTTATACACACACATCTGAAATGAGGCTGAACATTTCAATCGCTCGTCTCGCTGACACGCCCTCTACCCGCGCGCTTAGAGTCTTGCGTAGTACCGGTTTCTTGTCAAAACATGGCTTTGCCTTGTGTAACGCTTGCTGTGCGAGTATGGTCCTTGTGCAGACTCTTCAAATGGGCTCCGTTGCAGCAATGCTCGCCGAGCTTGGGTTGAAAGGTTGGAATTACCCAGTCACAGGGTTGAGCTTGTGTGTAAAACGAGTAATCGGGACTTCTAGATCGTGCGTTTTTCGAAGTCCCGGTTGAGTCGGACTCCTGTTTGGGTTCGCGTTTGTACTCTGACAACAAATTATCTATAGTGACCGCAGGTGTATTGTATGCGTACCCAGGACTGTTAGAACGTTTACCGTCGCGCGTATGAACTCGATTTGATGTTCGCTTGTTCACGGGTCTTTGTGACTCGGTTCGTTCGCGTGGTCTAAATGAAGGATTTGCACATCGTGCGTTAACTGAGCGTTGATTTCGAGGTTCACGGATCGCGGTTCTCCCGCGCTCCATTGTTAGACTCGGAAAGAGAGTGAATGAGCGTACAGGTATCTTTATTATAGTTAATACATGGACTGAGATCACATTCCGTTTCGCGTAGATATGGCAAGGCGACCGAGTCCGAAGGCCGATTCGTCTCGCAGTCTGGGTCTCTCGTACGGATCGAAAGAATCCGACCTGTATGAGGAAGAATCAGCTCGCTCACGTTGATTCGCTGGATAACCCATTATACGGACATCGTTGTATATAAACGAGTTATTCGGCTCGCTCCGGGCCGCGTTCGATACACGCAGATCAGGATCGTAGTCCTCGTTCAACGCGTACAAGCGTTCCTCGTCCTCGTCTGTCTCCGCATTCAACGTGTAGATGCGCTCATCGTCCTCTTCCGCCTCTCTCTTCTCGTTTAACACGTGGATCCTCTCATCGCCCTCGTCTAACGCGTCAAAGCGTTCCTCCTCGTGCTCATCCAAGATATGATCAGGTTCCTCGTATTCGTTTAACGCGTACAAGTCATCCTCGTCGGTTTCATCTTCGCACGTTGTATCTATGATACGCACGGAATCCGCGTACGCTGACAGGATACGCTTCGTGAGTTGATCGTGTTTACTCGCAAAGTGAGGACCGTATTTCATTTGTATACTTTTCGGTAACGTTAGAAAGTCTTTCAGCGTAATGTTTAAATCGGAGTGCATGTACCCTAGCCACATAGTGGTAAGTCTCTCCACTCTACGGTCTCTGGCAACCGTTTCATCTCCGTTGTACATGATGCGTTGGTTCGCGTGAGATCTTGTTCTCTGGTACACTATGACTCGCGGACGTGGCAGGACCGTGTTATATGATCTACTATAAGCTAAGCTGTTAATATATCAGACACGGTTCTAGTGTAACTGCCCTCGTGTCAGCCAAATTGTTGAAGGCGGGATTTGTACAAGCATAGCTTTTTAGTCACCGAACGATACACACCTTGGTTATGTTACTATGGCCATGGAACGCGATGTTCGGCTGAGCTGCAACGATTTCTCCGGAACGATCGGGTTAAGTACAGATCACCAGAAGCATATGTACACACAGAGTCCACCGGCTGAGACATGTGGACGATGGCATGAAGTGAGTGAAATCGAACCGAGTCAACCGAGCTCGCAGTCCGAGGACATGTACGCAGATTCTGATGTGCTTGCCCTCATCGACCATTACCTGAAATTCACCACCGGGGAACTATTTATCGCTACAGCAGAGGCTGCTCAGACACTTGAAAGTACAGATCACCAGAAGCATATGTACACACAGAGTCCACCGGCTGAGACATGTGGACGATGGCATGAAGCGAGTGAAATCGAACCGAGTCAATCGAGCTCGCAGTCCGAGGACATGTACGCAGATTCTGATGTGCTTGCCCTCATCGACCATTACCTGACATTCACCACCGGGGAACTATTTATCGCTGTAGCAGAGGCTGCTCAGACACTTGAACACTTGCAGCTATGAACCCTCGCATCGCCGCCCGGTTTGGATGCCGAGACCAACAAAAGTGGGAGACACGAAATGGGGAGCCACGAAAGGAGGGAGCGATGCTAGGACCGCTGGACACGTTTTGGTGTCATGCAACTTGGCATCATATACACTGTGATGAGAATGTAACCTGTGTAATTGTGTGTACTATAACAAATAAAGTGTAACGCACTTGAATCTGTCTGGTGTTTCTGTAGAACGGGTTGGGTTTTTTTTTAGTTTGGGTCTCAGCTGGCCTTCCCCGATTTTGTGGGCTACCTACCTAAGGACACGGGCCATATTGCGATGTGATAGAGAAATCGCATTGCGCAATGTTCAGGTGCATGTACGTTTAGTTGTGAAATGTAAAGTCCTCTTTGCTTAGACTATGTGTAACATAGCAATGAAGGAGTGCAACAAATAAAGATGACAACATGATATTGGAATATACATGTTTATTTCTTATGGCATACATAACAGGAATAATATGTGTTTAGTGCATATGAAATACAAAACGTTGCACAAATACTAAATTAAAAGTCCATATTACACAGACGAAAAAGTGAGCCACAACGAAAACAACAAAAAACACAACACACTCGTATAAGCATCCCAAATTGTAGTTCAGCACAGAAACATTTCATTAGCAGTAGCTACACGCTACTCATTTCTTGGGTAGATGGCATCGTAGACCTGATCGTAATCATCGTTAACACGATCGCGTACAACATTTGGAATTGCATCATGAACAACAGAATAATCATCGTCATCACTTGAATCGCATGTAGCCTCTGATTTACGAATGGTATCGCAAAATGTGGCATATACATTTTCTTCAGCATGTTGTACACCCGTGGCACGATCGGGGGTACCACCAAGTACATCGGAAAATGCAGAATATACATTTTCCTCAGCGTGGTGCACACCCGTGCCACGATCAGTTGGGTCCCGAGCGAGGCGGGTGTTGTCCGGGTAGTACTCGTAGGTACGCCCTGTCTTTCTCATTCGAGTGACATTCACATAATCGTGATCCGGGTGCTCGGTCTCCGTGTAATCGTCATCTTCGCTCGGGTAGCCTGACGGGTCAACCGTGTTGGGGCTCATGCTAGGTTTCTCTAGCTGGGATAGTCTCATCGATTGTAACATGTCAGAAACCTTAGTTACACACCCTCGTCCGCTTGGTTCGCTGTTGATTCCCGGGATCGAACCAGCGCTTCTCTCGCGGACATCCCTTGTGTTCAACCATATCCGTTGTTTGTAAAGCGCGGACTCTCGGGCTTCTGGTTAACACGGGGCTCGCCTGAAACGCAAGTGTTTCGTGTGAAAGCTCCCGTGTTCATTCCCGGTCCGCTCACTTGTCCATTCTTTGTAGCACAGGCTCCTGGGGTGCGAAGAGGTAGACCGTGTGAAACGCGGATTTCCCGGACCCTCGGGTGAACAGCACGTTCTTGATTGGCACCCCGTGAGAACCCACGTTGACCTGTGACTTGCCTTGAATCACGCGTTTGATCCCCGGTGCGAGCCTTATGGATAGACGCGGCTTGCATTTCTACATTTCTGATCATATCGTAATCCTCCTTTCCACAATCCAGAGTCCTTAGAAACTCGTCGATGTGTGTGTAAGCCGTAACACAGTTAGCTCCACTATACACCAGATACACACTGTAGTCTCGATCTGGCGCGATCCCGTATGAAACGATGTGTCTACTCGATTTCTTGAACAGCATCCCATACCTGTGCTCGTGGGGGAAAAACACGCAACATCCTATAGGTTTAGCACCGATGATCGCTTTAGCCTCGGAGAGAGAGCGAACATAATTCTTTGAATATATCTGTGCGCTCCAAATGTGAGCTTGGTCTCTCTTCGTTTCATCAGGAACGTGTACTTTTCTCCGAATGCCTTTCTCAGAGTGTCCTGTGACATTTTGTACAAACGTATAACGAACCCTTCCTTGACGGTGCAGCCGAACTACGTGAAACCGTGAGTCCGCTGACAAGTTAATATCCGTTTTCTGTAGAACGCGTATTGTTTGTCACAGATCAAAAAGGAACGCGAGAGCAATTCTAATGCGCGTAAACCAATCGTGTCTAACGTATTCAGCGAAAGTAATTTCAGCTCGGTCCTGATCAACTAACCACTGGGCGCCCAACAGAGAGACCTTATATAGCGTACCATCACAGGGTTCACCCTTTAGCAATTTGAAATATTCCACGTAAAGGGGCTCTAGTGCATTGAGTAACGCGAACCCGTTTGTATTTCTGTAGCGTGTATCATTTGATCATCGCTACCTAGGATCGATTCAGATTGTAGTACTTGGGTCTCGTATTTAGCAATGGGCAGAGGGTATCGCGCGTATAGATTATAGAATCGACCTCGACTTAAGGATGCCGCTTGTTCGCATATAGACATCAGGTTACGATGAGCTGAGCTGGAAGCCTTCATCATCTCAGAGTACATCTTAGATTCGGAAGTATTCATCGCTCTACTGATGTTTCGTTCTCGCATACTCCGAAACTTCAGGTCCTCAGACAAGCTATCTACATACACCAACCGGCCTTCTACAGTTAACCAAAACGCTTTCATCTCTCGCATGTTGGTTTTCTCGTACATGAGGTCTTTGAATGCGTCCACGTGAAAATCTGACATAAGCGCACGATTCAACCATATCAAGTCTCGATCGCCCATAGGACTCGAGCTCGAGCATTTGTCTCTGGGTATACCCGAGAAAAGCCAGCAATATCTGAAGTGTACCTTTACGGGTAACACAAAGTCCAGTAATACGGAACGTGAAAGGTTTTCGATGTCCTTGTCAGCTAGGCACACGGATCCGTTTGCGGTAATGCGTTCACCCGGAGATAGTACAATGCCCGAATCCGAGCGGAATGTAGACATCTCGAGCAGAGCGTTATCCGCGGATCCCGATGAAGTCCGTTGGTTGTTAAACGGATTGGTACAAGATCCACTCGATAACTCGAAACGTGCACGTGTGATGCTGACCGTGGACTGCGTCAGGTTTAGACTCTCCAAATATGTTAACTCTAGAGAGCGGGAGACGTCTGAAAATATGAGAATGTCCGAGTACAATCGTGTTATGAAAGATCGCTTCGCTCAAGCCGCTCTGATAAAAGAACTCGGCTTAGAAGGTGCTAGAGCGCGATTGCGAGAACTCCAGCTTCACGGAACTTTCGTTAAAGACACTTCGAGTTCTGTCATGTATCGGTTTGGGTGCATGATAGACAGGGTGTTTGAGTATTTCGAGATTAAGGGCATGAGAATGGAACCTTTTCAACTCGAACTCTTCAGGGGGGTTATCCTGGGTGTAACGGAAAATCAGTTCGGAGACGCTCTCTTCAAGTATAAGCACGCGTTGCTCGCTAAAATGGGACTAGCTCCGCTGGGCTCGGAATGCTACGATCATGTAAATCCGAGCCATACACATTTGTATCATGTGAATAAACTGTTCAAACGGTACGCGAACCCGTACACACTGTGTCTTGCACCGAGACAGTGCGGGAAAAGTATGATGATGAGATTGCTATTAGCCGCCGTCCTCTTACACTTAGACATAAACGTAATGATCCAAGCGCAAAACAAACACATGTGCACAACACTTCGTCTGGGTGTCGAGAGCGCTATGGATGAATTGCAACAACTCCCGTCTTTTAGAGACACGGAGAAACCTGTGAACATCAGCGGAAATCCCGAAAATAGGATATATAGATTCGATCCCGGGTACAAGGGTACATCGCTCGCTCACTTTCTGTCATCCAGCAATGATGTAAGTATACACATAAACGCGATACCAAGGTGTGAGTGTATTGTTATGTCACTTGTTCTATGTATATTCTTCTACACCTCTTATGTTCCTCGATCTACACCTGTCCTTTTTCAAGCGGGTCTTTCCCCGTACGGGTAAGTTGTCACACGCGTAATAGTCCGCGCATTTCCAGATGTCCTTCACAAAAAAGGAAATAGGCGTATACCAAAGGGGCCCCTTATAAATGCAGATCTCGTGTCGGAATCAGTATGTGATCAAGGAGGAGATGGACGAAGACACAGAACGTAATGTCTCTGGTGTCACAAGAGACGGTGTTAAGAGAGAACGTGATGTCTCTGGTGTCACAAGAGACGGTGTTAAGAGAGAACGTGATGCCAACGAGAATGATCACCAATCATTGGACTCAAAACTCTGTTACCTGGTTAGAGGTACTCAGGAACAGGAATGGCACGTGTGGAATGTAACAGATTCAGCACTTGTTTGTAATACCGGTAACACGATGCGGTGTTCCGTAATCACAAAACATTTAGAATGTTCCACTGGTGTATGGATAGACATACTCGCAGACTTTACGGTGAGCGGAATGTCAAGCGTAAGCTGTGTACTAGAAGAGAGCATACGCTTTCGCGTTCCTGCGCTTGGTCTCGAAGATGCTATCGATCAAGTCGCGCTTACCCACATGTGCATGAGCAAGGGGGTGAAGAGCGCCTTCCTTATACGGGAACTTGCGCGGACCTCGGACGACCAAGATACTCAACTGGGGTCGAGGTTGTGCTCGCTATTCGTTTGTACAGTACGCGAGATGTTGTGTAGGAAATACGATATCATGCACCATTATCCGCTGTTCAACAGAGCGCTCGGTGTTCACTACCGAGATAACTTAGTACGGGAACCGCCTAGTGTGGAAGTCATGGTACGCGAACGCGGACTTTTAGATGTGAGTGTTGAAGCCCATGAAACGCTCCACGGGATACGTGTTTCACAGACCGCAAATGTGGAGTACACCAAATGGGAGTACCCAAACGTGATACGCGAGAAGTGTGCCGGTTACGAATCGTCTCATAGCCAGCGGAGTCCCGAACACGTGATATCTGAGGTAGAGTCAAATGCTGTACCCTCGACTGGCGAGCAAGATGAGATTTGTGACCGGGAACGTTATGCGAAATACGATGATGGTCATACGAATGAGAATACTCAGAACTGCAATGTTCAAGAACAAGGTTCCTCTGTGACTAGGTGCGCTAGCGATGACACCGACTTGATTTTACACATTCTACACGCGTTCAATAATCTCCCCGGTACCTTAACCGATGGACCCAAGGCATTTCCTTACTCGTATACGGTACACACGGGAAGAGACTTGACCTTTGATCGTATCCTGGATTACTGTACACATCGCAACCGAGGAGCTCTGGGTGTCCTACCGTCGCACGATGCGTGGGGTTCCGTCAATCCCATTTTACTCATGGAGGATCCCGTAGACCCGAGTACGGGTAAGAGCGTGCACAGGTACACTGTGACTTCAAGAGGACACCTGAGTACGATTTTTCCGAGCGCTGCGTCGGCTCAGTCTCTGTGTTATAACGAGGTGTTCTTGCCAGGAAGACCTGTGAGCAGATTAAATCTGGATGTGGACCTAAAGTGTTGTCATAACTGTAGCAGGAAATTCTCTACCCACGCGCAACCTGCTACCAAGCGTAAAGTCTCGGAAGCATTGGTCAACAGCCTCATTCTGGTGATAACCGAGTCTTTATGGAGACTTGCAAAGGTGAAACCACGCGAATTGGAAGACGAACCCGGTCTCCGCGAGATAAAAAAGGTAATCGGAAAAATTGCGGTGTACGTACGGGGATCTTCCGGTAAGCCTAAACTGAGCTTACGGATGCTCTGGTATCTCCCGGTCGAACTGTGTAGCTTCGAAGGCATACATGTATACAGAGACCTATTGAATGAAATGGAAAGCGTTTCTATGAGCTACGTTCTGCTGTCTTACCCGGCCGCAGATGGTTCTTGCGGGCTTTGCGATTTGGCTCGTGTATTGAAGGATGGAGCGTGTTCGCGAGGTTCCCAACGTTTTAGACTGTCTAGGGAAGCTTCTAAGGGTAGACGCTCTTCGATTGACAAAGCGCCTTATTCCATTAGAAAATGTGTCAGGTTGCCTAATTGCTACAAACAGGACTCGGGTTCGAGTACGTGGACACTTTCAATAGACACGACATAGAAGATCCCGGTTCGAAAGTCCGAGTTGTATTTCAGTGGGACTGTCCTCAAATCCTATATCGGGCGATGTAACTTCACTGGGCCCCCGATTCCGATCCGTGTTGAAAGGCGTAGACCGCGAACGCGTTACAACTCAGCTCTCCCTGCAGAATGTACCGGATAGAGATCGAGTCGAAAGCGAAGCTCGAAAGCTCGAGCTTCAATGGGGCGTACCTGTGGTTATTAGGAAAACAGGCTCCGGACTGTATTGTGTTCAAGCCACAGAAAAATCTACAACGTATCCATGTCCTATACACAATAGGGTGCATGCTAATTGCAAGTTGAGCGCTCTGATATTCTCGGGGATCACAAAGCCCAAATGTTTCGTGTCTACATGATGGCCTGGGTTACAATGAACGTGTCCAAATGTTTCGTGTCTACATGATGTTTTTGGGTTACAATGAACGTTCATGTGAAGGTTTGAGAATTGTTATGAGCATGGGTCTTCTGTATTATACACTAATAAAGTTACACTTGCTTGATGAACTCTGTGTCTCTTCTGTTTGTACATGGGTCTATCATACTTACGCTAAATACCTAACCCAACGGTCCTATGTTGATCTCGAACATGTCAAGTATGACACTCTTTAACATTGCTTGGATCTTGTATTTCACTATACAGTGGACTAGCTGCTCGAGAACGAATATATGGATAACTAGTAATCTGAACACGTGTCGTTGGGATAAAGTATACTGCGCCGATGATTATGATCCCGCGTATACATTGGTCAGTGCACGACACAAGGCAAGGAGGTATGCATGTATCGGTGTCCTTTAGGACACCCGTCTATGCGTTATAGCAAAACTCGCGGTCGGAGGTGTGGAGCTTTATGTCCAGCTGGTTATTTCGTAAAGCAATACGATGAGAGTACGGAAACGTGCTCTCGTCACCGGTCCGGTTGTCCTCCGGGAGCCAGTGTGATTCTACCGGGTACAACTTGGCATGATACAATATGCGGCGACCAGGATGCTTACACGGTATCAAGTCTAACAGCACCTATTTCTCACACTGTACAAGAAGCTATGAAGATGCTCATGGTCAACTGGGTACCCGATCTAGCAATCCGTGACGCTTACACACTCTGCACGTTTCTGACTAGCGCTGAACGCGTGACTTCGTGTGCGTTTAAGTTTGAAACCATGATGGGTGCAATTAACTCAGCTGAGGCTTTGTATCGCATGTTAAATGAGTTACAGCTGTACGAGACGGGTAAGAGATTCTTTAATGCCGTGGTAAACGTATTCATCGTAGACGACTTAGAGCCTAGTGTATCTATTAGGTTCATGCACAGTAACCCATTGTGGACACATGAACAGAATACGCTTGTGATAGATACCAAGGTTACAATTCCGATCGGATCGTCGAATAGATACGTACCACAGGAATTGAAATGGTATACTGGTAACAGAAAGGTGTTGGTGATTAGCGCAAACCGAGCGACCATGAGGACCGCTCACGGGTTTAACGTTACCAGGGGTATACAGTGGAGCAAAAGACACTCGAGCGGGTTCTTTGTGATTATGTTTGATATCTCGCTGACAATATCACAATTTCGTTGCGGTCTAATAGACGCTGTATCCGTAGAAGTGGACGTGTTCGACCAACACATTAGAGACATGGTACACTTGCATAGCGTTCTTAACATAAACTGTGTCTGGAAACCTACGTTGCACCCGGATTGCAACTGCACCAGATCGCTGATAGATTATAGCAATTTCAATGGACTATGTTCCCCTACGTGTGCAAACTCTACCTTTTCTCATTCCATCAAGGGTGCAGATGATAACAGTAATGATTGGACATTACAAGTCAGCTCCAAAGCGTACCAGGACACAAGCGTACGTGAAGGCAGGGTGCTGCACGGTTCGGTGCTACCGAACACCGAGCGTTTCTGTCTTGCGACAGCAGACGTTTTTACACATACCCCGGGTCCCCAGAAAGAGTCTCCTGCTAGACCGTTAGATGTGACTAGATGCGATGTTACACTTATTGAATTTACCGTACACTTAGGAAACGTACAACCGCGTACTGCTGAAGGTGTGTACATGCGTATACCAGTGCGAACGATAGCTCAAGACTCGAATGTTAGTTACATATACATACCCGAGTACGCTGAGAGTACTCTAAGTACAATAATCGTTCAAGGGTGGGGGGGTAAGATCGGTGTGAAGCTCAGATTCGTACACGCGAATCGAAATATCCCTAACAAAGAAGAGTTATCTGCAGCGTTGAATTGGCTATTAGACATCCCGGCTCATCGAAACCTACGTGTGAGCGTGGTGGTATTGGACATCGACCTATGGAGCGTAACGGGATTCCAGGTCTTCGAACTGAGCAAATTGTACGGGTCTCGCATACAATTACTTCCAGGTGTACCCGGGGACCAACTAGCTCATATCATGCGTATCGTGGAAAAGGATACGGAGTACCATCACTACAGATGCATTGACGAAGAAAGATGTTCGAAGGAAATACCTATAGTCAACGTACACAATCGTGAAATACATCGACGAGCGCCACAGGATCTGATTCTACAATGTGCAGATATACCTATATCCCCTACGGACTGTATAATCTGTCGGAATGGAGAACTCATCATGATCTGTCCTCACGGACTGAAACCAGCTGACGCTGAAGACGGGGGTGATTATAAAACACCTTTCCAACCTTTCACTCCTACGGATGCATGGGAGAGGGCGCGAGCTGAAAACGTGTTGAAAGAGCTCGGGTTACTGGTGGCCTTACACGGAGCCTTTCTCAACTTGGACCGAATATCATCATTTCCTCTAGGTACAAAAGACTGCGAATCCTGAAACCTGCACGGTGGTCTATAGGCACACAGGACCCGAGTGACCCTTATACTATCAGAGTACCCAGAGATGAACGGTACCTGGAAAGGACCGGTGTGTTGGTGTTTGAGGAACTGTGCAAAAGATCGAATAATCGTGCAGGGATCGTGGTTTCTATACCTTCATCCGAGTACATGATGGGACCCGATTGCACCAGGGTGAGACTCTTCAATAGACACGCTGACCTAAATTCTTATCCTAGCACCCGGGGAGATATGATCTACCTATATTCTATGTCAGAGCTCACAAGCGTGATCTCTGACATGGCCAAGTGGGGTGTGTGTCGATATTCTCTTGGTTACTTAGACTATACCTTTGGCAATCCGAGAGGCTCGCCTACATTTACAGAGCTCTCCCAGGTGATCCACTCAGCCTCCGTTGCGTACAGAACACTGTATTACAGATACGTTCAAAACTCAAACTTCGGAGAGGGCGGATATTCCATCGTTAGATTAGACGGTGTGTATAAACTGGAAGCGGGAATCTTTTTCAGCGTGTTACGGATGCAACGCCGCGCGCAAAGAGTTTTTACCCGGTCCCCGGTATGGCTCATTTAAGATTGGGTCTATCCTCAGATATGAACGTAGGCGCTCCGTTACCAACTGGAGACTTGGCGATTACAGAAACGCTTACGCTGGTCAACAGGGTCCCATACGGAGCCCGAGTAGTGGAGCTCGATCGTAAGGGTCTGATCGCATTTGTGGATCAAGACAGGGGTAAAACTTACATACACATAAAGTCTCCGGTGGACACACCGCGTATGCTCAGGTTACCGTCTTTCGGTATACGCACAATAGCAAGCGAAGCTGGTGTCACCGGGTGCGAGGTACATTATACGGGGGCTGTGCGTACTAGCAGAATATCGCTAATGCTCCCGAACCTCACTCAGTTGAACATAGCGGCCATTCGGGATGCGGACCCTTTTATGTTAAACAAGTCTCAGCCTACGGAAAGGGATTTGGCTTGGCTCTCGGATACGAACAGTAGGAGCGCTCGAAGTAGGATGTATCTTCGTACCAACGATATAGCACTTGAGAACACCGTATCGAAAATGTACGAGTGTATCAAAGGTCTGGGTTCTTGCATGGAGTTGGCGGACTACTCAGAGAACGGTTGGCCTATAGGGGGTACAGGGTATCCTATCGCGGTGTCTGTCCGTGAAACGTTGAACAATGAAACTGTGGTGAAACTTTTGATCGCGGTGGAGCACGGTGCTTACAAAGTAAAGGTACCGTGCAATCTCACACCTTTCGAATTCGGATCCGCTCCAACGCGCGTTTCGAAACCTATATCTGGATATATGCAAACAAAAGAAGGTTGGCAGCTATACCAAGCGAGGGAGTATATACAAACAACGCGACCGCTCATCGCGGGTACAATAAACCGGCTCCTTTCGTTGTACTGCACCGCAGACCAAGCGTGGGATAGTGAACAGCAACCCGATGTGTACCAGTACGCGCCCAGTTGCTTGCAATCTAGAATCGAGTGGATTTCGGAAAAGCGTGAGTTGTTTTCACACACGGGCTCTGTCATACGAACGCGCGAGAGAACTCTCCAAGCATCCGAGAGACGTGCAGCCTGTGTATTAGTACGCACGTACGTTCTATGTATATGCGCTACCTTACTCGGTGTATTACTAAACATTTGCCTAACGGTGACACTGTGCTCCGACTACAAAGGTGTCCTGTTTAGGACACGCGATCGCTACAGATATAGAAAACTCAAATGAGTCCAGCGCTGAACCGACTATGGCATACCCACGATCATTCGTATTCGGCCTTTGTACTGTCATTACGCTACGTTATACCGTGCATGCGAGTCTCTTAACCCCAAGTGTCTCAAATGTAGAACCTCCTGAGATGTCAACTCTCCCGGATCACAGAACTATACTTCAGCCTGGGATATGGAAAATACGAACGGTCGATAAAAAGGACACGCTCCTCGTGTACCAGTTTTCCTTGGAGGAGAACCCGAATGAACAATTAAACTCTTACCCGGACTGTTCCTACGTAGCTTGTAGGGGTTTACCCGACTCAACTAACCAGGGATGTGACAACTTGTGTAAACTCGAAACGTTTCGCGAAGCTAGCGCTACGTTTGAAACGGCTAAGACCGAATACAAGAGGTCTTCGGAATCATTAAATGTCATATTCGGAGATTTATCAGCGCTCATGAACACGCATATAATAAATCCTAAAGGAAGCGCGTTCGAACGCGTATCAAAAGTAATGAGTAAAGCCAACTCAATCGGGGGCCGATCACCATCGATGTGCTACAACGGTATAGAACGAGGATCAGAGATGCTACTAGTAATCTGGACGCGTATTTATCAAGCGACTCGGAGCATCTTCGGGTAAACCCCGCGTTCGGTCCGTATTGGAATAAAACTCTTATCAACGCACTTGACATTTGGAAAGCTGGTGCGCTTCGACTGGCTGTGCAACTGAACGCTGCAACTTTCGCTTTCCAAGGGGCCTACCAGCGTTTGCTTTCTTGCGCTCAAGGTGTATACAGCTCGGATATGACTGGATGCGAACCGGGATTCATCACGGGATACTATACCGATGTGCCGGTAGCCAGTGTTCATCAAGGCCCCTCTAAACTTTCCGTGCTCGTAAGAAGAGACTATTGGAAACCCGTGGCGCTATCGCACTGGTACATGGCCTTTATAGATACCTCGAAAAACAACAGGACGTGCTGGCTGTCTAAGGCGATGGTGAGCGACGGACGCAGCGATTACAGCGAGCCCGTGTGCGATTACAGAGGTTTGTGTCAACCTTTGATTCCCGAGAATGCTACCGTGACAGCGTGCAGTCTCAATGACATCGAGAAGTTTAGCGCTTCGTGTCCAGTTGTATGCGAGGGCAATTGTTTCGGACCTTTGTGCTATCATCCCGAGAGAGACACGTATACATTGAGAACGGTAGCCCTCGGTAATGATACCGCGGACAACCATCACGTCGTGTTTTTAAGGACAAGTAGTCCGAGGGTGCTATCTAAAGTGTACTCCCTTTCTGATTTGGAGATACCCGGGTACCTGGCTACCATTCATAGGGATACCGATCTCTCTTCGGAGTTACTGAACCAAGGTCAAACTGTGATACAAGACATACTGAGAATGAGTAGCGATGCGCAAGTATACATCGAAAAACTCACGCAAATAGAGAACTCGAGGAGTGCGCTACATGCTTCGATGAATGAATGTGACCATATGACAAGACGCGCGCGGATCATGGGAGCTGTCTCGGTTGCGTTATCTGTGATAACGTGTCCTTTATTGATATGGTTGATCATTAGGGTTAAAACTAACCCTAGGAACCGCTCTTGTCAGAGCTGTATGCTTTCATAAACCCGGAACCACATAACGAACACGTGACCCGTGCGGGGCTTTATAAGCCGGAACGAAGTCAACCTTGTTCACAAAGCATACTTGTACGTTGTGGAACACCATGGCTTGTTCAATGTGCATAAACTGGAAATGTTATCTACTTCTTACGATGGTATTATACACGGTGCGGCTCACGCATGAACGCGAGCTGGTAACCGCGAGTACCGATGCTACGGACCATACACGAGAGAGCCTCGGACACGAGAATGCTACAACAATGCAAGAGCGAAATCCGCGCTCGGACACGGTGCGGCTCACGCATGAACGCGAGCTGGTAACCGCGAGTACCGATGCTACGGACCATACACGAGAGAGCCTCGTATACGAGAATCCTACAACAATGCAAGAGCGACATCCGCGCTCGGATGCAGTGATGATATTGCCGTGTCCTACCAATGCTCCAGACCATGTGCTTTCTACTACATGGTACAAGCGCACAAACAGGGGAAGGAGTGGATTGTATCGCATTGATCACAGAAACGGAGTGATCAGTCCTTACGAAATGCCCACTTCGAGTGTCTCCTACAATCTAAGCGGTGTTAATCTGACCATTGTTGATAAAGGATGTAACCATAGCGCACGATACGACTGCGCAAGGACGGACCATCTCAACGCGAACCACTATTATCCCTTTTACGTTACGAACTGTTCTGTGCAACCCCTCTTTCGCGGAGCGAGTGGACGATCGGTGTTGATGTAAAGGGTAGTGCAATAGCTCAGAGATTGTCACCGTTTGTCTATCCTGTATTATACATGCCTCTGTTCCAATTTATCCGTTTGCTACTATGAACAATGATGTGTATACGTTCTCTGTACCTTATACGTGAGGACTGCTTCGAAATCACACATTATTTCTGTGCTTGTATTGACAAATGTGCTGCTTCGCAATCACATAGTATGTTTGAGTGTATTGGCAATGTACCCTTACACGCAGTGAACGCTTCTAATCCACATGGTATTTGATTGTATACGCGAGGAAATGCTTCTAAATCACATTGTATGATTGGTTGTATTGCCAATGTAACCTTATAAACGATAAATGCTTCTAAATCACATAGTCTATATTATTGAATGTCAATAACACAGTGTGTATATCATTCACGAGTCATACCGTGTGGGGCTCTTAATAAAACGTGTGTCCGATACATGTTGTGTATGCAATAAAACCATTTACAACCCTTTGAATTCGTGGTGATGGAGGTTTTTATTAATGCTTACCCTACGAACCTTACTTACCTTCCCTTGACAATATGATTCCGGGGACCTGTGATCTAATGTATTAACTTTTGTAATGTTCATATAGAGGAGAACGTTCTTGGTGCACAATGGCCTCGAGAACTAACAAACCAGGACCCTCTGCCAAGGAAAGTGATCCTCGAGTAGATTCCCGAGTCAAAATCGAGACACCTAATCGAGACAGCGAAGCCTCCCCGCGAGTACGAACCGCTGGTATTCGTCACGATAACACGAATCCTGGACCAAAAATGAAAGCTGGGGGTCCGAAAGCCGCAGGAGTCCGTAATGACAACACGAATCCGGAACCCAAACTGAAAGCTGCGGCCCCGAAAGCCTCGACTCCGAAAGCCTCGACTCCGAAAGCTGCGGTTGTCAAAGGCAGCTGCTCGGTCGGAGAAAAGCCGAGTCCGTTGATTCCCAAGCGTAACATGTACGTGTACAAACCCAGTCCTATGACTACGAATATCCAACAAATATTGGGGCCTAAACCTTGGCTAGTCGAACTACCCGAGACTAAATACGCTACGCACAGGTTAGTCAGCGCGCTGAGTTTCGCTGATTCGATAAACGCTTGGGACGACAAGTGTGAGGATGCTTTACGGAGCTGTCTTCCTATACGAGAGCATCACAAAGCGTTCCTGTCCCATACCATGTACGTGACTATGATAGGAGCTCTTGTCGCTCGAGCTTTAGAACAAGCCACGTATCACACAAAGAAGCCTCTGGATCTACTAGCAGATCGATACTACGTTAGAAGTATCGCTACGCATGATTCCAGTAAAACCAGCAGAACCGAAGCCTTAGCGTACTCGGGAATCATCGCCGTGCACATGGACAGCGAAAGGAGCGGGGGCCGTAAATGGACTCCGTCCGAACTGTGTGACACTGGAGCCGTGCTAAGGGATTTCGCTGACATCGGGTTCGTTCATCATTACGGGGCTAACCCTCATCATCCTGAGTATTACAAAGGCGAACAGATGGACGATATCTCTCTGGTTGAAGCTATAGTCGATGGATTAGCCTGCATATTCGAACGAAATAAAAATCACACCGATGTACATAGCTGGCTGGCTATGTATCACATCAAGCGATTCGATGGTCCGAATGCAGAGCTAGCGAAGAGAATCATGAATGCTCTTATGGCACACATCACCGAGACCGATTACAATGTCCTGACAACATTCAGAAATTCCATATCTCTGCTCATCGGAGAATCCCAGCCTTGGTCTCAGATATGTTGTACTCCTGACAGAGTCGTACCCAATCCTACTTCTGTACCTAATCACACGTACACTCAATGTTTCAAGTAGGGTGAGTGTGCTGTGATGGTACCGTTGTGTAACCGTAATGTGATAAATGTGTACCATTGTTGGGTAGATATGGACCTAAGATCCTGTTACCGAAAGCTACTTTTCTGTTATATCGTTATTGTAATCACCTTGACACACTTGTCATTGACAGTTTTGTATCCATCATTGTACTCACTGCAATTAAACATACGTATGATCACCATGTTATTCCGTGTACTCATTTCTTGTGTAATAAAAGAGCAAGAAGACAGAATGATAGTGTTACATTCTTTTATTGACCTTTGTAAATGGTAAGAGCATACACAGTACCTTTCATATTACAGAGGATAGATTTGGAGGATAGATTTGGAAGATAGATTTGTTCATGGTTAGCATACACAAAGACAAAAACGCAGGTACAGATGGGAGCTCACCTAATAATAAACATTGATACATTCAAATGTATAATGTACACAATTATATGAATGAATAATACACGCTATTCTCCCTCGCGTACGGACCGTGCTCAGGTATTTCGCTGACACGTTCGGTGCAGTCAGAGAACTTGTATAAGCGCGCGGGGCAACTACTCATGGAATCCAAAGGTAATTCCCACCAACCGTGTGCATTCATGTCCGAAATGGGAGCTGTGTACAATCCCGATACGATTCCGTCTGTGCCAGTAAGTTGCCCTTGCATGGTGACAGTCCCATTCGTGATGAACCATGTGATCAAGTTGAACCCAGTAACGTTACCCAGAGTATCTTGTTCGATATCAGATAGCGAAGCCATCACAGAACAAGCTCCGCTTAAGGAACCTAGAGGACACAACCTAGGCTCCCCTGCGGTGTCACCGAGTCCAAGAGTGTAAACCGTCCCATCCACAGTCAACGTGTCCTCAGATAACAGTTGTCTAGTAAACGAGACCGCTTGTCCGCCGTCCGTAGATACAGAAAGACGATCTTCGGAATCGAAACCGGCTTCCCATGTCACGTTTCTTGACTCGACGGTATCCGTATTTTCATTCTGAGCGATATAGACACGTAGCCCCAGGTCCACATTCGGACCCCGTACCATTATATGGAACGCGTCTTGGGTCTTTTGACAAAGAACCAACGCGTTACCCGTGTACACACCGGTACGTTGAACAGTCTTCGCGATAGCGAGTTCACCCAGGCTCTCGCAATCAACACGCATATGTACAGGTCTCGAGTTGTTAAGTGCACCGGGCTTCTGGGACACCGAACCCGTCCAGCGAGCGGGAGGATCCGCTGAGATGGAACTTATAGTCCAAACTCCGTTCTCGCTCACACCTCCTGGTAGAGGACCTTTACACGTAGTGTGAAGTGAGTTTTGGTAATGACACACGGGAGAGTCTCGTTCCAGGACGCTTTGGTGTATTTAGCGCAGTCTTTGGACGTCATGATCACGGAGACCAGGTGTGTACCGTAGTCACTTAGCGCGAATCCCTCCATGAACCATTTGCAGGATCTACGACGGGTGATCTTCAACGGGGAATCGACAGTGATCTTGCGTATGTAAGAACGTTTCTCAATGAATTCCGAAAGTCCTCTGTGTAAATGACCTTGGTCTACATACACAGTCAGTACCGTGTGGACCATACCCACTAGGAATATTACAAGGTACGATGCGTACGCCATCATTGTTACAATCCTTGTAGAGAGGTGCAGAGATCGTCTGATGCATCTAGTGTATGTATGTCCATATATATATATATCCACATACGAAAGCGAAACGTTCTATTCTCCTTATTCATACATTCCAAATCTACGGTGCACCCTACCCACACTGAAAACCCCGGGATCAGTGAATGAGTCTGTTACAGCAGGGCTCTGAGTTTCCCTGACACGGACTGAAAACCCCGGGATCAGTGAATGAGTCTGTTACAGCAGGGCTCTGAGTTTCCCTGACACGGACTGAAAACCCCGGGATCAGTGAATGAGTCTGTTACAGCAGACCTCTGAGTTTCCCTGACACGGACTGAAAACCCCGGGATCAGTGAATGAGTCTGTTACAGCAGGGCTCTGAGTTTCCCTGACACGGACTGAAAACCCCGGGATCAGTGAATGAGTCTGTTACAGCAGGGCTCTGAGTTTCCCTGACACGGACTGCAAAAACCCGGGATCAGTGAATGAGTCTGTTACACCAGGGCTCTGAGTTTCCCTGACACGGACTGCAAAAACCCGGGATCAGTGAATGAGTCTGTTACAGCAGACCTCTGAGTTTCCCTGACACGGACTGCAAAAACCCGGGATCAGTGAATGAGTCTGTTACACCAGGGCTCTGAGTTTCCCTGATACGGACTGCAAAAACCCGGGATCAGTGAACGCGTAGATTCCGTTTATAGGGCCTCTCGTAGGGAAGGTACATGTCATTTATTATTTTCTCTCTCGTAAACAAACACCCGTTAACGTGTACATAAGGAACACGATTCTAGTCCGAGTGTTTATATGAATCAGAGTATTCTACGAGATGATGATGGCATCTAGCACCGATGGTCTGTGTACACAGCTCTTACCGAGTGTAAAGAGCAGGAAACCACTGCGATCCATACGAAAGGACTTGGTTTCCATTAAGCTCGATCCATGTGAAACACCTTCGAAACATACCCAAAGTCCAAGGATCAAAAGATCTGGACAGAAGAGACGTATGCGTGCAGCAAACCGTGAACTAGGAGAGTTGAAGTATAAATTCCCAAGGTTAAACTTTGGTATGCTAGAAATGGATGTCCGAGATCTAAAACGTGCTCTTGGACATTACCTGCTCACGTACGATGACATGGATACGAATGTCACTATATCCTCGACCTACCAAAGGTACAGGCTAGCTTGTGTGAGCTGGTACCTTAGGATTCTTTCACTTAGACAGCTGAACGATGTGTTGACTCACTCGATTTTCATCCCCGCTGTAAGTGTTATGGACAGGTACGTTTCTGCTCGCATCGCCCTGGGTGAAGACCTTACTGCAATCATGAGGGATGTCCGTAGCATACGAGTAGCGTGTCTACATCTGGCTTTAATGATGCACCTTGTGTACACCGAGATCGACCTGTACAATCTCATCAAACGCAATAACTGGCCGGACAGAACTTCTGATCACGGTTCGACCACGCGTGCTTCTAAACAAGCAGACGCACGCAGTGTACAAAACGCAGAATTCGATATACTCTGTAAATTGAAGGGTGCTGCGTTTCCTACAACGGCTGAGAACCTGGTCAGTTTATTATGCAAGTATCTGATACTGACGCACGCGCGTAAGGGATGTTCATCGGTGAATTTAGTCAAAGCAGACGCGCACGCGTGTAAGGTGGCCCTCAGATTCGTGACTCAAACAGCGTTGAACGCGAACACGTTACGTTACAACACTTGGAAGGTCATTTCGGTATGTTGCATGATCGGAGTGATTGACGCGTGCACTAAAACCCGTGAAGAAATCGTGGGTCTCGAGTCCGATCTCATCGCTGTAATGGAAGAACTCATGCCGTCTCGGTTCACGAAACGTGAGATGTATGATATCACGGGATTATTGATACAACCATGCATATTGTGCAACGCGAACCCCGAGGATGAGGACTCTGCTAACGCGAACCCCGAGGATGAGGACTCTGCTAACGCGAACCCCGAGGAGGAGGACTCTGTTAACGCGAACCCAGAGGAGGAGGACTCTGCTAACGCGAACCCAGAGGAGGAGGACTCTGATAACATGACCCAAAACGCATGTTCTGAAGACTCTGTCATAAGAACGTATCTACGCACGATAACCGTGCACTCTTGTTATATGTGCGCTACAATTGGGCCTCCGAAGGAAGAGGGGGGACTCCGTGTTCATAGATTGTAAGAGAGGAGTTGAAAAGGTTGATCCGGATCACATGGGATGTGATGCTATATGTGAATGTGATGTATAATGCTTACAAATGAATGAATTGTACATGTGCTCTTGTGTATATGCATAATAAACATACTTGAACGTGTTACTGTGGTGTGTGCCATGTCACGTACGGTTTCTACGGTACAGTTGCGGTTGATATCCGCGAAGGTCTTACAAGATTAGTGTTCACGCGTTCGCGTACAAAGGTTTGGTATTCAAAGCTATAATGAATTGTAATACTGTGCAATTTGAATCAGCCTTTAATTCTGCATATTTCAGTATAATGTCTGTATGGATTTGATTGTAGTTTCAGCTGTAACTGTAAGAAGGCCAAGAGTTCAACCAGAGAAGTACCCAGACATGAGAATCAGGAAAGTGTACAGTGGTCTATTGAACAGTACATACGAGACAACCACGGGTTGTTTGGTCGCACATACAATGATACATGATAGGTGTTGTGTACACACGTAGCCACCTTAAGCACGTGGTGTTACATATTCCCTTTATTCATATTGAATGATAATACAGACCGTTTATTACAGATGGTGAGTATAAGAGCCAACACATAGCATACACTGTATACAAAGTATCACATACTCGGGTGTAGAAACCATGATGACATTTATTTTCATGGACATTGGTGCAGTATCATCCTAACATTAGGCTTCCTATTACAGAGTATATAATAATAATGTGCAGTATACAAAAACGTTACAACATTGTATACGGTTTAGACATCACCCCTTATCGAATTGTTACATAATTGAGGCTGGGAATGTATAATGTATCGGTACTATGGCTGCACGATAAGGACCCGTTTTGGGAACGCCATCAGGTAACGCGAAACATTGGGTTGCGCTGTACATGCGAGGGCTACATCTACTCACCGAGTCCAACGGTAGTTCAAGCCACCCTTGGTCGGATTTATTAGAAATCGAGGCCTGATAGGCAACAGTGAGCACACCTCTAGTACCCAGAACATCTCCCCTCATGAGCACATATGTTTGATTGAACGGGTACCAGAATTGTACATCAAAGCCGGTCACGTTACCCAGAGTGGCAAGTTCAGCGTTTGTGAGAGAGGTCATCACGGAGCAAGCTCCTGTTATTGTAATATGAGGGCAAAGTCTCGGTTCACCGTTATATGAACGAAAGTCCACTAGGTGTCGCTTACCCTGAAATTTCATTTTGTAAGCTGACAAATGAGTTTTAGAATACCACACAGCGGTCCCGTTTGTCGACACGGATAAGCGGTTCCGATCGTCAAAACCAGAGTTCCAGGAAACGGTCCTACGTTGTCCGTACGTTCCCCTTTCATCAGTTAGTCGCGCGCGTACCGTAAGTGTACTTTGAATTCCTTGTCCCTCCAATGACAAATGAAAAGCGGAGAGTGTTCTTTTACATGAGATTTCTCCAGTCCCGTTATATACACCGATGTGCTGTACAGTCCTAGCTACAGTCAACCCCTCCAGGTTTTGACAGTTGAGCGTGTTCTCAAATGCCACGGGAGTTACATCGACTCGGGGTGTTGACGAGAATGAGCCTGTCCAGCGAGCCGGTGGATTCATAGGTACCGTAGAAAACTCCCAGGTTTCTTCCTCGGGATCTGGAGGCAGTGGTCCTTGACATGTGGTACGAGGCGAGCCTCTGATGAGTACGCAAGGAAACGCTTCGGTCCAAGTGCGATGACTATATTTGCTACAATTACCAAGGTTTAGGTTGATAAATGTCATGTCAGTTCCGTATTCCCCGAGAGCGAACACCTCCACGTTGACTTTGCAGGTTTGGGTAAGCTTGGGAGATGTCGCGTTTAAGACACGGATATGAGAATATCGATCCATCAATACAGTCAGCGCTTCATGAAGCGGTCCTTGATCCGTATGTAGACCGAACGCTCCGCATAATACGAGAGCGAGGCAGAGTGCACGAATCTCGTTTAGAAACATTTTCGTGACACGTTGGCTTAGCGGGATCCTCTAGTACGTATCGTGTGTGGGATCGGTAAACCAATGTAGACGTGCTCGGGACAAGCTCCTTATATACCCACTACACCACCAACGCTTCCAACTCAAGCAACGCTTCCAAGGTAAGCGCGGGTGTACACAGAACGAAAGCGATCCTACTCACGAGCTTTCGTTTAGCGAGAAACGAAAGTCTTGTAAGCAGTAGAGATTCAGTTCACTGATCCCGGGTTTTACGAATCACGGGGATGGTGCGTATGAGCCGGATGATGTTCGTTTAGCGAGAAACGAAAGTCTTGTAAGCAGTAGAGATTCAGTTCACTGATCCCGGGTTTCTGTAGATCATGTATGAGCCCGAGGGTGGTAATCTTGTTAACAGACACTTAAAGATTTAAAGGACTATATTCTGATCGCCTCATGTTTGAGCGTTAAGGTTACAGATTTTACATACCCGTACCTGATAGCCTAGTACCGTCTTTCATATATTGTACAATTGCATGTGTCTGCGGGATGAGGAAGGTTCAGGTGCCTGACACGAAAGTTCAGATCGTGAAAAGTGACTACTCAGATTAGGTTTAAAAGAAGCCTGCTCGTGCTCCCACAATAACACAAAGACTGAACAGTGTTACATATTCCTTTATTGACATTTGGTTTGTATACAGGGATTGTATAATACGGGTTACAGCATGGTCAGAGTATACAGAAGGTCTTTTATATATTCATGGTCAGAGTAGTACATATTACATAGGATATATGCATGGTTAACACACAGGTGGTAGGGGGTATAACATGGTCAGATTCGTACATAGGATAGATCCATGGGAAGCATACATTGTTGTGTGTACACAGCATACAAATCATGCCACAGTGGGGAATGGGTAATGTGTCTTCTCAAGATTTTGATACCCCTGAATCTTAGGCGCTCCATCAGGTAAAGTGGAACATTGGGTTGCACTGTACACCCGAGGAATACATTTGCCTCTACCCAATGGTAACTCAAGCCACTCTTGGTCAGATGAGCGAGATATAGCTGTGTGATAGGAGGCTGCTATCACACCCTTAGTACCCATAATGACTCCGTTCATCTCAACGTTTCTCCTGGATGGCCACCAGTGACCTACGAAGAATCCGGTTACGTTACCCAGGGTGACAAGGTCAGCGTCTGTAACGTTGGCCATCGCGAAGCACGCGCCGGTTATTGTACTGTGAGGACAAAGCCTCGGTTCGCCTTTATAGGACGTAAAATCCAGAGTGTATGCCTGATCTGAAAAATCCATTCTGAAATCCGCCAAATGGTCTTTAGAATACCACACTGCAGTCCCTCCGTCTATGGACACTGACAGACGGTTCAGATTGTCAAAATTGACATTCCAGGAAATGGGTTTACTTCGTTTGTATGTTCCCCTTTCATCTGTTAGTTCTGCGTCTAACGTAAGTCTACCCTCGATTCCATCTCCATTCAATGTCACATAGAAAACAGAGTTTGTTCGTTCACACGAAATATATCCCTTGCCATTGTACACGCCGCTGTGTTGCGCACTCCTAGCCACCGTCAAACCTTCCAGGTTCTGACAATTGAGTGTTGCCTGGAATGGTACATTAATTCGGGGCGTTGACGAGAATGAACCTGTCCAGCGAGCCGGTTCTTCAATTGGGTCACCTAATATCCATTCGTCTCCCTTTGCGCCCGGAGGCAGTGGTCCTTGACATGTGGTACTAGGTGAGCCTCTTGTGAGTACGCAAGGAAGCGCTTGACTCAAATAACGTTCCGTGTACATGCCACATGTAGAGCGTGTCATTATGATATTAGTATGGAGAGTCCCGTACTCTCCGAGAGTGGTCAACTGTAGTCGTAAGACGCACAATACACCTGTGTATACCCGGACATGGGTAGCATTTATCGATCGGATATGAGAATACTGGTCCATCAGAGCAGTCAGCTTTTGGTGAAGGGGTCCTTGGTCCGTGTATAAACCGAACGCTCCGCATACTACGAGAGCGAGGCAAAGTGTACGAACCTCGTTTAGAAACATGGTTCGTTCGTCACGCGTTCGCTTATCGGGATCTTGTAATACACGTATCTCGTGTAGGGATGAAACCGCTGAGCCAATATGTGGAGGTGCTCGAGATGAGCTCCCTATATACCTACCAGAGACCCACGCTTCCGGTGGAAGTGAAACGTAGGCTTACGCAAACGAAAACGTAACGTTCACGGGGGTTTCGTACGTTACATGGAATCAGTGCTGTTGTAAATCCCGTTTACTGGTCCGGGGTTTTCAGCAGAGTCTGGGATTTCGGAGTATTTTTCATCGTTCACCGGTTCAGGGGTTTGTTGCGGAGTCATGGGGTTCAACATGCTTACTCGTGTGTAGTCAATAAGACAAATAGTCAACATTGTCACATATTCTTTATTGATCTTGTTGAAATACATATGTATAAATGACTATGGACGGTACACAACTTACAAACAAACATTATAATCGGAGATTATACTCATTGACCATGCAATAGGAGGGGGTGTATATATGGTAAGGTGGTAAACAGCACAAAACAAGCTCAATGTACGATTACATTAAGTGATCATACATGCAATCAGGGAACATGATTAGAGTATACAGGAGACTATTATACATCCCTGGTTAGAACACATACAAGATAGATATCTGGTTAGCACATTCCCATGCCACAGTGTTGATGTACAGCGTACAGAGCATTCATTACACAGTAGGAAATGGACGATGTACCGGTTTTTTATGTCTGGCGAACGTATACACATCAAGTAGATCCTGTATTCCTTCTGGTAACGCGGAACATTGGGTTATACTGTACATGCGAGGGGTGCATGATTCCCCGTTGTGATACGGTAACTCCATCCACTCTCGCTCGGCGCTGTCCCATACGTCTGCGCGATATGTCGCCTCGATCACACCTTTAGTACCTATAGTAATTCCTTGCATGAGAACGTATGCGTTGTATCGGTACCAGCTCTGTAAGTGGAATCCAGTTACATTACCCAGGGTGACAAGTTCACCGGCGCCTGGGACACTGGTCATCGCGAAGCAGGCGCCTGCCATCGACATGTGAGGACAAAGCCTCGGTTCGCCTTTATAGGACACGAAACTCACATCGTATGTGTCACCTAGACAGTCCAATATACTACGAGACACCTGTGATCTAGAATACCACACAGCAGCCCCCTCGTCTGTTGACACGGCGAAACGGTTCAGATTGTCAAAACCGGCCTTCCAGGTAATTGAACGTTGCCTGGTTATAGGGCCATCGGTTAATTTTGTAGATACCTCGAGTTCGCTTTCAACTCTTTCTCCATTCAATGACACTGTGAAACCAGAGTTCGTTCTTTCACACTTAATCTGTCCATTTCCAGTGTACACACCACTGCTTCGCACAGTCCTAGCCACAGTCAGGCCTTCCAGGGTTTGACAGTTGAGTGTTTCGTTGAATGGTACGATGTTTTCTGATGACACAGTAATCCGGTCCGTTGACGGTAATGAGCCTGTCCAACGAGCCGGTATTCTTATCGTGGGATTTGGCAGGATCCATTTGTATACCTCGGAACCCGGAGGCATTGGTCCTTGACATGTGGCACGAGGCGAGCCTCTCACGAGTACGCAAGGAAGCGCTTGATTCCAGGAACTCTCCTTGTATCTGCCACACTCAGCGTTGTTCTGTACAATATACGTACGGTGAATTCCGTACTCTCCGAAAGTATCCAGCCATAGTGTCACTGTGCAAACGGGACCTTTGTCTATCTGGACAAATATAGCTTTTACAGATTGGACATGAGAGTACCGATTCATCACCGCAGTCAACCCTGTGTGAAGCGGTCCTCGTTCCATGTGTAGACAGAATACAGGATAGATTACGAAAACGAAGCAAAGCGCACGAACTCCGTTCAGAAACATGGTTCTCTCAGTCCACGTTTGCGTAATAGGATCCTCTACGTGTTATAAGAACCGGTGAACCGATGTGACAGCGTTCAGGGATACGCTCTTTATATACACATCCACAAGGCTTCCACGGGAAGGTGGAGCGTTGGTGTGTATACACAACGATAGCGATCTGAACTTTAGTTTAGCAAGAAGCGAAAGTTAATCATAACGTGACTATTCGTTGATCACGGGGTTTTGTTGAACCGTGTCATGGAAACTCGGAGTCTTATTGTAAAAGACCCGTTCGTTGATCCGGGGTTTTGCTAAACCGTGTCATGGAAACTCAGAGTCCTATTGTAAAAGACCCGTTCGTTGATCACGGGGTTTTGTTAAACCGTGTCATGGAAATCAGAGTCCTATTGTAAAAGACCCGTTCGTTGATCACGGGGTTTTGTTAAACCGTGTCATGGAAACTCAGGGTCTTATTGTAAAAGACCCGTTCGTTGATCACGGGGTTTTGCTAAACCGTGTCATGGAAACTCAGAGTCCTATTGTAAAAGACCCGTTCGTTGATCACGGGGTTTTGCTAAACCGTGTCATGGAAACTCAGAATCGTGAAATGTTTTCTTTACTAACGCGGGATGTATCCATCACGTACCAACTGTCTATATAAGCACGGGTTGTTAAACGTGTTACAGAGGAAAGGATTAACAGGCCTACGGTTTCGAAGTGTGTCATGTCGAAGCTACACTTTAAAATGGGAGATATACAGGATGATTCGTATTCCGTTCCTTGGAGTGACCCGGTTCAGGCCTTGCCTTGGAGTGACCCGGTTCAGGCCTTGCCTTGGAGTGACCCGGTTCAGGACTTGCCTTGGAGTGACCCGGTTCCGGACCTGCTCAGGTTTATGATACACGTACCTAATACATACGATACGTACAGATGCCCCGACTGTAACATAGTACTGGATGGCTACAAAAGAGGTGATCCGAAATTGAACGATCACATCTTCCACGGTGAAGGACAATGTAGGTACCTGAAAGAAAAGTTCCGTGGTCGTGAAAACGAGCTGATAATCTTACACGGATCGATTAAGTTCCAAAAAGGCATATTCGCGCTCCCGCAATACATCCTGAAGGCAGAGTACGGGTACGTTACGCTGTCTGGGAACGCGTACTGTATCGTTTGCGCCTGTCGTATGAGTGATACACACAGCACCTACCAAGCATGTAGGGATGCAGCGAGTCGTTTTCAGAGATATGTCATGAACCTGAAGATCAAAACGGTAATCGAGAAGGGACGTTTATTCACCGTAATACCTTCAAATCTTTACGGTTTGGAAACGGATAGCGGCATGGACTTGGAAACGGATAGCGTTGTGGTGTCCACGCCGCGTGTTACACTGGGTGATTGTGCTGGCATGGACTACGTTGATGGTACCGTGGACACTCACAAATGTCATACCTGCAAGCTGACTCTTAAGCATTTCAGAGAGGACGACACCCTTTTAGGTGAACACGTGTATCATACCTACAACAACGAAGGCCCTGGATGCGCCTTCCTCGAGGCAAAGTTTCAGGCGCGGAAAAATCAACTGGAACGTATATTAGGAGACGAACGTGTCAGAAGAGGATTTGTGGCATTCCCTAAGCAATTGCTTCGCGCAGCTCATGGTACTGTAACGAATCTCCACGATGCGGGGCTTTGTGTCGTGTGTGGTGCGAATGTGCGTACTGGACACAAAATCGGCTGTGTTGACATGAGACATTCGCTTCTGCGAATGATCAGCAGGGCGAAATTACTGTGAGATATCGTACCCCGTGTCTACTTGTGTAGTACATAACATGTACAGTTGAAATGACTGTCAACGTTATGAATATGCCTTCTTTTACTTTTACAGTGCTCGCCTTGTATCGTTGTGATAATTGTGTTTCTCCACCGGTTGAAATGGCTGTCAACGTTATGGAAATGCTTTTTTATTTTACATTGCTCACCATGTATCGTTGTGACAATTGCTTTGTATCCACAAGCTGAACATGTACATTATCAGAATGATATATGTAATACACCAGCCTTGTCTAAATGATTATGCTTTGAATAAACCATTGTTATCCACCCGTAGACTCGGTTGTTCTTATACCATCTGTAACATGATATACATTCTTTGTGATGTTCACAATTAGTCGATATCGTCGATAACACAATGTACTAAGCACACCCTTGATACGCCCACTGTAATCTGACACGTTACATCTTTACGTACTAAGGCGAGACAAATAGCCCTGCTGTCATTGAGGTGCGAGTGTCAGCCGTGTGAACAGCATTCAACAATGTGTCCATGGTTCTATGTTCCACGGAACGAGGTATATGCTGTACCGTGGAAAAGGGTACATGATGTATACGAGCGCACTAAGTGGTTGGTTACGTGTACTGTAATCGATTATGTAGATAACGTGACAAGATCTGAGGCTTCCGATGAAGCATTGCTGACAATGCAAAGGATGGTACGTTATGCATTGAGCACGTACGCGGGTAGATATCGAGGTAAGTACAGGTGCCACCGGTGATATGTGTTATCTTGCAACGCGTGTTGTGACTAATGTTTGACACTTCCTTTGGTAGATATGCTACAAACCTTACCACTGAATCAGAGAGACCTGACTGTCATCACTACCGTAGCCGAGAAGGTATTCTCGGACGGGACCGTGAACTGGGGCAGAGTTGTCAGCTTAACCGCATTCGGATGTTTCTTGGCCAACGATCGTAGAGAGAGGGGGCTGAATATCCGCGCGATATCGATAGGGGAAGCCATCGCGGATTACCTGATTACTTACCAAAAAGAGTGGATGCTGGAACACTCATGGGTCAGTGAATGTGCAATATAAACCTATGTCAATTAAACGTATCACGGTTTAACACAAGTCTGTCTTTCCGTGTGTCTCACAGGAGGGGTTCGTGGATGTCTTCAGCGGACCGTCTTTCTGTATACTGCAACCTGGTCTCATACGCATGGCAGCTGTACTTGTGGCACTTGCACTCGTACAGACAGAGTCTTCCTCGCGGTGGTCTGACCTGATACGCACGGTTGGATGCGTTGGGCTTGTGACACTTGCACTCGTAATGTAAATGTACATTTACCTGTGTGTAACGTTATACCCTTTTACTCAATGGGGATGATTGAATGTATAATAAATAAAATCTGTTTAAGACTATATATGTGTCACTGACTTTGGGATGGTTGAATATATCACATAAACACCGGGAGACACTCTGAGACCATGGTTGTGTCACGGAGTTGAATGAATGCAAATGTACATGAATACACATGACAACATTGCTTACAGTATGTATTTTTATTCACCGTTAAAGTTTAAACAAGACCTGTACAGTATACACACATTACATTCTTTGCGTACGGTATGTAATCCAGCGCAGTTGTACACCTAGGGAGCGGTTCGTATGCTGGTACGGTAACATCCGTGTATGTAGGTTCAGTGTGCCACATCGTGTCCGATGACACCTCGGGTTCAAATGTCTCTATATACTCTAGGAGCTCGACCTCTCCGTTGAGGAGCTCAGCCTCTCCATTGGCACGCAGACGCTCACATGTATCTTCGTGATCCATTATCACGGGCGCATCACCCGATACGCAGTGTTCTTCGCGTGGTGGCATAGGGTCAGTATCCACGGGACCGTCATCGCGTGTATCCAACGTGATATTCTGCATTGACCGTGCAGACCCCACGCTATGCAACAGATCTGTATCATCACCATTATGCGATTCGTCTTGGTCTTGTAAAGGCCCGACCGACCAGTTCTTCGAGTCCTCCATCACAAGAAAGAAGGGTGGCACGATATATGTGTTAGCGAACTCGGCATCCTGTATGGTAAGCACTTGAGTACGCACGTTGTCGGAGTGTGCATCTGGACAATATAACACTTCGTAATATAACTCCATGGATTGGGTATGTACGCGTGTTACCGTTTCGTACATTCGAGCGGTGCAAAGATGTAGAGTATGTTCGACTCGCAAAATATCACCGGCGCTAACGGTGTCTCTTATAAAAGCTTTACAAATACTACTGACACGATCTAAAAAACCCGGGATCAAAGTGCTTCTGAGCAGTTGAGTCAAAAAAACCCTGACACGCTCTGAAAACCCGGGACCAAAGCGCGTGAGATTAGTCCGTTCGAAAAACCCTGACACGCTCTGAAAAACCCGGGACCAAAGCGCGTGAGATTAGTCCGTTCGAAAAACCCTGACACGCTCTGAAAAACCCGGGACCAAAGCGCGTGAGATTAGTCCGTTCGAAAAACCCTGACACGCTCTGAAAAACCCGGGACCAAAGCGCTTCTGAACACGATTAGAGTGATCGAAAAAACCCGACACGCTCGGGGAACCATGAACCAAGTCTGTACAATAAATGTTCATACGGAAAACCCTGACACGAGGTGGGTACGTCCCTTTGGATTCAAACAGCTAATGACCGCTTCACAGGATCCAGTGACACTATCACCTTGTTGTTTCAATCATCCTTATTACATGACATCAGACATGTTGCAGCTTGGGGGAGGACTGATTTCTTTTTGAGGTTTCTCTATTGTGAGATCGCCCGGAGCGAAGCTAATGACTATGTGACATCATGATTAACATTAACCTCACCCTGGGACTTGAGGACCGGTTCACCGGTTCATTAATTGGTATGCAATATCAGTCTCAATAAAGGATTGTAAAAAGATTTTATTTCCATCATGATTACATTAACCCCAACCTGGGACTTAGGACAGGTTCGTCGATTGGCATAAACACACAATAAAAGATTCATTTTAAAAAGATTTTATTTCCAATATGATTACCATGTACAAACACAGTGTGAAACAACATAACTTTGAATAGTAAGACATTACAAACAGCGTAACAATTCAGACCATAACCCACAGCTACCCATCTACTTCTAGCCCAGGGAGAAGAGGTATCTCTTTGAACGAAAGATCGTCCCGTATCAGGTACTGATGTATATCCGTGATACTGTGAAATGTGAAAACTTCTCTCCGATGATCATAGACCCGGTAGTGCATTCGGCTGAAATAAATCTTATAGTTTCTCCCGTCCTTGCACATAACCTCGAACAGGTACCCAGGACCCAACTCGTCTATGCACGCGACCACCGCCGCGGGGCTTAACCCGTCTTCGGTCTCACACTCTTGTAGCTGTCCGTGGACATCGTGGTAATCAGGAGAAGCCCTGGATCTTGTAGAAACGTACCCCCACCAGGCCGGACCCAGCCGCTCCACAAATTCGCGCATTTCGCGCACTACAGCGGATACAGTCAGTATGGGTGGCATGGGGCGAGTGGCGCTAATTGACTCCTCCGTAATCCGCTTCACAGCCTTACCCTCGGAGGACACTGCGTTCAACGAGGATTTGAGCGTGTCTGATATCCCGTTTAGGAGATAGGTGTAACACCGAAGAAGAGTGTATTGTTCACCCACGAACCAGTCCCCGGGTTGTACTACAAACATCCCTCTTTTAGCGTACATGTGGTACGATTCCACGGCATCGCGGTTCTTTACGGTCACGGTGAGAAGGCCTCCGGCTCGGTCACCGAGGTATTCAGAGACTATATAGTCTCCGTGTTTCATAGCAACACTGGCGGAGAAACGGGTCACGGTCCCCTTCACAATATGATGAGATGTCCACTCGTTTGGAGAATTCGGATCCGTGCCCCACCAGTGTTTCTTCTCCTTTAGGTCCCGGAGAAAATCGTCCCATTGTGTATTCAGCGAGTTATAATTCACAGTGACCCGATTCGCATATGGTATGAGTCGGAATACCTTACGATTGTTGTAGGCCATTGCGATCGAGGACTTTATTCTCAGTGTAGTACAAGAGTAGAAATCTTACATTGAGTACTTAACACAGAGTCTGAGCATGTATACCACACACTTCCAGGTATAGACTCGATAAACCCATGACTCCGCTACGAAAACAAAAACCCGAGATCGGTGAATGGCAAATTCTATAGACTTGATGAACCCATGACTCCGCTACGAAGAAAACCCGAGATCGGTGAATTGCAAATTCTATAGACTTGATAAACCCATGACTCCGCTACGAAGAAAACCCGAGATCGGTGAATGGCAAATTCTATAGACTTGATAAACCCATGACTCCGCTACGAAGAAACCCGAGATCGGTGAATGGCAAATTCTATAGACTTGATAAACCCATGACTCCGCTACGAAAAAAAAACCGAGATCGGTGATTCCGTGAATAAGCACAAACACATAGTTTGAAAAACAAAGAATGAAGATACAGGCTATGGTACCCGTCACAATCTCATGAGATTTCCAACCGTTCGGAGAATTCGGATCCGTGCCCCACCAGTGTTTCTTCTCCTTTAGGCTCCAGAGAAAATCGTCCCATTGTGTATTCAGCGAGTTACAATTCACAGAGACACAGTCTACAGGTGGTATAAATCGGAGAGTCTCAAAATTTTTGTAGTCATCGTAAGCCATAGCGAAGAAGCTTTAAACCCTCTGACTCAGTCGAATGCCTCCTGATCAGTGAATGGTAGATTTACTAAACCCCTGACTCGATCACAAAAAACCCGGATCGGTGAATGTTACGTTTGTTAAACATATGACTTACACACGTTTCCGGTTGCGAACGTGAATAAAGGGACCGTTGTCTCGAAGCGTTGATAGTCCAGCGATATAGTTGACAACGTGATTCGTGGAGACTATGGAGAATTACCTAAAATCCTCGATCCTGGGCCGGGGTTCGTACGGAACGGTGTATAAAGTTCTGTCTCGGACGAGCGAACAAATCTTCGCGTTAAAATGTACCGGTGTACCTGACTCGAATAAGGGAGTGGAGGATTCCACTGTGAGAGAACTCTCCTGTCTCACCGCACTTAAAGGACACCCTAATGTGATCCAGATACACGACTGCTTTATAGATAACGGACAGGTGGCGATGGTCATGGACTATGTACCGTATACTCTGGCGCAAATCATTCACAATGGCCATGGGGTCAAATTTTATTACGATGAGTTCCAGTGTACACCTTTAATCCCCGAGAGTTTCATAGCACATTTCTCGACCCAGGTCGCGAATGCTCTGTCTTACATGCACGGGCTGAACATAATACACCGAGACCTGACACCCTCCAATATACTAGTAACCGAGGACTTGGTTATACAGGTTGCTGATATGGGCATGTCGAGACATGCTTCGCGATGGATGAGTCCGGCTGTGGTAACAGAACCCTACCGAGCTCCGGAGGTCTGCAAAGCGTTGGCGGAGAAGAAAGAGTGTACAGAGTACACTTGTGCAATTGATATGTGGAGCCTGGGTGTTATGATCGCGGACGCGTTTGAGGGTCACATGGTATTCCAAGCGCGTAAGCGCGACATGACAACGTATGATCTGATTCTACGGAGCGTAGAACACGAAAACACCGATCGGATCTCGATGGATCAACGGATAGATTTAAAGGACATAATCCCAAACGTTATGAGTTCCAGTCTGGCGAGAAATATCGTGATGAGCATATTGGTTTTTCGCGAAACTGAGAGACTCACAGCACGCGAGTTCTTACGGAAAACGGAATGGACCCAACTCGCTTCCATGACCGAAGATGATATACAATTGGTCAAGAAGCAGATTGCAAGAAGCGTGAAGTGGCGTGAAGAAGCTCAGGAGGAACGTGATGCTGAACGGGATCTGAAGTGTCATGAGACATTTGAGGACTCTGATTGAAAAGGAGCTGAGGATTCGGGAGCTTCGCGATGAAAGCAAGGACTCTCACGTGAGGGTAGATACGTGAATGTGAACGATTGGTCACATTCATTTCTGATGGTTTATGGCTGTTACAGTGTAGTTACACCTAAACCCGTGTGTCTTTGTTGTTACTTGTAACAGTCTCACGTATACTGTGTGTACATAATATATTTTGATGCACCCATCGGTGGTTTACATTACAACCCGTGTAACGTTGTACAATGTAATGTGTTTGTGTAGGAATCACTCATGACGATTATATATGGATGTACTTGAACTTGTTTTTATTACATACAATAAACACTTTTGTACATACGGATCGGATACAGTTTTATGTACAGTCCAGATTACAGTATTGATTCACCTTTATGGCATATACAATGTCTACATGTGATACAGTTTCTCATATAACACAAATCACTACAGTTTCGACGTTACACAATGTCATTACAGTTGCCCACATTGCACAGTATCCTGATATTCCCCTGTAACGTTTCAGCGTTAGCCAAGTGATACATGTGTTGCATAAACTAAGGATATGATGAAATATACAGAAGTGCATCGCGTTGCAGACCCCGTAGATCGTGTCCAGGACCTTTCTAGGTCATCTATCACGTTCTTCATTTTATGTATACCTGTAAGAATGAAAATGTCACGGTTAGATACAGTACACAAATGACAATGCAAAGGTGCTAAAAACGCAATGTAAAACCGATACACACCGGAGTTCACGTCTTGTAACTCTACATAGGTTTTAACATCCTGCAGCTTCGGTAAATCCGGGACAAATGATCTGCTAGAAGCGGTGGTCTGGGTTGCGCTCTCCGTAGCTGGTTTGATAGCTTGATTGTGAACGCTTGAACACGTCATATTCCAGGTCCCTTGTCTGCTATACATAAAATAACGATAGGACTCATCGCCACTCACTCCGAAAGAGCGCCCCTTGTTAACTATGAAACAACCGTAACATGGGCTGCGCACTCTGTCCATGGTATTATTCCACACTTGTCCCAAATTCCACAACTGGGCTCCGTCCGGTTGTACGTGAAATCTATAGATACCGAGCACGCCGTCCAAAGGCTCGATTAATAAAGATCTCATCAGGCCCGGTTTCACAGTATAGTAGAAAACACCACACGTATCTGCTCGTACCCTGAGTCTAAAGGTGTAGTCGCCGATCGTGTAAACACCCTCATCCGTACATGTGAGAAAGCGAATCCATACACTGTACAAACCTGAGACATTTGTTACTTCGTATATATGTTCAGTCGCCTGTACAGTCACGTTGTCTTTCTCGAATGTAAGCGTGCGCCCATCGATGTGATTCGGTAACCTAAAGCGATCCCCCATTGTACCTACTATAGTAGGAATCGCGCTTCTGTTCAGCACGCAAGCGTCTACGATCGCCACCATAAGCAAACTCAGTATAACATGTAGACCCATTTCGATTATAGCGATAGAACTGCACCAGCACTTCACAGACAGAGCGTTAATGCGTAGACTGTTAGTCAAGTAATACGCGAGCTGAGTCTCGGCACATCTTTATACGAGTACACTCTTGCTACAGCTTTGTTCCCATCCAATCGCAGCGCACGGTTGTTTGAGCAACTTGTACGATCACCAATCCCGATCCGGTTCCAGCCGGGTCCTTCCCTTCACTGTACTCTAGTTGTGTAAGAGTACATTGTGTACACGAGGATTGGTAATTTCGAAACCGTGGGTTCATTTGTTTTTTTTTTTTTTGCTGACGAGAGCCGGAACTCGAGTCACGTAAGCGATTTCCTTATCGCTTAGACTGGTTCACTCTTAACCGATCTGACCCCGTGACTATCCAAACACTCCGGATTAATGAACTCTGCGTTTCCCTGACACCCTCCGAGGAACTCGAGATCGGTGAATACAGCGTCTTCGAAAACCCTGTCATCGTAGTATCACGAAAACGCGAGATCAGTGAACGGGTCTTTATATGAGGACTCTGCGTTTCCCTGACACCCTCCGAGGAACTCGAGATCGGTGAATACAGCGTCTTCGAAAACCCTGTCATCGTAGTATCACGAAAAACGCGAGATCAGTGAACGGGTCTTTATATGAGGACTCTGCGTTTCCCTGACACCCTCCGAGGAACTCGAGATCGGTGAATACAGCGCCTTCGAAAACCCTGTCATCGTCGTATCACGAAAACCGCGAGATCAGTGAATTCCGTGAGGTACATAAGCACATTTTGTGTCTTGTGTTTGAACTCCGTGTACGGTTCTTTCGACTATGTTAGACACCAAGGGCTTCGCGATATACAGCTATCCATTGGGATACCAATTCGATTACAACCGTGATGAAGACATCGTTATTCGTGAGGAATATAACTGGTGTTTCCGAGATTGGGACAAGTGGGGATATAAGGACAAAGACATTACATACATGGTCAATCTCGCAATACGTGTTACGCGGTTCGAGATTCTTCCAGCTTTAATCGCTGCGAGAATCATGAAGATTCTAAGCGCACCCCCTTCACTTATGACCATGCTAGACGAGCAACTGAATGAACTTACACTGGACGATTCGCCCATACTTTATAAGACCGGATTAAACGGAGCAAAGGCTGTGGCGGGAGCTCTCATGAACTTAATTCACGATGTTCACATCGAGCGTCTACCGAAGGACAAGAGGATGATATTCCCTAAGTTATTCTCTTTCGCATATGAATGTCCCAAGTTGTGCTACAACAGACCCTTTGTGAATTACTACTGGCCTTCTGAGCCTTTCGGGCGTACTATCATCCTCACAAAGGATGTGATTGACTGGTGTATGTATTCATTCGAGTGGTACATACAAGTGACCATAGGCGATCAACGGTGCCCCGAGAGTCTTAGTGTGGCTGACACTAAAAAATTCCCAGATGAACCCATGCCATCGAACATGAAGACCGCGGCTGTTCAACTGTGGCGCATTCAAAGGACTGATATAATCCATGTACACGGTCACGGATTACCGTATGAAGATGGCGCGTTCTTAAAGTACGTGTCCACGGGTCTATCCGCGATCCTGAACGTGCCCTTGGAGCCGGTTGAGAAAGATGCCCGTAAAGCGAATCATGTGTCGTACCGGCTAGGGACGATGCCTTATGTGTATCACACACGGTGCCATCGCTGCTCCATGACCAAGGACATACGCAATGTCCGTTCCAGGTGCGTTTACTAGCTTAGGTAAAACGGACCGGCTACGCTGGGGGACAAACAAAGATGACTTATATCTTACGCCCCGGGTTTGCATTTGTATTTTGATTTGCACCCGATTTACGTTTATGTATGTTGTATATTACACATGGGAGTTGTATAATCATGGACCAATTGTTATGTGCCTTTGTATATACCTTTCTTACCGTTGCTACGGATTGTGTTCTGTGTTATATATATCGTGCAATTGCTTGTAAACAATAAAATGTCACAAACGCTTTTTCGTTGTATTATGAATGTCACCCACACTAACACACAACACAACACTTGTTGCAATAAAACAGGTTTATTCATTCACACAATGAAGCCGGCTGGCTAGCTTACAAGACAGGTTAAATCACTATTATCTGACAATACCCAGACCAATTACAATTCTCACTATTAGAGAGAGCCAAGTAAGACACAGAGATAAGAGGTTTTCCTTGGTGTGGAAATAGTAAATTGTCCCGTCCATTCATCACATTGTCCAAACGGACCCGTGGTGGAGTTCATTCACATCTCGGGTAGGACATGTCTCACGTTCATACCATGTCTCACGTTCCGAACCACGCGAAACAAAGTTTCATCCCGTGCCATCTCAGGTAGTTGTCCGTTTTTGCAGGGCGTTTTCCTGTTACATGCCGGACAGGTGTATTTCCTACCCAGGTTTCTTTCCTCAGTCCAATGGTCCAGCATACACATGTAGCATGCGTGATGGCCGCAACTCGTTAGAATTGTCGGGTCGTGCATTAGACATCTGCAACGTGGACAAGCTAACGATTGGAGAGCGGTCCTGCGATACGCTGGAGAATCCATGTGATCTGAGCTTTCGTTCAGCAAAGCACCATGTAGCGATGTTACTCGGTTTGCTTACATTAGTAGAGTGTTTGTATTCGCAGCTCTATACACAATTATCACCAGGTACCACGCTCCACGTGATTTAAATATGTCATTACAACATTCCAGTACAATTACACATACGCGAGGCTTTTACAAACATAAGACAAACAACTCAGAACCGTTGAACACTCAGGTACTAGCCTATCCGAATGCCTGCGTATAACATAATCACCGTGCGTTGCATACGATCCCAAACTATATTTGGAGACTGTTCCCCTTTCGTAGTGTCAGTTTCAAGAATTCAGAACATTGCTCATGTACGATAATCTCACGGAAAATGTCCCGTGGAAACTCCTCATTGAGTGACCCCCCGGGTGGATCGAGCGGTACGTTGCGGGTTAAGCGCATTGTCAAAATGAAGTCCCCGTTTTCCATTTGTCTCGGGTTCACGAAGGATCCCAGCGTGTCATGGTGACTGAGAATCGGGTCCTGTTCATTCACAAACGTTTTTGCGCTCTGTACATATTGAATGGCCTGAGTCTGAATCTCCCCTAGCAGACGAAAGTATGGTGTGTGAACGCGCGGATTCTTGTGAATATCTTGCAAGGCTGCCTCGATTCTCGAAGAATGAAACGGGGTCAGGCTAATCTTAAATCTGTGAGCGTCCGAGACTCTGACAGCCAACTCAATACGAGCATCGTTTGCTGACCCTTTCGGTATCTTGTTAGAGGGAATGTCTTCCGTACAGCGCTGTGCTCTTTTCTTGCTACGCGTATTCATCCCCGGAGTAGACATGGTCGCGATGTCATATGGTATACATCGTGGTACTGTTAATATGATTGGTTATACAATTTCGTACAGAATAGCCTTCAGTCGAAAAGCACTAGACTCGCTGTTGAATGTAATCCATCATCTTCTCACGGTGGACCCGGGCTAAACAGCGAGTGATGAACGGGTCCACTTGCTGTATCCTCGCGCGGAACCTGAAGGAATCCAACGCGAATAGCTCCCAGTGTCGAGAGCGTACATTCACGGAATCCGAGTCCATGGATATAGGAATTGGATGTATCTCGAATTCTGGAGTCCTGAAACTAACTCTGTGTATTGTTTTTTTATCGTTGGCCATCTTCTCGATTTCTCGCACACTGGAGCATGTCGGTTTCTTCGTGTTGGCATCTCTTGGTCTTTCTCAACTTTTATTCTTACAATGTCTCATGTTAAACATGGTGACTTTCGAACTAGGTGGGTTTCTTTGTGTTAACAAGGGAAACAACGTTCAGTCTGTGATCAATTTAGACTCTTTACGTTTGTATAACACAAAGCATTCGTGACACCCATGAGAGGGTCGAACTCGAACCATGTCCACGTGTGTCAAGGGGTCAAAGTCCTGGGTTATTTGCTCTAGCAGTTCTCCGGGGTTTGTGTGTCCGGTGCATTCTAGTTCTCCGATCAATATGATGTATTCCCCGCGAAATCCAGATATCACGTGCTCGTACCCTCCCGAAAGGAATGATGGATATGTAAACATTAGAGCTTGGGCCTCTCCGTACCTTGCGATAGCTTGTGCGCAGGATAGATGTTCCACCGCCCTGTGACACGGGCTGATATCGGTGGCTCGGAAGATCTCTGCGTTGAACACTTTGAAGGCGATATAACAATCTAATAAAGCCACTCCGCTTCCCACGGACAGGATCTCGTGTAACACGGGTAATGTCAGCTTTGACAACCGTTCAGTCAAGTCCGAGAAACAACTGTTTCCGTATTCAAAGGACACCGGAGTATCTTTCAGTACGCTCTCCATGTAGACAGAGGCGCGTTTCCAGAAATTCTCGCGGTTAATATAACCAAGAACTTTGAGCTTATCAAGTCCTTTGAGTGTTTCGGGTTTCAAACACCTATGTGTGCCATGGTTACAAGTTATGTAAGCAAGTCCCCGCTCCATAGTAAAGGAATTACACTGTCAATCGCGAGTATTGCACGCGCTCGATTGACGCTAGACCTTGTTAATATGAACAAACATTAGTCACGGGGTTGGACCTGGCTGATATGTACAGCGTTTCGGGTTTCAAACACCGATGTGCGCCATGGTTACAAGTTATGAAAGCAAGTCCCCGCTCCATAGGAATTAACTTACCGAGGTTCGCGATGCTCGTGTGATCTATCCAGAAGGCCTTTGTTACACGTGTACTTACTATACGATTGTGTGTATGTCTCGTAATAGGCATGTGTTTCCTGATCACTCTGTACATTACTCACTTTCTTGCTTTGTACAACACAAATAAAGACTCTCACAACAATATGTATTGCAAGTGTGGTTTATTACAATGCGCTGGCAGGCGGACATAAAGGGAACCCTGAAGCCATACACATACAGTCAAGGCAGAAATACAAGAGATATTCCAGATCATGTAATACCATATGATGTATAACTACAACATAAGATGACACATTCTACTATACATGCGGTCCACTACCCGTACCATACGTTTTCAATTTCCGAAGCTTGTAGTAGCACACGGTCGCAGCACACATGACAGTCAGTACAATGAGAGGAAGGTACAATGGCCACAGTGGATCGTGAAATGGGAGATTGGGTGAACGCAACATCAAGTCCACGGATGTGTAGCGTACTCCGTACACATTAGCAGCCTCACACTGGTAGATACCATTCAGTTCGGGGCTTGTACTCAGGAACTGTACCGTTGAACCGTTTACTCTGACACCAGACTCGGGCCATGACTGACCCCCTTTGGTCCAGGTGATAGTCGGCGAGGGGTTACCATCGCTTATACACCGAATAGCGTTCTCAGGTCCCACTGTGATGGTCACATTCACGGGTTCAGAATGTACCAGTATCTCGAAGGGTATGATTTCGTCTTTCGAGAGGGATGGTCCGCTAATTTTACACTGTACCGCGCGAAGGTTGACATCTTTGTTAGGTACTCCATACAGCATCCCGACCGTAGTCGTTGTACCGTTTTCATGGTGAGTATAGTTGGTTGTCATTTTCACTTTGTCTTTCAGAGGACCCGTAAGCCACTCTATTGTTGCTGTAGGTTTGGATCCCGCAGCCGTACAGGTTGCGAGGAGATGCATCTCGTTACCCAACATGGGCTGATTGTCCTTTACGTACATGAGCGGAGGTACATGCACGACCAGCGGTACATTCAAGCGATGGTCCCCGCTGGGGAAAAGGGTGACAATGCACGTGTAGTTGCCTTCATCTAGCAATGTTACATTAGACAGCACTATGGATCCATCGCTGGCTTTTACGTTCCCAATATATTTAAACCGATAGTCGTGTTCGATGTTGGTTACTTCACCAGAATACAGTATTGTATAGAAGTTATCGCGCAGTGGAATCCCTTTGGTTACCCTTTGCCATGATATCTGAGTGAGCAGTTCAGTGTGCGCGTAGCTGCAGGGTAATACAACACTCGCGTCCTTTGTAACGATCAGATCAGATGTACATGCCCGGATCAGGATAGTCAACGCTAATATCATGGAGCAAGCCATGGTTCCTCGCCACACTGACGATTGATAGTACATATCTAGAAGGGACACAATGTGGAAGCAACGCGAACCTGTACCTATCCGTTGCAGTGGGCAGTGAGCGGAGTCTAATACGATACCTTTTATGTGTTCATAAACCAACACGCGCCTATAAAGACTGCCCAGAATCAAACTCGTCCTCAGGTGGGAGGCGAGGCGCTCGCTTTATCAAGGGGATACCCGTACCCATACGTGGGCTGTCTGTGTTTCGGTATTTGGATTTAGAAACGCTCGATTGCGAGCGTGGTTCATTGCTGTGTGTATATGTAGTCTGTGCTCCGTTAACCCCCGCTGTCTCTGTGCATTTCGTAGCGCGAGACCATGCACACGCCTACACGCACGCTGGGCAATACGGTATAGCGTGCAGCTCTTGCACACGTACTTGCTGCCTTGGTAGGTTGTGTAGGTTTTACTGTCTTTTTCTAGGGACATATCTAACACCTCTCCCTTTTGCTAGAGTTCGGTTTCGGGTGGGATAGTGCTCCATTGACTCACGGGGTTGGTATGTAACTTTTGACAGCTAGAGAACCGTACCCTAGATCGTATCGCGTGCTTCACCAGCTGCTGTGACAGCTTAATTACAGTGGAGCCGGTTTTGTGACAGACTCTGTGTGAGCTTTTACCACACGCGGTGACAGCTTAATTGCAGAGGAGCCGGTTTTGTAACAGACTCTGCGTGCGAAAGCTGACAACTTAAGCCTGTTTTGTAACAGACTCTGTGTTATATAAATCGAGAGCACCGGGAGTCTGAGTACGAGTGTAAGCATGCAGCGTATTCTACTGTCAGATATTCTCATACCGAACAACAACACTAGACTCGCTACAGCGCGGTTCTGTCACCCGCGTACTTCTGAAAGACGAAGGGAGGACTGTACCATCGACCCCGTTCGCGATACAAAGTGTCCGTTCTCTAAATTCTTCATCTGTCGCTTCGGCGATAAGTGCGCGTATTTGCGCACATCTCAATCAAGCGACGTTTGTCCCATCTGTTTAGAGATCGTACCATCTCGAGAGAGTCCGGTGATTGGAACGCTACCGGGTTGCGGACATCGCTTCTGTTCATACTGCATTACTAAATGGAGGACTCAACCGAACTTGAATCGGGATCAGCTGGCCTCATGCCCCGTGTGCCGGGGGAATTCTCCGTTCGTACTTTTCACTTTGACAAGTTCAAGACCCGGACGTTGACGTGATGATCCGGGTGCGAGGAGGATCTTATACGTTCCGTGTCCAGATTCCTGTCTAGGATGTTCGGTTCATTATTGTAAAGGACAAGGATGTCTGTAGCGTATGTTCTGTTCATAAAAGCATCAAATAAAGAAAACATAATGTTGTGACTCCAACTGTGGTTTTATTGTTTGTAACACGTGGTACCACACATATGATGGGACGATACAGCATAAGCTTACATGGTCAAAAACATTATGCACGGTGATTGTACAATGCTGATACATAAAAAGCTTACATGGTTCCATAAACCGCAACACAAATTCATGTGCATCTTATGTACCGACCCATTCTAGGGAAACCGAGTCCAATCGCTAGGCACAATATGTTCTTCACATGACCCGTAACTTTGTGTATCTCGGACACTAAAGTCCCCTTTGCGAATTCCTCTCTGACACACTTGGAACACCCGGGTCCGTTCAAGACGAAGGTATGCACACGTAGACTTTCGTCCATCTCAACGGTGAGTTGAAGATCGTAGTATCCGTCTTCGATATCCAGAGGATTGATATGCGGGTTTGAAGGCTGTTTCGCTTGCACCCAATACGCAGGAAACTCTTCCCCCGAGGCTTCTCGAGCCGCATCCAGAACGCGAAGACTGCTGTTAAGTACATAATGCATGTACATGTGATATCTTGAATCGGAATATATCCCCCGTTCAATTACATGCCTCATGGTGTCATCGCCTTCCAAGATCCACCTAGTCTTGTGCAGCTGAGAGTTTGTTATGCATACCGTGAAGACATGCTTGAATTTAGGCAATCCTCTACATTTACCAACCATTGCATTATATATCTGAGGCACTCTAAAGTGGTCTAACATTACAGCATAATGTTGCCTGACTGGTCCACCGATAGCGTCCATGGTCAACGAGATTCTCAACAAGCCGCGTATTGTCTTATTACAAACAAAGCTAACTATTGATTTGAATTCAGCACTCGCAGTGCTTATAAACCCCACGGTACTTAACCCATCCCATTGGTTTTTTTTACGGTTATGACTCGTACGTTATGATCCCGGGTTTTTCCGAGCGTGTCATGGACCTGTGAGCTCTACGGTGTTAACCCCGTTCGTTGATCCTGGATCTTCTGAGCATGTCTCTCTGGTTGCCACGGAAAGCTGATGATAGCTCATGAGTTGGAGCACACTTGGTCCTTCTGACTCACATTTGTTTTTGAGTCTTGTAATCACATATCCAGCCACGCCGCGACTACCAGGACGCAGAAAGACACAGCTGAGATCCAAACGCCCGGATTGGGTCGAACACCTAATGCTGACAACAGACAGTGACCAGAGTTTCGGTAACTGCAATACAACAGATATGAGTGTGAGTTAAATCATTACTTCCTCACACAGTTAAAACGTTCTCTCGTTCGTCATGATCTCGGGTTTTTTCGAGCGTGTCATGGATCTGTGAGTTCTAAGTTGTTATGTTAAAACCTCCGTTCGTTGATCTCGGGTTTTTTCGAGCGTGTCATGGATCTGTGAGTTCTAAGTTGTTATGTTAAAACCTCCGTTCGTTGATCTCGGGTTTTTTCGAGCGTGTCATGGATCTGTGAGAGTTATGTTAAAACCTCCGTTCGTTGATCTCGGGTTTTTTCGAGCGTGTCATGGACCTGTGATATGATCTCGGGTTTTTGAGCGTGTCATGGACCTGTGAGTTATGTTAAAACCTCCGTTCATTGATTGAGCGTGTCATGGACCTGTGAGTTATGTTAAAACCTCCGTTCATTGATCTCGGGTTTTTGAGCGTGTCATGGACCTGTGAGTTCTAAGTTGTTATGTTAAAACCTCCGTTCGTTGATCTCGGGTTTTTCGAGCGTATCAGGGTTCTCGAATTTGCGAGTGTTTTGCGGTTATTTTTTCCAAAACATAACCTGAGACTTCGCTTATAAGGGTTGCGATAAGCATTATAGGACCGTTTAGAAAACAACAATGGAGCGTGTTTCTAATGTTACATGTGCGAATACTACATTCAATACAACGCCTAACCGTCAACTCTGGTGCAATGGACACGATTACACGCGGAGTCTTTCGGTGCCATTACTGCATATATTCATTATGGTTCTCGGGATGTGTGTGAATGGCTACATGATAACTAGAGTGTATCGTGTTTGCGCCAAAGGTCAATCGTTTACGCGGAGGAGAGTCGGTGTAACTGACATCATCTACGCGCGCGTAGGTCTTTGCGACATGGCCAGATTGTCGACCATTCCGATTTGGGCAACGCAGGCCCTTAACGAACACGGATGGATTTTCGGTGGCCCTGCGTGTAAATGTGTAAAAGGTCTAATCACGGTAGGTGTTTCAATATTGGTCTGATTACTTACTCGAGATTTCGATTCTGTGTAACTAACATGTGACATATTCTTCACAGTTCAGTTTCCTCTACGGGATATTTCTCATGGTCTACATCACCGTGGAGAGATACATGACGGTGGTCCACAATGTAAAACGTACCTCCAGGAAAAGACGGATCATCATGGCTGTGTGCGCATCCCCGCCTTTACTCGTAGCTGTATTGGATATGTGTTTTCAGAATGCCGTTCTTGCTGCATCTGGAAAGGTTATATGTACAAATCTAATGCCCTACGGGATATACATCGTGCTGTTTTGGATCCGTATGACTTTGTCTTTTGTATTACCCATACTAGTTCTCATGTATTGCAATGTAATGATTGTATATACGGTTAGAATGCACATGAGCGAAAACACCTTTGGTACTAGACTGAAAAGGGCTCAGATTCTTCCTGTGCTTACGGTTACCTTATTCTTGTGCTGCTGGATACCTTGGATTGTGAGCACTATATACTATAGATCGCATGAGGAATGTGACGATATTAAGTATGTGGTGCTCAATGTGTGCATATCCATCGGCAACGCTCACTGTGTAATAAGCCCCGGTATGTATATATTCATGAGACACCGAGGGACCGCCGTTCGTTCATCTAGCATACGGAGCACCTCTCTTACGTACAAGCGGGACACGAGGGAGTCTAACGATGGTACCCGTTCGCAGCTCTCTGTGTGTTTTCGGGTATACGGTTCTTGTATAGACCCGTACCGTAACACCCAACCGCGAGGCTGATGCAAGGTTTATGTGTCTCAATGTGGTAACTGTATGACATTCGCTTTTCTGTATAACCTGAATTTATGATTCGATTGTATCGCATTCTGCTGTATATATTGCTGTATATATTGCACCGTAACTGGGTCCGTACGATGACACATATGAATGTACATGTACATATTGAGTGTATACTGGATGGAAATAAAATCAACTCTTTTTTAAGTATTGTGTCCCCATTTTATTACATGCAATGATAATAACTGTGAAACATACAATTTGTACGTTTTAGCAACAGACACCTTATATGGTAAACACTCAGTTAGAAAGATGCTACTGAAGATTCGAAGATGTTAGGAACCGTTTACTGTAGTCATGTGGTCACAACACACATACCTGTAATGTCTCTCAATAACATTTCAAGTATCAAATTCAGTTGCTCATAGTCTTTATTATTCTCATTACACACAATATACAACCTTGCGTGTACACAAAACGATACATACATTACAAGTTATGTGCAAACGTGTTATCTCTCAGATTCATTGTCAGGTGCTTCATATGAGGCACACTCTCTCCGTGCCCGTTTACCGTTCGGGTACCCTCCGTATGTATGATGATGACCTCTTTTTCTTCGTTCCTTGTTATGATCGCGGGGAACACTTGACTTAACGCGATGAGGTTCCGAGCTGGAGCTCACACCTGTTCTTCTTAGAGTGAGTGCACCGTACCCGTTGTATTCCCGCAGCCCAGTGATCATGTCACAGAGTTTTTTACACCTTTTGGGCTTTGCTGTGGGACACTGTCCCTTTGCAACCATCATGGTCGCTGAATAGTCCCTCTTCAACATGTCCACGGTAAACACATTACCCGTGTGTACACTGTTGAGCACCTGCACAGCATCTTTCCACTCCCAGTCCTCCTCCAGTTCAAGCATATACCTACGCTGTCCGTCGCTTCTTCGCAAGTGAATCGTGTCCCGGTGATACACTGTGCGAGTGGTACAGAATGAGCTTAGGTTCCTAACAGGTACACCGGTATATTCAGGCGAGTACACACTCAGTCTAGGTCCGTGGAATGTGCCTCTGGGCCCCATCTTAGATTCTCGTATGTGCTTCGCGTTGCACACTTCATCGGGTGCATCCTGACCCATAGCCCGTTTCAATACCCCTCCGTAATACAACGGAGCGGTACACTGAAAGACCTCGCCTCTTATGGCACATTTATTATAGGCGAGTTGATTCAAAGGGTCTATAGCCGCGGTCGCTTCTAATATGGTAGAGCGCACCGAGTCATCGTTGAAGTCTAACGTAAAAATCAACCTGCGTTCGCTGACGGGTTCCTCCTGATCCGAAGCCTCCTCACGATCCGAAGCCTCCTCGCGATCCCAATTTCGTGTAAACGTATCGATTGTTTCGTAGTCGCCCCTTTCGTACGCTTGTATCATACCAGCGCTCACCTGCTCCCAAAAGCCTGCGTGTGATTCGGGTGCGTACAGTGCGAGTACATCGTACACGGCTTCGAGCGGGACTATCACAGAACTCACTTTTTTTTTCCCGTTCCCGCTAGCGTGAGCAGAGCCTGTGTTTGAAGTGTTTTGGTTGGGCGCGAGTCTGTACGTGCACAGCTTGTACGTTTTCACCGTGTTGCAAGTTTCTCGCGCGGGGACCTCACATGTCGAGCACAACGTGAGCATCTTATGCGCATCGGTTGCGTCTTTTATATCTGGATCCGAAAAGTACATAGAATCTATGGTGGACACGCACAGATGTCCATCTCGCAAACTAGTCTTTAGGCTCTGAACATGGAGCTGCGAGAGAATGTACCCTAGTACTTTGCACGCGAATTGACCCTGATTGTCGAGTACCCGAGGGCATATGTCCGGGAGACACGCGGCGGCGCATAGCTTGTACACCGCGTTGGTTTCCACGCAGAGCTGTCCGAACGATAGCTTGTTTAATGCATCCAGCCTATTCCTGTCCAGCTGCGCCATGTACGATCGTATGTCTTCCGAGTCGTCTGGTATCTCGGTCCACGGTGGGATCCATACGTCGAATACGAAATGACACGCTAATTTCATAGCTTCTGCGAACACGAGTTGATTTATGCAAAAGGCCACTCTTCGACTGCCCGATCCCGTGCAAACTATGTGGCTAGCGTATAATGCTGACACGCAAGCGTCTCGAGCTCGGTCGAATCTGTCGGTGAATTGCATGATCTCGGACTCTGCGATCATGGTAGCGGACTGTATCAGGTTCTGTCTGTATAGACACAATGCGGCTATGTCACTCATCCTGTGTTTCTGTATAGTGTCTTCGATTTGTTTCGTACCGCGTGTTTTCGTTACATGCTTCGGGAACTCAGAGTTCAACACCAGTGAACGGTCCGCCCAGGCTTCGCTTACGAAGCCCATGGTGTTAGTGTTCCATACGAATCCGCAATTGTGCACCGACTGATACTTGATAGTGTCAATCTTTCCAGTGTCCATGTCTCTGGTGACCACGTCGCTCTCTAGCACACTCGTGTCCAAAAGGTTCTTGAACGTATTCGGAATCACGTTCGATTCTTTATCTTGGGCTCGTATATTTTTCTGGTGGGTTATGTGAGCATCGTCGATCATCACCAGACACGCGTTCCTGTTGTGCTTGTACTTGAAAGCCTGCGGAGTGAAGGATGTCAGTTTTTCTATGCACCCTGGGACCGAGCTAAATTGGTAGTGAAGAATGTTGTTCGCGTAGGTCTTGCCTTCGCCCGGACCTGTAATGTTGAACAACATAATCCTCTCCAGGGTGTATCGAGGAGCGGTGTTCGCGATGATGTAATTGAACGTAGTGGAAGCCTGAAACAGCCTGCCCACGTTCAGGCTCTCGGTGAACAGATACCTTACCATTGCATGATCGTATATCTTTATAGGAGCTAAATCCCCGCTCTCCGAGTGAGCGTGTTCGTCTCCGGATCTCAGATACAGCAGTTCGTGGATCTCAGGGTGCTTTCCGCTTAATGAAAGGGAAGAGCTTTTTCTGTTATCTAGCACATTACTTAGGCCCCTGTAGAGCGACCCTTCGCGGAACCGATCTCTCATCAAAATGTTGAACACCATTTCGGATATGCTCTCAAACTGCCCGCGACCTTTGTATTTGATTTTCATTTCATTGCTCAAACGCTCCAGTTTACCCAGGTGTGGGTATAGGTGCGCAAAATGGTACTTGTACTCGTCATTTGTTACAAGGAACGGGTGTCGGTCCGAAATATTGTAGAAACACGCGTATGCGGTTTGACAGTCTCCTTCGCACGGAGCGGGGATCCGATCGCCTCTGCGCTTACAGTGACATTGTCCTTTGTGTAACACGTTCGCCAACTTTCGCGTTCTTCGGTTCATCGTAATCTCTCGTAGCACACTTTTCATGTGACTCTTGGCTATGGGCACGTAACGATGTATCATGGATTTGACAAACAGGTCGGGTGTTTCTGTGTTACTGAGTTTGTCTAGAGAATACTTGAACACCAACAAACCTCTAGTCTCGACACGCTCACCGGTTGGCCTCTGAAGATCTGACGCGAACAGCTTAAGCCTCTCGAGGAATCTCACGTCTTCTGGTACGTTGACATTGTATGAGCTTCGCATAACTTTATGTTCCAACCACCGACTACCAGAGAGTTTAGACATCAACGACATGAACAAGGGCTTACCCTCTCCTCCGCTAGCGCTATCCGTGATTTTCCCTATAGAGTTTTCGATCGCCTTAAGATTCAAATCGCTTATACACTGGGGTAACACGGTCCCTTGCTTCCCAGACTGATAGTTCGGGGTGTACATGGAGCCTTGTAGATCCTTTACCTTTTTCTTGTCCAATCTATTTGAATTCAGAGTGTCCCTTTGAATGTCCACCCAGTCGAATATAGAGCTCAACTCACCTGTCCCATCTCTCATGAGTATCATAGCGTTGTTTAACGAAGACGCTCTTTTTCGGACAAGTTGCAGTCTCATGAACGCACTGAATGCTTCGTTCAGCGCATCCGATGACACATTGAGCTCACCGGTCTCGTTGTCATGTTCATCGATATCGTCTCCCCTGAACACATCCATCTCGGGTTCGGTGTCCATTAAATCAAGGAGATGGTCCCCGTATGTCTCACCGTGTGTATCATCACCAACACCGCCTGTGCCTAGATCGGAGGATGAATGCACAGGTTCACAGGAGTCTTCGGTCTCCATGTCTAGAACGAAACAGAATAAGCGCCCATGCGAGAAGTCCTCTCTGATAGCAGGAGACATGCTCCTAAAATCCGGATTTTCCAGAGTCACTTGCAGCAATTCTCCTTTACAGCAGTACGTGAGGTACAGAAGTAACTGAAAGGTCGCTCGATCATTAGGGGAAAGTGCGTTGAATGTCAACTCGTTACACGTAGTGTCATACAGTTTATCCGTGTCAAGGGCTAGAAGCAATGTTGCCCGGTTAGAAGGTATTTTCACCGTGTCCAATGCGGCGGTATCACCATCTCTGTGTGGTAATACCAAACATTCGGCCTTCCCCATGTCAACATTCCCGGAACCCCTTACCATTGTTCTTGTGTAGTCTTCTATCTACACACGTTCTCCGTATCAATCTCGATGAGGGTCATCTGTTCATGTGAATCGTACCGGTAGATGGTGTAGTAAGGCTGAATGACACGGTGAGAGGATCCTAGCTGAAACCGCTTACACTTAGCTCCGACCAGCGTGGAACTCAAGCTCAGTGAATGACGAGTATACAGAGTGGTTTCTGCTGACAATACTAGAAAACATTCCACATCAGTGAATGGCAGTTTGCAAACCCCTGACTCCGATCGAAAAACCCGGGATCGGTGAACGGTATTTACTACAGAGAGCTTAATCCCTTGAATAGCAGTATGTTACAAACCCCTGACTCCGGTCGAAAACCCGGGATCGGTGAACGGGAGTTACTACAGAGAGCCTAAACCCCTGACTCCTCCGAAACGCAAACCCCTGACTCCTCCGAACGCAAACCCCTGACTCCGGTCGCAAACCCGGGATCGGTGAACGGGAGTTACTACAGAGAGCCTAAACCTGACTCCTCCGAACGCAAACCCCTGACTCCTCCGAAACGCAAACCCCTGACCCTCCGAACGCAAACCCCTGACTCCTCCGAACGCAAACCCCTGACTCCGGTCGAGAAACCCGGGATCGGTGAACGGGAGTTACTACAGAGAGCCTAAACCCCTGACTCCTCCGAAACGCAAACCCCTGACCCCTCCGAAACGCAAACCCCTGACTCCTCCGAACGCAAACCCCTGACTCCGGTCGAAAAACCCGGGATCGGTGAACGGGAGTTACTACAGAGAGCTTAATCCCTGAATAGCAGTTTGTTACAAACCCCTGACTCTGGTCGAAAAACCCGGGATCAATCAATGAATGATAAGTGACACACGCTGTTCTGTTGAGCGTGTATGAAAGCCCCGGAACTGTGCAATGAATTGTGTCTACAACAGAGCTCCGAGTCCCTGACAAATACGAAATCCTCGAGATCTGCGAATGGTACGTTCCACACTCTTACATGGAAGATGGTATCATCGTACTAGACCCAGCGGAGCCCTGACCGTGGTATAAAAAGGAACCCTGAAGCTGTGCTCAATTCATGTGTTAGTGTTTAGACAGCGCGCGTGTGTTCACGCGAATTACTGTCTTTCACGTTGTCAAACCAAATGCCTATGCGGGACAATTAATATCAGCCATGGAACAACCGCTAAAATTCACAGACCTGTTTCCTGACATCTACCCGAGTATGAAGCCTTTAGATCCGGATAGTGAAGAAAAAATGATCGGGGTCTTGATTAAGTCTGTACTGTTTCACGGTCAAGAAGAGGCTCTGTTATGCCGAGGATTGATAGTGAGAACTCGAGATGTGAGTAAAATGTACCGTTGTGTTCATTTTAAAGTTGTCGGTATAGCCCCGGTTGTAGGCTATGATCTAGACTTGATTCGTGATCAGGATAACGAAGAAGAGACTTGGGAACTGGTACAGAACAACTGGCTTAAACATATCGTATCTGAACCCGTGAGCCTGCGTGTCCTCCACGATGACATAAAACGAGAGGTGACCGCTAAGGTGTTTCCTTTGCGGAGTATATCGTTAGCAAAACAATACATGGAGACTGTAAAGGGAGCATTGACTTTCGGAGATTTCTGTCCGGATAAGGGCTACTACATGGCACGCGATGGAAATACGCCCGCGCTGTGTTCCGGAGTTATGTTCGGTCGCGTGTATTTCATACATGCACAGAAGATGAACCAAACGCTCTCAGTTTCTGAACTTGTGTACGATCACTGTATATCCGAACGTGAGGCGAAGGTCTTTGACGGTACACATTCTCATCACTTTTACAGAGCAGCGTGCTTGGACATAGAGACCGTGTTCGATGAAACGTACAGAAACAGGTCCTTGAGAACCGATTTGTTCTCGTACAAGTTCCCGTATTGCACGGAAAGTACAATGTCCGAATTCGCAGAGTACAGGACTAAGTTGGTTCACGCGCTAAGTATCGCAAGGGAACAGATGCCGAAACACTTGAAACGCGTCACCGTGCCCACTCTCGCTCCTGACATGCCGGGTCAGCAACACGAGATAACGTGCATTTCTCTCGTAATTCTCAATAGCCACATAAGCAAGACGCTATCAACGCCCCATAGAAAGAAACTGATCGTTCTCTACAACAAGGGAAAAGTGCGCAATGGAAACCCATATCCAGAGGCAGACGAGGACTTAGCTAAGTGTGCAGGAGTGACAGACGTATCTAGGATCAGGTTTTACCCTTGCGCGAACGAACTGACTCTTCTCGAAAAGACTCTGGTGTTGCTACACGAATACGGGATAGAGTGTCTGTACGTGTATAACGCGGAATTCGACATCCGAGTTATTGAGCAGCGCGTACACTTCTATGGTAGCCTACATTGGTCAGTGTCAGATTCTGAGACTCGAAAACGATGTGTCTGGCTACTACGGTCCTGGCGCAGCTTATTCGTAACCAGCGCTCTCGACAGTGAAGGTGTGCATTATTTTCAATTTGAAAATGTGCGTTATCTGGAAATGTACAGGGATATGCTGAAGAATCTCGGTTCTCTATTGTTGAACGGTTCGATTACCGAGTTCAAGCTCATGATGGCATCCGCGCATATAGAGAAGTTCAACAAAGACAAAGCGAAGTTGGGTCACTTCAAAATGAACAGCTGTGGCATGAACATTATAGACCTATACAGAATGGCGGGGACCCGAGATGTAAAGTTTGCATGCACCAGCATGAAACTCAACGATGTCGCGAGATTCGTTATCGCGGAGACAAGGAAACTACACAAGATGCCTCCTAAGGACACTAGAAAAATGTACAAACTTGCAGACGTGGGTTACGCTCAGATGGATAAGATGATCTCAATGGGAGGTAAAAGTCTTTTCGCGGTGCTTCTGTACAACTTGGTAGATTCGCAGCTATGCGCTCGGCTCGCGAAGGTGCTGCAGCCCGTTTCGGCTCTGTTTCATCGATGCAGAACAACTCTGAACATAGACGTTGTAGTGCACGGGCGAGGGGACACCTTTGGTGGGTTTGTACAAAGTATTCACTCCGTGCAGATCCCTCAGCTCAAGTATACCCTGGACAATTTCAGGGTAAGAGCCGGCCCTGTTGGTAAGAGTCTACCAAGCCGTTTGAGATGGGATCCGAAAACGGACACGAACGGAGGATGTGGGAATGACTGGAAGGGGGGCGCTGTGTGTGACCCTCTAACGGGGCTCCATTACTCGGGACCTGGGATGGGACTGGAACTATCGTTTGATTTCTCGAGCATGTACCCTTCTATCATGTGCGCATTAAATATTTCTCCGGAGACGACGATACCCTGGCCGCCTTCTGAGTTCCATCACGATCTGTCCGGATGGGTGTGCTACAATTGGGAAGCCGAGGGGTTTGAGTACGCTACGCTGGTTCTGAAGTACGATCATGAGCGTGAAGCTTTCGTGCGTGCACCCGCTATTCTTTCATCATCGGTGGAGTACTACCTTAACCAGCGAGCGGATTTCAAAGATAAACTCAAGAAGCCAGAAAACCGTGAGGCCGACAGGGTCTACTACAAGCTGCAAGAAGGAGAATGTAAAGTGCTGGCCAACTCGTTCTACGGAACCGCTCCCTATCCTTGCGGTCCTCTGATTTCTGGACACGGGAGACAGCAGATAGCAGTGGTAAACAGCTGCGTGTCTACTTTCTATCAACACAGCTGCCCGGTGGTGTACGGAGATACCGACAGTGTAATGGTCTCTGTTGGATACGGACCCAAGGACGTTCCCGAGCCACCGGTGTCAGATATACGTGTTCACAAAGATGCATCCGCGTATGATGGGGACGATGGCTCGCTTGAACATTTTGCACGCGAAGCCCGAGCTGCTCTGAAAACAAAGTTTGAGCGATCGGGATCTCAGGTGGATGACTTTCTCAAGTACGTGCACATAGCGTTGGTGGAAGATACTCTCCAGAGAATGTACGTGATAGGCAGAGGTAATACACATCAAAAGATAGTCAAAGACCCTGAGGATGCGCGTACGGAAGAAGGTTACCCCGTGTATGTGGCCAGAGGTCCTGGGTCTCAGAAATGCGCAGACGTGACCAGTCCTTTCGTGAAGGGTAGGAGAGTCAAGCTTGAATACGAAAACAGCTGCTCCGTGTACTGTCATGTAGCTAAGAAAACGTACGTGGCTCTCACACATAAGGTATCTGATACGAACGAGCTTAATTACGTTTCAGTGAAAGTGAGGGGATTGTCAGCTTTCAAGAGTATGCGATCTCCTTGTGATTCGGCCGTAACGGATACCTTCATAGCATGTGTGATAAGAGGAGACTGTGTGAAACTGGAAAGTGACCGAGTCGAGTGCTTTTCCACATGTCCGTGGCATCAGCTCAGGAAAGGAGATGTGATACTGTATTTTGTGCGAGAACCTACCGTGGACGATTTGGGAAGGTGGCTGGATCTAAACGAAGCCGCTTCTTTTCTGACTTGTTACACAGTAGAAGAGGTTACAACATTGAGCTTAGACGCTGGGTTTTCTGCTGTCTCTGTGAGATTGACCCGGTGTCAAGACCAGTCTGGTCTAGCCATGCGTATAACCGTTACGATGTTGTACAAGGACACAAAGTATTGCATGAACCACATGTTCTCGCGCTCAAACGCGATCCTGAGAGATTTGCTCACGTGCCGTGCGGCCGAACTCATAGCGTCTAAGATGGGAGCGGGATTCTTTCCTTGGAGCAGTCTCATCAAGTCATCCAAAAACAAGCACTTTAGCCCGCAAACGTTGGCGCGTTTGAAAGTCAGTAAATCTAGCGTGAGGACTACCTACGTGGAAATCGTAAAAACGTGGTTGCAGAAGATTACATGTCTCTCGGTGAAACCCGTTGAGTGTAACGAGTTCTACAAGTGTAACCCATGTGAAGCTGCGTTCTACAGATACCCTCTGAATCTACAGGCTAACACAGGCTGTACCACGGCTATGTTCGGAGGCTCGCTTCACTGTGAGAGAAATCGAGCCGCGTCCGCTCAAGTCTCAGAGGACTGCGATAATCGAGAAAGTGACACTGAGAGCGTAAACCGTGAGTGTCCGACTCCGGAGCGCGCGACAACGGGCGAGACGCTCGATCTCATTCCGCATCCGTACCAGCCGCTTAACACGTGTTTCGCCAACTCTAAAGTGTTGATAGCTCACGAAGCAGACCGACTCCTGGTGAATCGCTCCGGTAAGCTAGTGGCTCACTGTATCATAGACTACTGTTTACCCGGCCGCATGTACAGTTCAGCCCTAAGTCCCAGTTGCTTGGATGAATGCAAGGATCGTTTGATCAAAACGTTCACCTCTGTCAAAGACCGGTTGAAGCGAGCTACAATAGCGTTCAACTCTCTGATGAACAATTGCCCTGAACACATGTTACCCGCATGCGGGATACGCGAGCTCGAGTCCATGAGATTGAACAGGGAGACTGTGACTCGTATACCGGGGGAGAGATTAGAGACTTGTCGAAGGGTGATCGTTGAGGACATGTCTCTAGACCCTTCTAAGGTCTTCGATAACCTAAGTGTTTCACTCGGACAAGGGCTGATTCGAGCGATGTCCGAAGGTCTTCTCACCGTGGAACCTTCATCAACATCCGATATCATATCCCTATCTGTCCCAACCGTACTATTGCAAACCGCGGGACTGTCATCGTCCAGGCTGTGTGTATCCAAAAGTGAGTCGCACGAAAGGACATTGTTGGACATGGCCGGACTGCTGTACCAAGCTATACTGATGTTACAGTTGCACAGGCCCGAGGTGTTCGGGTCAACTAATATCACCTATCCGGATTCAGTGTTGTACATAATGCCATACTCTTGCGCGGATTCCAGCTTGATGGAAAAGTGGCTTGTGTCATTCGTAGAAAAGAAATGGTCACAAGCAGCCCCGGTGGCACTCGGGAAGAGGGCTCGTGTCCCCACTAAGCACATAACCTACCACTGTACGGGCTGTAAGAACTTTTACAGAGAGCTGTTTACCAATAATGTGACCGGAGACATGCTTATGCGATACGTTTACGGAGAAGACCGTGTGAGGACACTGGGGCGATGTGTGAGCGAAACTCATTGGCTACCTTAGATACAACGGTTCGTGATGGGATGCTCATTTGCTTGAAAATTGTATATATACGTTTCGGACCTTACCACGAGTACGCACGCATCCTACACAGGCTGTAACTTACAACGGTCAACATGGCTTTTGCACGGAAAGAGTGTCTGATTTCGCACACCTTCACCAAAACGAGTCAACCTCACCAGCCGACTCTGTTTACTGTGGACTTGAGCGAGCTGTTGCCCTTCACGGGCTACAGTCCGCTCTTCCTCATCGAAAAACTGAACCTATCAGCGTACAAACGCGGTACCTCGGAAAGGATACCCGTTAAGTACACAGTGCTCAACGAGAGCAAGACTAGGGTCCTCACGAACGACCCGTGGAAAATCGCTCCCGAGTGGCGTGTGGACTGTGGGTCCTACAAGGTGGCGGGTACGGACTCCGTGCCTTTCGCTCGCACCGTACCTGTTTACGAGGATGAAAATCGGATGGCTCTGCTTAACGTGTTGGGATTCATGATGTCAGATGGAATCTGGGTTTCGCAGAAAATCAAAGACACTTTACAGGCTCTCAAAGACTCTAACACACAAGACTTTAAGTTCACGTGTGAGTTGTGTTCACAAAACCGAGTGGCTAGTGTCATACGCGGACCCAGAGAGTTCGAATCGTTCGTGGTCCCGGAATGTACGCTTCGTTACGTTTGTGTTCCTCCTGAAAACCCTCGAGGCGACCTCTATCCCGCTCGGGACTACCAGACTTTCTATGACATGTTGCGTTTCTTAAGGTGTGTGTCCTACCAACGCAACGATGTGCTACGTTTCATGACACAAAGTATAGCTGTCAATGAGCCTGACTTTCTTGAGTTGGATGCAACTCATTTTCCTCCAAAGCACATGTACAGGCCGGAATATGTCATACCGTATAAGGTTTTGAAATATGTTTCAACATTGTATCAGACTTTAAGCGATTACGCGGATAACTTTGTTATCGTACACGAACGATCCCCGTGCGTGAAGGTGCTAGTGGAGAGTCCATCGGAAAACATGGGTGAAATTACCGGGTCTATGACGTTGACTATACTGTATGGGACTAATTTACTGGGTATACATAGTACACTCGAACAAAGTAGAGCTGAACACGCCAGTGGTGACACCGATGACTATAATCAGTTGTTACTTTGGACTCCAGACGTGCTACTCAGGAGAGAGTCGCTTCCATTCGAGAAGCGTGATATGTGGAGGCTAACCGATTGGTACGCTTATCATCAGGGTCACTGGGAGGAGGATGTGTAAGGTGTTTCGTGAGGGGACTGTTATCACCTTATACTGTGGATGAAGATGTATTGCTATGTATTGAAATCTCTGTTATGGTGCACAGATAGTATTGTTTACGCATTTTATTAAAGACTTGTTATTGATGTTGTGAAAAAAACTGATGTCTTGTGAAACGTGTGTACAATGGCCTACACATTCATCTCGTTGTACGGTCTCTGGGTATGTGGTACCGTATGCGCGTCCGGTAGCACCTACCTAGAAGCTGTATAAAGGGGTGTGTAGCTGCGAGGGAGCCGCAGTTGGTTCGATGAGACTTAGGGGGTTGGAGATATCAAAAGACATGGGATTGCGGGCTACGTTTCTGACTCTCATCATGCTAGGATCCGTATGGATCTCCGGGTGTAGCAGACAGGTCACTGTGACGGCTACGCTCGGGGGAGATGTAACCCTACCGTGTCCTATCGGAACTGGTAGTATTCTATTATTGGAATGGTCCAGACCGCACCTACAAGTTGATGGATACTTGTATTTCTACAGGGGCGGACGTACGTATGAGAAGTACCTACATGAACGATTCCACAATCGGGTGAACTTCGCCGGACCGGTAGACGCTTCTGTGTATATAACCAACGTAACTGTGGGTGACGAGGGAGTGTACAAATGTCGTGGTGTCCTATCCAGTAACGCAAACGTTAACACGGATAGAACCGGTTGTATACACATGGAAGCTAATATTGAATGTGTTTATATGGTACGGTTGGCACTGACAACTCAGGTGAACGCTACGCTCACGCAGCCTACCGGTCCTGGCGCGAGCGATGTAACCGTTACGCTCGCAATAATCTTGGTATCAACAGCTGTCGGTCTTGCTGTGTCCATGGGTCTCATCTGGCACGTGCGCAGAAATCGGACCCGTGCTCTAAGCGGACCTGTCTCCAACGTGATATGAACCGGTGTACACTTCAGTAATCTCTCGCATTGGACAAGTGGCACGGGCTGTACGGACAGCTGATTATAATGACACGGAAATGTCTGATGGACTATCTACTTGTATCGCATACTTGTGCTGCACGCTGATATGGCATATTTCCTTGTATCATGTCTTGTTGTACTATGTACTTTCTAGCATATTGGTATGTTGTAAAGATCTTTGATGTTGTGTTGTGTATAACCTGTGATTCTAATAAACGTGCACTGTAAAGATCGTTGATGTTGTGTATATTGACCTGTGATTCTAATAAACGTGCACTGTTTTTAAATATCTCTGATGTTTTGTTGTGTATATTGAACTGTGATTATAATAAACGTGGACTGTTTTACTATAAGTGGGCTCTTATTGTTGTACTATCCCAGAGTTCACACTCAGGAAAATAACATATCCAACAACTGTTGCATCTCGAAAATAATGAAACCAGGGACCTGTTAGAGGCCAGAGGGTGATTGTGAGCGTGCACGTGTACAGCAAAACGGTCAACGTGTATGTGAACCCTCTACGCAAGGCGCGTTGCGTACTAAAGGAACCAAAGGGGATCCAGTTGATGAAACCCTGGGTATAGCGCGGACGAGGGAATTGCTTGAAATACATCTCTGTTAAAGCCTTTGCGAAGATAGGCTTCGTTCTTCATTGGCAACGCTTTTTACATTGATATCGTGTGATTGAGTTGTGTAAGATGGTTTTTCTCTTCTATACGTTCGTTTCGTTGTAAGGTCTCTGAGTATGGGCCGCACTACACGCACATCCGGTAGACGCTGTACTATAAAGATACGTGCAGCTGGGAGGGAGCCGCAGTGGGTTCGAAGATACCGAGAAACGATGGGGGCGCAAGCTACGTTTCTGACTCTGCTCACGCTAGGAGCCGTATGGACCTGCGGGTGCTCAGGAGAGGACACTGTGACGGTTTCGCTCGGGGAAACTGCGATCCTCCCGTGTTTTATCGTACCCGGTTCTATTGCATACCTGAAATGGGTCCGTGCGGAAACACGACACCTTGGATACGTGTATTTCTATGAAAATGAGCGTGCTAATTATGAACCTTATGTGTATCGGGTACAAACCTCCACGGGTTTGGAAATGCGTGTAGACGCTTCTCTGCACCTCTCGAACGTAACCGCCACCGACGTGGGAACTTACATCTGTTATGTTATCTTACTCCGCCACGAAGAGGCTGACACAACTGGAACTGGTTGTATATTCAGGGAAGACCACGTATTCACATGTGAATGTACGGTACGGTTGACAGTGGTGAACTCTACGCTCACGAAGCCTACCGGTCCTAGCGAAAGCTACATAAACGTTACGCTTGCGATAATCGTGGAAACGGCCGCTGTTGGTCTCGTTACCTTTGCGTGTCTCGTATGGTGGCACGCACGCAGAAATCGGAATTGAGCTCTAAGCGGATCTGTAGCCAACATGATACGGACCGGTGTACTTGACAGTGATCTTACACACTGTTGTCACGGACTGCAAGGACGATTGATTATAAGGACACTTGAGCACCCGGACTGTAAGCACGGTTGATTATAAGGACACGTGCACACCCTGTACTCTGTGTATCCATGTAATACATACTGTAAGGCTCATTGTGTTGCCTGGTATAACATTATATTATATTACGAATATACTCCATGCTGGTGTATGTCATGCTTTGTACATTGAACAATTGTGATCGTAATAAACGTGGAATGTGTAAGTTGACTCGTGTCTCCTGCTGTACTTGTGATCGTATGCATAAGATGATTTTCTCTTCTATACGCTCGTCTCGTTGTGCGGTCTCTGAGTACGGGATACTAGACGCACATCCGGTGGAGGCTGTACTATAAAGGGATGCGCAGCTGAGAGGGAGCCACAGTTGGTTCGAAGACACCGAGAAACGATGGGAGCGCAAGCTACGTTTTTGACTCTGATCGCGCTAGGAGCCGTATGGACCTGCGGGTGCTCAGGAGAGGACACTGTGACGGTTTCGCTCGGGGAAACTGCGATCCTCCCGTGTTTTATCGTACCCGGTTCTGTCAGATACCTGAAATGGGTTCATGCGGAAACACGACACCTTGGATATGTGTATTTATATGAAAACGACCGTGCTAATTATGAACCCTATGTGTATTGGGTACAAACCTCCACGGGTTTGGAAATGCGTAGAAACGCTTCTCTGTCCCTCTCAAACGTAACTGCCACCGACGTGGGTACTTACATATGTTATGTTATCTTATACCGCGACGAAGAGGCTGACACAACTGGAACTGGTTGTATATTCAGGGAAGACCACGTATTCACATGTGAATGTACGGTACGGTTGACAGTGGTGAACTCTACGCTCACGAAGCCTACCGGTCCTAGCGAAAGCTACATAAACGTTACGCTTGCGATAATCGTGGAAACGGCCGCTGTTGGTCTCGTTACCTTTGCGTGTCTCGTATGGTGGCACGCACGCAGAAATCGGAATTGAGCTCTAAGCGGATCTGTAGCCAACATGATACGGACCGGTGTACTTGACAGTGATCTTACACACTGTTGTCACGGACTGCAAGGACGATTGATTATAAGGACACTTGAGCACCCGGACTGTAAGCACGGTTGATTATAAGGACACTTGCACACCCTGTACTCTGTGTATCCATGTAATACATACTGTAAGGCTCATTGTGTTGCCTTGTGTTGCCTGGTATAACATTATATTATATTACGAATATACTCCATGCTGGTGTATGTCATGCTTTGTACATTGAACAATTGTGATCATAATAAACGTGGAATGTGTACGTTGACTCGTGTCTCCTGCTGTACTTGTGATCGTATGCATTCATACTAGCACGTGTGCTCACGTGCAGTAACGGGGAGACCCAGGTACTCCGGTGGAGCTCTAAGGGTTGTTTGTAAGCTAACCCTACGCTGGACTCTGTTTTTGCGAGGCCCTTCCAGAAAACATATATACACGTGTGGCTACTCATATCTCTGACTCTGTGAAAGTCCTATGTCACCCCACCCACTACACATAACCACCAAGTCTACCGATCGCTGTTGGATACGTTGTTTACATGCAAATAGTCCTATATGACACAGCCTACCTCTATTAATGTACTAGCATGAGCGATACTCATCGTATATCATCTGATACTATCACCATGGCTCGCGTGGAGAGAGACTTCGCTTCACAGAGTACGGTTTCATATGAAGAGGACACTGATTACGAGCCAGAATCTCTGAACGGTATTCAGTTTATGTTCAACCCGGTTACCAACGATGTAGCTGAGTACCTTTCAAAGAAACTGCTTTCGAGCCAAGACGATCACGAGCTCGGTGTGCTGGGGACACCCTGCGCAATTGTAAAGACGCTGGGCGACGGAAACTGCTTTTTTAGAGCAGTTAGTCAAGTTATCGCTGGTACGGGCGAGCATCACGCTGCGATCAGATACGCTGCTGTGACACAGCTCGAATCACACCCTGAGCTCTACACGTCTTTGCTTCGACCAGGATACCATTCAGTACCAGCCTATGTCAGCGCTTCTAACATGAGACATCTCGGTGTGTGGGCTACCGAAGTGGAAATACAGGCGACCGCGGATTTCCTCGGGTTGTCCATATACATATTACGAGAACCGCTGGCTTAGGTTTCTCGGCAAAGGCTCACAACTCCTGAAACAAGGGATATATTTAGAGAACACCAAAGGACACTACGATCCGGTAGTGTGCGTGAAACGAGGCTCCTCCTCGCTCTGTTACGGATACTGTGTAGTGGACGCCCGTGCGCTCGTGTACTGTAACGCGGAAGACTCGCGTAGGAGAGACGCGATGATTAGAGAAATCCAAGACATGGAATTTTACACCAGGCACCGATACGAGTACCTAGGCGATCCGATCACTGACGATTCCACGGATTCTGCACAAGATACAGACTCTCGGTCTTCCACTCCTGACCCGATGGAAGGAACCGAGTACGAGCAGAGCGAGGGGGATAGTGTTCAGGGTGAACAAAGTCGCATGCGGAGTAGCCCGATACGATCAGTTTTTCATCCGATGACTAATGCGCTCCGCATACAAGCGATGGTACAGTCGTGCGTTACCACATTAGGTAATCGATGGTGGGGTTCTGTCTCGGAGTACAGGATTGAAAGTTTCTTAAAACGTACGTCTGTGAACATTGGAGCAATTGTCATCTCTGCGTACAGAGGCGAGTTACCCCACGGCCTGTGTAGTGTTATGGTCAAGCTTTCTACGGGACTGTTGCGGTGTTCCGTGGTCGCTTCGGGGAACTGGTACAGATGTACAGACTTTGTACAACGTGAGTATGAGACCGTAAATGACCTGGTACACGCGTTGCAGGAGGAACTTGATTACGGATACCTGGTATCGGTGGAGGACCTTGACAATATGAACGCTGCAGAGAATGATTGGTGCGTACTCTCGAATACATGGCCATCGTTCATCGCGTGGCTTGGAGCTAGGTGGTGGGCCAATGCGCCTAGAGAATACATCGAATCGTACATGTTGAAACAGTCTAAGGACGGAATCTCAAGTGGTGAACCTGGGGCTATAATGGTTGTATCCGAATACACAGGGTCCGCGAAAGGTGCGGTGTGCGCGATACACACCCTGAGCAAGAATCGCGTGCATACTGCCCCGGTGCTGCTAACGCGAAACCGATACCTGTGTCCGTTCTCTAAACGCTTGTACGCGGACCCGATTGATATGATAAGACGCATCAATAGCTCCGTGACACGAGTTCGGTTGCTTAACAAACCGCCCAATGCACCCGTTGCACCATCCAGCGCGTTTTCCGTTTCGCATGTAGCCAGCGAAATGGCACAAATGTCCACGATACTAGGCAACGCTTGGTTGGGAGTACAGACCGGATCTGAAGACTCGCAATGTATACATGAACAGGTGCAGGATTTGATCATGCCTGTATTTCTACTGCAGCAGAACCAACATTCGTTTCCTTGCGTTGCGATACATTATACAGATACGGACCGTCTCGGATATCTGTTTCACATAGTACCCGTGATCGGAGAGAAATTCGTGGTCACCTTCGATGAGGTCGGATTTAACATCGAACCCGGTGTTCATTTCCCTCATGTGCAAGATGCACTGAATTACCTGAAAAACGCGCATCAGCTAACGTTCGAATACCAATGCGCACCGAGCGATCATACTCAAGAAGGACATGTCGATTCAACTTCTCTGTTATGAATAAACAAAGTGTATCGGACTAACCGAACACTGCAACGTAACGGTAATCCAGCCGAACATACATAATCTGATACTCACGAACGAGAACGCGCGAGGTCGGTGAAAAACATTTACTAACCCTAACACGATCACGCGTGTTTCACGATAGAAAAAAAGGACGCTACTCAAAAACACGTACGCACTCCTCCGAGTACATACGCTTCGTATGTACTCGCAGCACTGCGTTGGGATCCAGTAACTGCTTTGTATATCATAACAGGGTGAACTGTGAGTGGTTCTTAAACACCACAAAAAGAAACGTGAGGACAGCGCGTCCTGGAACACAATATATTCAGCAACCAAACTATATAGTAAGAGAGCCGCCTTCATCCGTGTCTCCGTTTTTTGGCTTTTTACTCTCATTCTCGTTTCTGTAACAACATGACACACGCTCTGCCGGACTCGCGGTACCTGAGTCGGATCGAGAAGCTTATGCGTGACCACTTCGATGGGTTTCGGTTAGACTCGAGTTACCAACAGCTCTCAGTTAATCTCGTGTTCTACACGTGGGTTGCAGTCCAGGGCGTCGGCATCCCGGACGGTACGGTGCTGTTCAACGGAAAGGTCCTAGATTACGTGTCCCAGATCAAGCGACAAGCGATCATGTTGGAAGCTCAACGTATCCCAAGCGCAATCGTATACTCTCGGCTGAACCTTCCGGATCATGAAGAGAAGGCTCTCTTTGCGAACTTCCGCGGTGTTGGGAACCTCGTGCTGCTGTGCCTCGAGGACATGCCGCACTCGATACCGCCTAGCTCCTACTCGCAGAACTACGTGCCTGATTTGGAATTGCTGGACCACCTGCGTTTGGCGGTGATCAAACACGCTCCCGCTGTGCTGCACGAGTTGAGACGTAAGGCCCTACGGGAACGCAAGGAACAGTATGTCTCGTTCCTAAACGGGAATGGCGGGAACGCAATCATGTACGCAGACATGGACATAGAGTTTACCGCCGACAGGGTGCCCGTGGTGTTCGCAAAGGACGGAATGTGCTCGTACCCGGACCTGAGCGCAGTCTTCACTGCCGAGAACTATCCTACCGAGAACCTAAGTCCCGAGCTCGTGAAGACGATGGAGAACCACAGCGGAGTGTTCCTGAGGGGTTGGAAAACCGTATCAGAGTACGTTTTGAGCGGCAAAGCGTTTGAAGTGGCCATTGCGATCGCAAGGGCGCTGGGGAGAACGTACGTTCCTTGCATTGCTCGTGGAGAGAACAGTATGCTGCTGGTCGCGTACTCTTCTATACCCATGTTCAGTAAGCTGGTCCATGATGATGATATAATCGTGGACCTACACAGGAACGATACGGAGTTCTGGCAAGAGAACCACACTCTAATATACTTGCAGCTGCTACCTTACATGAAACACAGGGGCGATAGGACTTGGGTAAAGCCCGATGATCCGGATTTGTGAGGAGCCGGGTTGGGACAAATGAGATATTATTACCAACCTATGTACGTGTATGAGTGCTGTAAAGGAAATGTCTATGAGTACTGGTCCTGTTATGAAAATGACTCGTTCCTAACATAATCTACCCATACACCCACAACCCAAGAACGAGAGTGTTCCGCTATACTGTACGTTTCTTTTCCCTGTGATCATATGATTCTGTGTGTGAACATATTGAAATAAAAAGTCACCATAATGGTACACGTTTGTACGTTGCTTTATTTCCATTATAGTCCTTATACATTCTCATCTAATCCGAAAGACCCACTGTCTAATCATCGTGCTCAAGAATGCGGAGACTCAACTAACTGACTTGGACATGATCGACCAATCTTACTGCTACCATAACATATGTAAAGTCTTCGATACCCAGAATGTGACATACAGGGTTACCTTAATGAACCAGAATGAGGTCTACAAATACAAAGGTGACTGTATGAACATTACACTGGTTCGCTATTACGGGAAAGGTAAACCGACCGTATCAGTCTATTCTGTGGTTTTTGAGTGGGCATCTACGAGCATCCGTTCATTGCTAACCGCTAAATCATGCACACGTTACCGGTGCGGATCTCGGATACTGAAAGAATGCGCATCTGGACGGTATATGAATGACACCAGCATACCTTTGCTCAAGAGGCCATTCTACGCTGCGTGTCCATTGGACTGTACCGGTTACAACAGAACCACGGGCGCTAAAGTACATTCGTTAGGTCTCAGTATACTGAATCCTAACGAGCGTATGTTGATGGATCCTACTGATGTTAATGTTCTACCTTTGTATCGAGAGAAGCTTGGAGAGATGGTTTAGGTCCACTCTATGTGTCTAAACATTTCCTTATACACAATATTTAACTGTGACCAATGGAAAATATATGTGTATCTGAGTTACCTGATCCATGCCGTTGTTGTTACCGTGTTACCTGATTACTCTCGTATAGCTGTACCCAAACCCAAGATCACTTGTGTGGCCCTAGTATCATGATGTATGTTCGTTTCATGTAATCGTATGATTCTGTAAGAATGCTTTGTTGCCTTATTCAGTACTATCTACTATTGTTTGTGAGCTGTACAATGTGTACGTTTGTTTATAATCATATGATCCTATGTGAGCATGCTTCGTTGTCCTATTCGTTACTATGTGCTATTGTTTCACTCTGTACAACGTGTATACCTATGGTTTCATACACACGTATGCTCCTGTATGGAAATATGTTTGTAGCGATATCGTTATTATCATATAACACATTGAAATAAACTTGATCACAATGGCACATGTGTTGTATGTTACTTTATTTGCAATATGCTCGTTCTTCTTCATTACACAACCCTAAACCAAAGCTCAGCCTTTAATCAGAGTCATCGAGGTAGACCACTTCGGTTCTAGATCTGCGACTCCACAACCACCAAGGTTGCCTTCTCCTGCTCAACCCGAAACCAAAGCTCGTCTTTTAATCAGAGTCGTCGAGGTAGACCACTTCGGTTCCAGATCTGCGATTCCAGAACCCAGAAGGTATCACCCGTCTCCTGTTACGTCTGCGGAGGCTCCTTTCGCGATTCGAATGTGGTTCGAGCCACACTCCAAGTGTAGATTCGTCTTGTACCTCTCGATCTGATCTAGATGTACAACAGGCACATACCCGTGCGGTATTTGGTTTTACGGTCATCTTGGGTACGTTTCTCTTGTACCTCTGCCAATAATCGGGTTTAGAGTCTATGGGTTCATGAGTTAAGGTTTGTACTTGTCTGTTCGGTCTGTTCTCTGTTGACTCTTCCTGATCTTCAGTTGAACGCGGAGCCGGAGCAGATGCAATCTCTACATCCAAGAGGGGGTAAAACAGGTTCATGTCACCAGATCTCACATTTCTTGTAGCCATGATGTTACCTATAGCATCTCCAGAGTAAAAGTGACAACTGACTCTCCGCTTGCACAACAGATAAATAGATAAGTTCAAGCACCCGTTCCCTTCCCCTTCGCTCTCTCGCGCGTGCCCCCGCTTTTAGAATTAAGACTTGGATAGACGCTCGGGATCTGGACTCGTGAGGCGCCGAGTTGGACCGATTACAAGTTACCACATTATGAACGTGTGTGCTGTATATGAAAACAATGTCTATGGTTACCGGTCCTGGTATGACAATACGATTCTTTCCCAATGCAATGTACCTTCCCCAACGCTCGGTCACAGTCCCACTCAAGCGTGGTCACCCAGTACCCGTGTAGTTTCAATAAATGACATCCTGTGATACGTTGGTGTGACATCGTTCCGCGCTATGCTGTACTTTGTTCTATGCGATCATATGCTTCTGTGAACATACTGAAATAAACAGTCACCACAGTGGTACACGGCTGTACGTTGCTTTATTGACACTACAATTCCCCTTTCATTCACATGCAACCCCGAAAAGAGAAGCTCTATACAGCACGAAGCGGACCACTCTCAGCAGGTGCAAATGCTGTTAACCCATCATCTCTGCCTCTGTGTACGTATCTCGTGTATACGGAGCTTGTTACGTTTAAGATGTGTTGTATTTATGAAGCCAACGGTACCCAGCCCTTCTCGGCTGATACACAAAATAAGGAATCTCGTTGGACACTGCTACATTATAAGCAGTACAGATATTCCCTGTCTTGTAAGCCATGGGGTCATTTGCAAGGAAGTCAACCGCGTTGGCTGCGCGCATGTTATCCTCGCGCATCGTCGGAGGCAAGGAGGCCGTGACGCGGTACATGCTGGACAAGTTTCAGTACACGATTCCCGAAGACTATATCACGCTAACGCCCGATATAATAATGTACACCTGGGTTAGCGTATTCGGTCGTCCCATGCCAGCGGGGAGACCCGGAGAGAGACACAACTATGTGGCCAGTATAACGCATCAAGCACGGACGATGCGAGACTACGTACATGTTCTATTTTATTCTAGGTGGAACATGACCAACGAGGAAGAGATGCTCGGTCAGGTCCGAGGGGAAAATCTAATTCCCGTGTGTCTCGAAGATCTACCCGATCTGTATCCACCGGATGGGTATAACTGGGTGGTGGAGGAATATAACAGAGTCTACTATATGGACTATCTGAGGCAGCTCGCCATGTACGAGGCCCCTAGGTTCAGAGACGTGGTGAGAGCCAAGTGCAGCGCGGAGCGCGCCTCCGTTTTGACTGGTAACGCGCTGATGTATGTGGACATGGATATCCGGTTTTACAACCCACCCCGGGAGTGGATCTCCCCTGAGGGCATGCTCACGTTTATGGACGTACAGGACATGGACATTGTGCGCATGGTCAGGCAGAATGATAGGGACTTGTACTCTTTGGACACGAGGGTGATAGAGCGGGCAGGCATCCAGGAAGAAAACTGTATGGTAATGGTCGGGTATGAATATGCTAAGCTGTTCCAGCGTCGCATTTCCGGACCCATGGTGCGATTCAACGTTCTGAGGGGACGCGATACTGGGATAAACGCGATCATGTGTTTCTACCAACAGGCCTCTTGTATCTCACACGGGAAGCACTGGACCCACGGCTGGTGGGCCGCGGTGGATGAATATGTAGTGTAATGTGGTTGTCCATATACGTGCTAAAGTACATGCAATAAAGATCACAACTGTAACTCTCTGTGTTGTTTCTCACTCTTCTGGTGTCCGAAACGGGAATCGAGCCCGAGCCCCCTTCGCTCTCTCGCGCGTGCCCCCCTTTTAGAATTGGATTTTAAAAACGCCCCCTAGAGGGCTCACGTTACGTATGTGTGCTCGGATGAGAATGTCTTGAGCGTTAACCCTCCCGCTATCTCGATCTTCGTTCATCTCCTCCGTGTGTACCACGCGCACGCGCTCACACGCACGAAGGGCAGTACGGAAGCGCGCAGCTCCTGCACACGTACTTGCTGCAGCCTCGGCACGTGGTGAAGGTTTTGCTGTCTTTTTTAGCGGGGCATATCTGACACCGCTTCCTCTTGCTGGCTTGGGGTTTCTGCTGCTGCTGGAGCGGTTCGGTTCTGTCACGTGACCCAGTTTCAGAGGGGTCCTCTCGCGAAGGCGGTTGTGGATGAGGATGAGCACGAGAATGCGGACGAGACTCGCACCGAGCCCCGCTCGCGTTCGCGTTCGCGCTCGCAGCGGTTCTCACGCATCGGACCAGCGCGAGCGAGGCCTCGGAGCGGGGCAGCCCGCGTCTTTTCTCTATAAGAGGGGCCACGAGCGCTTTACCCAGCTGCTCGAGGAAGAACCTGCGCTTGTTGCGATGCCCGGACAGCCAGCCCGGGTTCGTTTCTCGCCATATCACGTAAGCGTTGTACGCGGACACGTCGAGTATGTTGTGGAACACGGCCACGGGCCAGCGGGAGGTCATCCTCCTGCAACTGTAGGTGGCCACCAGCTTGTCCAGGTTGTCGACTCCTCCCTTGGTCGCGTTGTACTTGAGCACCAGCTCGGGTTTGCGATCGGGGCGCTCGCTGAGTCCGCTCGCGGTGAACGATGAAGCTGCCGCTGAGGATGATGGTCCTGCGGTTCGAGAGCGCCACGGTAGCGTAGTCATCACCAGCACGTTCTTGTTTTTCTTCGGTACGTACGAGACCAGCGTGGTGGTTCTGTTTCCTCCCGGTCCCGGTCCGGTAGCGAACGCGAACTCGGAGGAGAATGCGGCTCTACCTTTAGCGGAGATGAGCGCGGTAGGGAGCTCGGGTCTGTTCTTCCTAACGGTTCCGAGCATGGTCAGGTTCGCGTCTAGGAGCCGCTGGCCGAGCTCGTAGGACGTGAAGAAGTTGTCGCAGGTCACGTTGCGCGGTCCGAGGAGGTCGGCCGTTAGATCCAGTACCACGCGCGTGCCTTGGTTTTTTTCGGGACGCGCGCGGGTCGCTGCTGAAGACGATAGACTAGTAGACTCTCCGGTGGTGGTAGTAGTGTTACAGGGTTTATTATCTTTCCCCAGGTAGACCTGCATCTTCCACGCGTAGCTGGATTTGGCATCGCACAGAACCCAAGACTTGATCCCGTATTTGGCCGGTTTGCTGGGCATGTATTGTCTGAAGGGGCAGCGACCTGGAGAGGAAACGTGAGGAGAGGAGAGGAGAGGAGAGGAGAGGGGATTTTTAGCTTAGGACAAATAATAGAGAAGCTGACACACGCACGCACCCACGCACGCTCGTAAATGTAACTGCCAACGCTCTCTATAATATTATATTAGACTTGTGAACGGTGCTGTGCGTTTATGTATTTCGCGTTCCTTCTTTCTCGTAACACACATAAAAGAAAAAAAAAACCACCTAAACAACCGATACAAGCTAATAAACGGGCCACGCGATTAGCGCGATACCACCACCACGTACCTCTGAAGGGGACCAGCTGTTCGTCCACGGTGACATCGGGTCCGGGGTTGTACATGTAGGGCAGCCTGTCGGCCCACCTGTCCCAGAGTTCTCTCACCGCGGCGAGCTTATCCGAGGATCTCCTCTGCGCCCTCGTCTCGCGGTCGTCGAAGCGCAGCAGCGTAGAGTACGCGTAGAACGCTTTCAGTGGCATGGTCGCTCGGAATATCGAGCGTCCGCTCTCCGCGTCCCACAGGCTCGCCGCGGCCTCTCCCCGGGACCTGTACACGCCCGCGAGGATGAGGAGGCCCGCGTAAGCGCGCAGCTCCGCTTCGCCCATGCCCGCTTTCCACCACGGGTTGCGCAGACCGTAGCTCGTGCGCTCGGCATGCAGGTTCGTCATCTCCAAGACGAGCGCACGGATCGCGCGCGTAAAGAAGAGCTCGAACGCGGACGGTATGTCGCTCACCAGGGAAAGCGCGTACGGGGTGGGTCCGGGCGGCGGGGGATTGGGGGTGCGAGTACGAGAAGCATGATGATTATTATTATTATTATGATGATGAGGAATATGAGGGGCAGCGGTCGCTGAAGAGACATCGCGCGGAGCGGTGCGCGTCCAGGTGAAAGCTCCGTTTTTGGACGCGAGGTCGCTCCTGGGTAGTGGTTGCGTGCGCGATGGTTCTTCTTCTTCTTCTTCTTCTTCTTCTTCTTCTTCTTCTTCTTCTTCTTCTTCTTCTTGTCTTCTTCGTTGTCTTCTTCGTCTTCTTCTTCGTCTTCTTCTTCTCCGTTGTCTTCTTCGCCACCACCTATTTGCTGCAGTTCGCACTCTTCGCGGTCCTCGTAATCGTACTCGCTGTCCGAGTGGGATCCGTTACCGCTAGCCTCGTTGCGCGCCTGCGCGGGATTCTCCATGGTTACGGTCTGTGGCTTCGATGACCTTTGCGTGAACCCGCGTGTCCGTTAATAATAGGGTTACGCGCTCGGGGTTGAGGGTCAGCCTGACCCGCGTGGGGCTTTGTTCGCTTATATATCACCCGGGTCAGCCTGACCCTAAAGGGCTTCGTTCGCTTTATATCACGCGGGTCAGCCTGACCCTCAACCCCGAGCGCTCGTAATAATGTCATCAAATGTAATGCGAACGGTTTTGTAGTGCGGCCGGGTCAGGATGACCCCCCATGGCAGGCCAGGTTACAGTAAACCGTATGAGCGTATCCTGTGAACGGTTTTTTTTTGTTAGCGCGGCCGGGTCAGGGTGACCCATGGCAGGCCAGGTTACGGTAGACCGTATGAGCGTATCCTCTCGTAGCGTGTAAAGCGTATGATCGTATCCTGTGAACGGTTTTTTTTGGTTAGCGCGGCCGGGTCAGGGTGACCCATGGCAGGCTAGGTTACGGTAAACCGTATGAGCGTATCCTCTCGTAGCGTACGCGAGAGGGAAAGGGTGCTCGAGGGTCTATCTGACCCGATAGAAGACAAGTCTTGTTTTTGTGTTGTTTTTGTTTTGTTACTCGCCGGTCTTGTACTCCGCGGGTCAGGTTGACCCCCGTGTCTCTCTGTTGTTGCTGCTGCGGGTCACGGTGACCCAGACGGACACGCGTTTGGCTCTCTCTCTCTCTCTCTCTCTCTCTCTCTCTCTCTCTCTCTCTCTCTCTCTCTCTCTCTCTCTCTCTCTCTCTCTCTCTCTCTCTCTCTCTCTCTCGGGTCACCCTGACCCTCCGAGGCAGGCCTACAACATCAGCTACCGCTCTCTTTACTATTCTCTTTACTATTCTCTTTACTATTCTCTCTACTATTCCCGTTACTATTCTCTCTACTTCTCTCTACCTCTCTCTGCCTCTCTCGCTCGCTCACGGACCACTCTACGCTCTCCAATCTGTACTTTTCCCCAACAACTCGTATTCGTTCATGACACGTAAGCGAGAGAAACAGCGGCCTCCCGCGGGGTCACACGGACCCGGAAGGGTAGCGCGAGGGTTAACAACTCTGAAGACACTACCAGCCATGTCTTCCTTCTCTTTTCACGTAGACGCTCCGACAGACAGTGCTTTCAGTTTGCTGCATGCATGGACACAGAACTGCGGTACAGCACACAGTAACGATGAAATGTGTGCTGTTCTCACATTCTTCCTCTGTATGTACACATAAACAAGAAGGCAGGGAAATATAAAAGGAATTTATTTTATTGTTTGGGTACATTATTGTTCAGTGTACATGCTCACATCTGAACCAAACTTTGCGTACTTGATAACTCTCTGACCCCCAGACATCTACACGTCAATACCGATTTATATTCATAGCGGCAAGTGCTATGTAGCTCCACATAGGGGACACAGGAAGTGACATATAGCACCTTCATGCGGCGACATAACCGCGTAGGAAATTCACAGCCGCACCGGCAGAGCTCCAGAATATGCAACTCGGCCGGCTCACACGCGGACGCGCTTACAAGTGCGAGGGCCCGCCCAACGCTGCTTGCAGCTTTAATATATATATATTTTTTATTTTCTGCAAAGTAGGCCCAAATGACATGGCCTAAACATACTCGAAAACTCACCAAAATTTGCAAACATGTCAGAACCGGTGAAAAATTTCGTATTCTACAAGTTTCGCACATGGGCGTGGCAAAATGACTCGCTAGCGCCACCTACAAAATTGGAAAAGATTAGCCCCTTGTTCACGTTCAACCTACATGTACGAAATTTTCTGGGGACATGTATCGTATCAAGACGCACAAAAAAGCCTCAAGAACCCATAGCCTAAAGTAAACAGGAAGTCGGCCATTTTGAATTTTATGGCCATTTTTGGATGATTTACACACTTCGTACTTTAACGAACTCCTCCTAGGGATGTAGTCGGATCGACGTCAAATTTGTGCTGTGCCTTCTAAAGGCATTGACGATGAAAAGTTGTGCTATTTGCGAGTTTTCGTCAATGGGCGTGTCCGTGGCGTCGATGATTCGCCATGAAACAGGAAGTTGTTGTAACTTCAGTGTACATGCTCACATCTGGACCAAACTTTACGTGCTTGATAACTCTCCCACCCCGTTATGGAGGACCGATCCTGACACAGCCAGAAATAAATACAGAAATAAATAAATGCTCAATAAATAAATAAGCATCCAATTAAATACACAAAAATAAAGTAAATAAATAAATGTAGGTAGTAATTAAATTATACAAGGAGACATAAATGTTTATATTTTAATTAGTGCCTTTACTTATTCACCTTTGTTATAATTACCTTATTGTTTATTCAACTTTATTTATTACTAATTTTTTTAATGTATTTATTTATGTGTGTGTTTTAATATTTTTGTCTGTTTTATTCTTCCTTTGTATTTATTTACCTTATTTATTTTCAGCCATGGTATTTATTTCTGCCTATCTTTTTTAAATTTTTGTATGCATTTCTGCCTCATTATGCAAATGAGGAGGGGCTGTGTCTCAAGGGGTCATCTTCTCTGCTATTGGTGGACCAGTCAGACAGGAGAGCTCTAGGCCTACTCTGCCTGCAGACATCAACGATCTTGCCCCTCACACAGTCAGATGGCTTCCTTCAGTGCGCTGAGGTGTTTAACAACTCTGAAGACAATACTACCAGCAATGTCTTCCTTCTCTTTTCACGTAGACGCTCCGACAGACAGTGCTTTCAGTTTGCTGCATGCATGGACACAGAACTGTGGTATAGGGAGAAGCACACGGTCAGCTGGCTGCCGCTAAATCTGGAGTGCACTCGTATTCAATTCTGTATGGTAAATTCAGTTTTAACGGAGCAGAGCGAGCTGACAGGCAGAGTTAGAGACTTTTTCTGTCCGTTTCTCTCTTTACAAAGACGCACGTTGCAGTCAGAGTCTTCTCTGAAGAGGGCAATGAAGTCTCAGTAGTACCCGATGCGAGCACCACATACAACACAATTTATCAAATTACACAACGGATATACAGTATGAAAATAAGATTGATTGGATTATACTCACAGGAAGTATAAAACCTGTTACATGCGTCTATTAAAAGTAAAGTAACACAAAAATGTCAGGGAAATTACTTTACTTAGATTTAAGTACTGCAGTTGTACATTTGAAATACCTTCCTACCTTTCTGATAGGAAGCCTTCTTGAGGTGGTATAAAACATTTCTTCTTATATTCTGATTTGAGTTGTGGACAACTATGACCACATGAATTAAAAAAATTAAACATTTCACTGCCCAAGTCAGCTATAACACAAGTCTTGTTCATCATACTACATGCTGAACAGTATTTGTGGACAGGATTTATTATGCATTTCTTCTTCTTTGTTGCATGATTTAGAATAATAAGGTGAGAAATGGGTCTATTCTGAGTTCATCCTGCACTGCAGCAGCTAATAAAGTCCATTTAATCCCAAAAACGCTTTTCTTTTAGGCAGGCTGGAGCAGAAAACAACTCACCTTTCTCAAGTTGTACAGTAATGTCACATGTGTATGAAGGTGGATCAAACAAGCTAATCTTAAATGTCAAAGTAGAGAGGAGCCTAGTAGGCCTATTTATTTTCATTCATTACACAATATGAATAAGCTATGCAGACAGTTGTAAAGAAAGAACATCTTTTTCTTCTGTTCTCTACTTGTTATAGTTACACAGTATTAGGGGTGTGGGCTGTATTAAAAGTATCCACTGTTCTCCCATGCTCTAACACACAGTAACGATGAAATGTGTGCTGTTCTCACATTCTTCCTCTGTATGTACACATAAACAACAAGGCAAGGAATTTATTTTATTGTTTGGGTACATTATTGTTCAGTGTACATGTCACATCTGAAACAAACTTTACGTGCTTGATAACTCTCCCACCCCGCAGACATCTACACGCCAATACCGATTTATATTCATAGCGGCAAGTGCTATGTAGCTCCACATAGGGGACACAGGAAGTGACATATAGCACATTCATGCGGCGTCGGAACCGCGTAGGAAATTCACAGCCGCACCGGCAGAGCTCCAGAATGTGCAACTCGGCCGGCTCACGCGCGGACGCGCTTACAAGTGCGAGGGCCCGCCCAACGCTGCTTGCAGCTTTAATTTATTTTTTTTTTTTTTTTTTTTTCTGCAAAGTAGGCCCAAATGACATGGCCTAAACATACTCGAAAACTCACCAAAATTTGCAAACATGTCAGAACCGGTGAAAAATTTCGTATTCTACAAGTTTCGCACATGGGCGTGGCAAAATGACTCGCTAGCGCCACCTAGAAAATTGGAAAAATGATTAGCCCTCGTTCACGTTCAACCTACATGTACGAAATTTTCTGGGGACATGTATCGTATCAAGACGCACAAAAAAGCCTCAAGAACCCATAGCCTAAAGTCAACAGGAAGTCGGCCATTTTGAATTTTATGGCCATTTTTGGATGATTTACACACTTCGTACTTTAACGAACTCCTCCTAGGGATTTAGTCGGATCGACGTCAAATTTCTGCTGTGCCTTCTAAAGGCATTGACGATGAAAAGTTGTGCTATTTGCGCGTTTTCGTCAATGGGCGTGTCCGTGGCGTCGATGATTCGCAATGAAACAGGAAGTTGTTGTAACTTCAGTGTACATGCTCACATCTGGACCAAACTGTACATGTAGGATGAGAGTCCCGCCCTGAACACATGTACATGCCGACATTCACCCACAGTCATAGCGCCACCTGCTGGCAACAGAAAGTGACCTTTAACGAAGCAGCCCCCGCCGCACGTTTCACCTACGTGCACGAATTTTCTGTGGTACGTGTATCTTGTCCAGACGCACAAAAAAGTCTCTTGGAGCCATAGCCTAAACCCAACAGGAAGTCGGCCATTTTGAATTTTACGTCAAATTTTGGATGATTTACACACTTCGTACTTTAACGAACTCCTCCTAGGGATTTAGTCCGACCGACCTCAAATTTGTGCTGTGCCTTCTAAAGGCATTGAAGATGAAAAGTTGTGCTATTTGCAAGTTTTCGTCAATGGGCGTGTCCGTGGCGTGGCGTCAAAGATCAGCTCTTCGCCATGACACGGAAGTTGTCGTAACTTCAGTGTACATGCTCACATCTGAAACAAACTTTACGTGCTTGATAACTCTCCCACCCCGCAGACATCTACACGCCAATACCGATTTATATTCATAGCGGCAAGTGCTATGTAGCTCCACATAGGGGACACAGGTGACATATAACACCTTCATGCGGCGTCAGAACTGCGTTGCAAATTCACGCCGCACCGGCAGAGCTCCAGAATATGCAACTCGGCCGGCTCACACGCGGACGCGCTTACAAGTGCGAGGGCCCGCCCAACGCTGCTGCAGCTTTAATATATATATATATATATATATATGTATATATTTTTTTTTCTTCTGCAAAGTAGGCTCCATTGACGGGGCCTAAACATACTCGAAAACTCACCAAAATTTGCAAACATGTCAGAACTGGTGAAAAATTTCGTATTTTATGGGTTTCGTGCATGGGCGTGGCAAAATGACTCGCTAGCGGCACCTAGAAATTGGAAAACATTATCCCCTTGTTCACGTTTAACCTACATGTACGAATTTTCGGGGACATGTATCATATCAAGACGCTCAAAAAAGCCTCAAGAACCCATACCCTAAAGTCAACAGGAAGTCGGCCATTTGAATTTTACGGCCATTTTTGGATGATTTACACACTTCGTACTTTAACGAATTCCTCCTAGGGATTTAGTCTGACCGACCTCAAATTTCTGCTGTGCCTTCTAAAGGCATTGAAGATGAAAAATATATATAATCTTAGCAAATTCAATAGGGACCTCACACGTTCGTGCCCGGGCCCTATAATATAATCTTTACAGATTCAATAGGGACCTCGCACGGTCGTGCTCGGGCCCTAATTTAAGCTGCAAGCAGTGTTGGGCAGGCCCTCGCACTTGTAGCGTGTCTGGGTGTGAGCCAGCCGAGTTGCATATTCTGAAACTCTGCCGGTGAGGCTGTGAATTTGCTACGCGGTTCCGACGCCGCATGAAGGTGTTATATGTCACTTCCTGTGTCCCCTATGTGGAGCTACATAGCACTTGCCGCTATGAATATAAATCGGTATTGGCATGTAGATGTCTTCGGGGTGGGAGAGCTATCAAGCACGTAAAGTTTGGTTCAGATGTGAGCATGTACACTGAAGTTACAACAACTTCCTGTGTCGTGAGAGTTGATCTTTGATGCCACGCCACGGACACGCCCATTGACGAAAACTCGCAAATAGCACAAATTTTCATCGTCAATGCCTTTAGAAGGCACAGCAGAAATTTGACGTCGATCCGACTAAATCCCTAGGAGGAGTTTGTTAAAGTACGAAGTGTGTAAATCATCCAAAAATGGCCGTAAAATTCAAAATGGCCGACTTCCTGTTGACTTTAGGCTATGGGTTCTTGAGGCTTTTTTGTGCGTCTTGATATGATACATGTCCCCAGAAAATTTCGTGCATGTAGGTTGAACGTGAACGAGGGGCTAATTTTTTCCAATTTTCTAGGTGGCGCTAGCGAGTCATTTTGCCACGCCCATGTGCGAAACCCATAAAATACGAAATTTTTCACCAGTTTGACATGTGTGTAAAGTTTGGTGAGCTTTACAAATTCAATAGGGACATCACACGGTCGTGCTCTGGCCCTAAATATAATCTTTACAAATTCAATAGGGACCTCGCACGGTCGTGCTCGGGCCTTAACTAGTAGTAGTTGACTGGTTTTATTAGAAGTAAGAAAAGAGGACAAACTTAGACAAATGGAGGCCCACACATATTATTTCTCTGCAAAAGAGCTGACAGTGTGTCTGTCTCTGTAGGTTGTCCAGCGCTTGCAAAGGGAGGTGAGTGGTGACTGATGGTGCTTTCATGTGGTGTTGGAATAATCAGAATTTTTTTCCCTCCTTAAATCTTTATTGCAAAAAGAGAGAAAGTGTACATGGGACATAAAGAAGTATACAGAACTTTGATTAATGCAAAATCACATATTGTATATACATATTTTGCAAACATTAAATTTGTAATATGGTTGTAATGGTTAGTTTGCTGTCCATGTAGAGTGAAGTAGATGTCTGCATGCTGTTTATATGCTCTGGTGCTAATCCAACACATCTTTGTAGTAGCGTGTTGATTCCCACATTCTGACTTAAGAGCACATGAACACACACTGAAGTCAGAAGAACGACTTCACAACTCGGGAATGTGAATACACTGAACTGTTGCTTGCAATTAGCAACCTTCACGACTAAACTAACTTAGACACTGAACCGTTAAAAAATAAACTAATAGGGCCAAGCTGTTGCCTGGTGTGTCAGTCCTAACGCAGAAATCAATGTCGGACACCAAGTTCTAAGACTTTTATTCAACAATCAGTGTCAATTTCAACTGAGAAAAAAAATACAACTTATGACATCCCCACTGTACAAATTGCTTTAAAAAATCCTTGTGATTTTGTAAATGGGTACCAGAACAATGTCTATGCTGCACTAGTGATTCTTTAAAATTCCTCTTCACTGATCAATGCTCTCATAGACTTCAAATCTGTACTGGATACCATTCTCCTCCTGCAGCTCTTGTAGCACTCCTGGAGACCTGCAAGAGAAAGAAGCCTTACTTTAAAAGTTCCATTTGGTGCACGCACGCATGCGCACACGCACACACACACACACACACACACACACACACAGCAAAAGCTAACTTCTTTCCACCCAAGGAGCACAAGTTGAAAAATGTAGGATCAAATAATGTGTTTTTCCAACAAAAAAGATACAAGAGACATGTACAAGCATTATTTCATTTGTTTGAATTCAAAAAGTAAAGGGTTTTTTAATTATTTCTACTTCAACTGTTTTTTTAATAATTATCTAATTATTTATACTTTAAACTGCATGTCTATAATAAAGCAGTTCTTAGTTCTAAACATCAAAATAGTAGAAAATAATAGAATGAATGGTCTCCTCATTGCAGAAGAAGTATAGGCAGACTTGTCCATCATGCAGTACCATCAGGGAGACATTTGATTGGCCTCAATTTATTCTGCAGCATGACAACCACCCCAAACATACAGTGAAAGTCATATAGCACTGTCTTCAGCGTAATGGAGAAAAGGAGTCCTGGAAGTTCTCCAAGATGCTTGGGTCAACCTACTTTAGTTCCTTCAATAACTATGTGCAAGTTTACTAGAAGAACTGATGCTGTTTGAAGGTAAAGGGTGGTCATACTACATATTGATTTGATTTAGATTTTTCTTCTGTTGACTCACATTGTATTTAGTTAATTGATAACTAATCTATTAACATGTCTAATTTTAAAAGCATCCTTACTTCACAGCACTTTTCTACACACCACCACTGTATGAGACGTAGCTGTGATGTTAAAAAATAAATTGATTTCACAATCACTACAACTAAAAGAAAAACTGTAACAAGGTCATTTCAATTCAGCTTTTGTCTTTTTCAGTGAGCTTGGCCTTCACCTCCTTCTCAAGCCACATAATTAGGCTGCTGTAACATCTGTTCTGGTCCATGGTCCATTTTAGCAGCAAAGTTTAATGTCTACATTTGCGTCTCGTGAATTTTCCAAGTTCCAAAACAAATCCAAAAGCAAATTGATTAATTACATTGTAGTTAGGACAGTATTGGCCTTCCTAATATTATAAGGAACCTTTAGGGGCCAATGTTAACATTAAGTTGGGACTTTGCTGAGGAGCTCATCTTGTGTTGTAATGTCTGCAAAATGGTAACATTAGTAAAGATAAAGGAGTAATCCAGTGCCCTAACATCAGTAATGTTATACAAGTAGAATCTGGAATAACAAGTACACTAGCTAACATTAGACTCCATGGAATAATGTGTTGAGAATGTGTGCTGATCTTACTCTGGCAGTAGACGATATTTGTCTGGACTGATTTCTGGGAGGAATGTGTCACACTCAAACTGCTTCAGGATCCGTGTGACATACAGTCTCTTGGTCCCCGAGCTTTCCATCAACTCCTGGATAGACCAAAGCAACCAAAACTTAATTAAAGAAAGAGTTTAGCATGTCATTTCAGCTCACCCTGAAATGGTTCACCATGACCATCAATGATAGCTGTATGACAGTAAAATTAACCATTGGAAAATGTAGACATTAGGGCTGACCCCGAAAAGTCGAAGATTTGATGCTTGGATGGGAGGCGCCTGATTCAACTGTCAATCTCACAGTTGAAGCTTTGCAGAAAATTTTTGGCGATAAGGGGGCTCAACGTCTGATTTTTACATAGAACTACCAGTTTTCTTCCAATAAGTTTAAATATAGCCCATTACAATATACATTTCAACATACAATGCTGTAAATAAACATGTGAAAAGAAAGAAGCTTTTAATAAATGCTTTTAAAGTGCGTGAATGAATCATCAGTCAGTGCACATGTGTAGGCAGAACGTGTGTGTGTGTGTGTGCGTTGGCAGAAGAGAACAAGAACAATAAGTTACAGTGACTAATGATTAGAGACCGCAGCTCTGCAGCTTCTCAAGATTAAAGTGGAGCTGCCGTGTGTTCCATGCAGTACCTTGTAGAGAGAGCTGCCTCCTATAACCCAGACCTGGTCAGCCTGGCCTGCCAGCTCCGAGTCAACCAGCCTGAGAGCTGAGCTGAAGTCACCCACCACATGGTGTGCTCCTGTGAGGGGCGCTCTGGAGGAGAATTGGCATTTATATCTTGTCACTGAAAGCCCTGAGGCAAGTGGAGAGAAAAGCAATCTGAGACTGATTAGGGCCCGAGCACAACCTCTACCTCGACTTTTAACAAAGCAGCCCCCGCCGCACGTTTCACCTATGTGCACGAATTTTCTGTGGTACGTGTATCTTGTCCAGACGCACAAAAAAGCCTCTCGCGATGCCCTAAAACCAACAGGAAGTCGGCCATTTTGAATTTTACGTCAAATTTTGGATGATTTACACACTTCGTACTTTAACGAACTCCTCCTAGGGATTTAGTCCGACCGACTTCAAATTTGTGCTGTGCCTTCTAAAGGCATTGAAGATGAAAAGTTGTGCTATTTGCGAGTTTTCGTCAATGGGTGTGTCCGTGGCGTGGTGTCAAAGATCAAGTCTTCGCCATGACACAGGAAGTTGTTGTAACTTCAGTGTACATGCTCACATCTGAACCAAACTTTACGTGCTTGATAACTCTCCCACCCCGCTATGGAGGACCGATCCTGACACAGTCAGAAATAAATACAGAAATAAATAAATGCTCAACAAATAAATAAGCATCCAATTAAATACACAAAAAAATAAAGTAAATAAATAAATGTAGGTAGTAATTAAATTATACAAGGAGACATAAATGTATATATTTTAATTAGTGCCTTTACTTATTCACCTTTGTTATAACTACCTTATTTGTTTATTCAACTGTGTGTGTTTTAATATTTTTGTCTGTTTTATTCTTCCTTTGTATTTTTTTTACCTTATTTATTTTCACCCATGGTATTTATTTCTGCCTGTCCTTTTTAAATTTCTGTATGCATTTCTGCCTCATTATGCAAATGAGGAGGGGCTGTGTCTCAAGGGGTCATCTTCTCTGCTATTGGTGGACCAGTCAGACAGGAGAGCTCTAGGCCTACTCTGCCTGCAGACATCAACGATCTTGCCCCTCACACAGTCAGATGGCTTCCTTCAGTGCGCTGAGGTGTTTAACAACTCTGAAGACAATACTACCAGCCATGTCTTCCTTCTCTTTTCACGTAGACGCTCCGACAGACAGTGCTTTCAGTTTGCTGCATGCATGGACACAGAACTGCGGTATAGGGAGAAGCACACGGTCAGCTAGCTGCAGCTAAATCTGGAGTGCACTCGTATTCAATTCTGCATGGTAAATTCAGTTTTAACGGAGCAGAGCGAGCAGACAGGCAGAGTTAGAGACTTTTTCTGTCCGTTTCTCTCTTTACAAAGACGCATGCAGTCAGAGTCTTCTCTGAAGAGGGCAATGAAGTCTCAGTAGTACCCGATGCGAGCACCACATACAACACAATTTATCAAATTACACAACGGATATACAGTATGAAAATAAGATTGATTGGATTATACTCACAGGAAGTATAAAACCTGTTACATGCGTCTATTAAAAGTAAAGTAACACAAAAATGTCAGGGAAATTACTTTACTTAGATTTAAGTACTGCAGTTGTACATTTGAAATACCTTCCTAACTTTCTGATTGGAAGCCTTCTTGAGGTGGTTTTAAACATTTCTTCTTATATTCTGATTTGAGTTGTGGACAACTATGACCACATGAATTAAAAAAATTAAACATTTCACTGCCCAAGTCAGCTAAAACACAAGTCTTGTTCATCAGACTACATGCTGTACAGTATTTGTCTATAGATTTTGTCCCAGGATTATTATGCATTTCTTCTTCTTCGTTGCATGATTTAGAATAATAAGGTGAGAAATGGGTCTGTTCTGAGTTCATCCTGCACTGCAGCAGCTAATAAAGTCCATTTAATCCCAAAAACGCTTTTCTTTTAGGCAGGCTGGAGCAGAAAACAACTCACCTTTCTCAAGTTGTACAGTAATGTCACATGTGTATGAAGGTTGATCAAACAAGCTAATCTTAAATGTCAAAGTAGAGAGGAGCCTAGTAGGCCTATTTATTTTCATTCATTACACAATATGAATAAGCTATGCAGACAGTTGTAAAGAAAGAACATCTTTTTCTTCTGTTCTCTACTTGTTATAGTTACACAGTATTAGGGGTGTGGGCTGTATTAAAAGTATCCACTGTTCTCCCATGCTCTAACACACAGTAACGATGAAATGTGTACTGTTCTCACATTCTTCCTCTGTATGTACACATAAACAACAAGGCAGGGAAATATAAATGGAATTTATTTTATTGTTTGGGTACATTATTGTTCAGTGTACATGCTCACATCTGAAACAAACTTTACGTGCTTGATAACTGTCTCATCCCGCAGACATCTACACACCAATACCGATTTATATTCATAGCGGCAAGTGCTATGTAGCTCCACATAGGGGACACAGGAAGGGACATATAGCACCTTCATGCGGCGTCTGAACCGCGTAGCAAATTCACAGCCGCACCGGCAGAGCTCCAGAATGTGCAACTCGGCCGGCTCACACCCGGACGCGCTACAAGTGCGAGGGCCCGGCCAACGCTGCTTGCAGCTTTAATTATATTTTGGGTTCCTACTAGAAAATGTTTACATGCTTTAGTATTCTAAAAACACATTATATATTTTTCTCATTGTTGTACTCAAGGCCGGTCTTGGTATCAGGTCTTAAGACCACTTTGATGGTCTTGATCACGTCTCAGACTCGACCGCATTTGTACTCGGTCTTGTCTCAGTCTCGGACATTGAGGACTCAGGATTTTATTTCAAGACCAGTCAAGACAATAACTTTGGTAATATCAATAAAATTGCTTTTGCATTGTCTGATTTATTTGTTAACATCCTAACTTTTATTGGATCTAGAACGTATTGCTTCAAATACAACCAATAACCCTAATTAAAAATGTGTTGTTCCCGTTAACGACTATCACAATGGTAAGCATGGAAAAGGAGTGTTGAATAAAGATGTTTAAGTTGATTTCAGCTCTTAGTGTTTGTATGTGGGTGGGTCTACCTATGATCTCGTTTCCACATTTTATTGTGCGTCATGTAATGCGGGAACTGGTCTTGGTTTTGACTCAGTCTTGCCCACCCTTGGTCTTGGTCTCAGCCCCTAAAAGCATTGGTCTTGTCTCAGTCTTGATAAACTCTTGTCTTGGTCTTGACTTGGTCTCGGTTTGAGGGACTGTCAAACCTTGACTGTCCATTTCTGCAGTACCTCTATTCACCCGCTGTCTGAACATGTCGTTTGAGCTCCTGTCTCCTAAAGACCTGCCTCCCCAAAAGCCTACTTTCTTCTGATTAGCCAACTTCTGGAAGTCTGTTGAAACAAGTGTGGAGATGGGCTGGCTGTGCAGACTAGGCAGCAACAAGCCTGCAATGCCCAGGTGGGAACCTCCAGGTCTGAAATGTGAGGCTATGATGCCATTTTAACTATAGCCATTGTGTTTTGTTTTGGAAAGCCCTTTATGTCCGATGCTTGGCAAGTGCTTTTCTTATGAATTATAGTTTAACCACTACTGCCTAACACCAAAAACTGAATAGCCTTGACACAAATAATAGCATATAATTTTGCCTACTATAAAATCCCATCATTCTGTTGAACCTTAGCTTTCTAAAATCACTGTGGTCAGTGTTAAACTTCACAGCAAACTTGGTGTATTGATATGAAAGTGTAATACGGTCAAAAATCTGGGTCTACTTCATAGGTGTGCAAATATCAAAAACTAATAGATATTCTAAAGGGGGGGGGGGGGGGGTGGTAGCATTCCTCTTATAAAGGCTCATAGACTTCAATCAATCAGTAAATAACTTACATTACAGTATTACGTTACAAGTCGCTGACACAGTGGGTATTTTACAACCAGGGACCAGGTAAAGTAACAGTGAGCAAACAGAGTGCAGATGTTCCTTACGAAGCTGGCTTGGGCTGCAACTAACGACTATTTTGATAGTCGATTATTCTATTGAATGTTATTGAAATGGATACTCAACTATTCAGATTATGAATCACAAAATTACACAATGTCTCCGATTTAGCCATCAGCTTTTAAATTAACAGAGCAGCTTACACCTCGGTACTGCAACACAACGGGACAAACTGACACTATATTTCCACAAAAAAAAGGAATAACTTCAGCTGTCACATCTGCTGAATTTACAAGAGGGGACCAACTAACGATTTTGTAGTAGACAGCGTTTTAACACAAAGTTTCTATAGACGCCCCTAACTCAAACATCTCACATATCTTTTTTTTAAGAGTCTGGGGCGGATTTGCCGCCACCTCACACACAGACAGAAGAACTCTTTATAAAGTAACAAAAACATTGTCCGGTTTGAAATGAAAACAGTCTCTTCACTCCTGGTTTCAATGGTAAACAACCAAGAATGACAACTACCAACAAACACACTAGATTCTAAGGAGACACGTTTTAATCAACATAAATCATAAAGTAACATTTGTATTTCAAATAAATGGCAAATTAGTATTTTATTTTAACAAAAGTCCCTTCACCCTCATGTGCAGAGGTTTATTTATTGCCTCAAAGTCCACTGGAAGCCTCTCAGCGTTTCAGCAGTGCAGTGTGCAGCCTGCAGCGTTTCAGCAGCGCAGTGTGCAGCCTGCAGCTTAGCAGAAGGGAGTTACAAACTCAATTTCACTCCATAACCTGTTTTGTGACAAAATAAATCTACCTACCTACCTATAAAACTGCAGACATATAAAGGAAGAGAGAAAGAATTTGTAGCTTTGGCAATATTATTGTTTTACATTAAATGGCAATAAAGCTGAATTAAATTGATAGACAAATGTAGATGTATGTCTGAAGAGAAAAACAAGTTGAGCTGATTACTGGACGCAACGTAAGGTGGAAAATTAAGTAGAATTAAAGCTGCAAGCAGCGTTGGGCGGGCCCTCGCACTTCTAAGGGTGTGAGCCGGCCGAGTTGCACATTCTGGAGCTCTGCCGGTGCGGCTGTGAATTTGCTACGCAGTTCCGACGCCGCATGAAGGTGCTATATGTCACTTCCTGTGTCCCCTATGTGGAGCTACATAGCACTTGCCGCTATGAATATAAATCGGTATTGGTGTGTAGATGTCTGCGGGGTGGGAGAGTTATCAAGCACGTAAAGTTTGTTTCAGATGTGAGCATGTACACTGAACAATAATGTACCCAAACAATAAAATAAATTCCTTTTATATTTCCCTGCCTTGTTGTTTATGTGTACATACAGAGGAAGAATGTGAGAACAGCACACATTTCATCGTTACTGTGTGTTAGAGCATGGGAGAACAGTGGATACTTTAAATATAGCCCACACCCCTAATACTGTGTAACTATAACAAGTAGAGAACAGAAGAAAAAGATGTTCTTTCTTTACAACTGTCTGCATAGCTTATTCATATTGTGTAATGAATGAAAATAAATAGGCCTACTAGGCTCCTCTCTACTTTGACATTTAAGATTAGTTTGTTTAATCCACCTTCATACACATGTGACATTACTGTACAACTTGAGAAAGGTGAGTTGTTTTCTGCTCCAGCCTGCCTAAAAGAAAAGCGTTTTTGGGATTAAATGGACTTTATTAGCTGCTGCAGTGCAGGATGAACTCAGAATAGACCCATTCCTCACCTTATTATTCTAAATCATGCAACGAAGAAGAAGAAATGCATAATAAATCCTGGGACAAAATCTGTCCACAAATACTGTACAGCATGTAGTCTGATGAACAAGACTTGTGTTATAGCTGACTTGGGCAGTGAAATGTTTTTTTAATTCATGTGGTCATAGTTGTCCACAACTCAAATCAGAATATAAGAAGAAATGTTTTATACCACCTCAAGAAGGCTTCCTATCAGAAAGGTAGGAAGGTATTTCAAATGTACAACTGCAGTACTTAAATCTAAGTAAAGTAATTTCCCTGACATTTTTGTGTTACTTTACTTTTAATAGACGCATGTAACAGGTTTTATACTTCCTGTGAGTATAATCCAATCAATCTTATTTTCATACTGTATATCCGTTGTGTAATTTGATAAATTGTGTTGTATGTGGTGCTCGCATCGTGTACTACTGAGACTTCATTGCCCTCTTCAGAGAAGACTGACTGCAACATGCGTCTTTGTAAAGAGAGAAACGGACAGAAAAAGTCTCTAACTCTGCCTGTCAGCTCGCTCTGCTCCGTTAAAACTGAATTTACCATACAGAATTGAATACGAGTGCACTCCAGATTTAGCTGCAGCTAGCTGATCGTGTGCTTCTCCCTATTCCGCAGTTCTGTGTCCATGCATGCAGCAAACTGAAAGCACTGTCTGTCGGAGTGTCTACGTGAAAAGAGAAGGAAGACATGGCTGGTAGTATTGTCTTCAGAGTTGTTAAACACCTCAGCGCACTGAAGGAAGCCTTCTGACTGTATGAGGGGCAAGATCGTTGATGTCTGCAGGCAGAGTAGGCCTAGAGCTCTCCTGTCTGACTGGTCCACCAATAGTAGAGATGACCCCTTGAGACACAGCCCCTCCTCATTTGCATAATGAGGCAGAAATGCATATAGAAATTTAAAAAGGACAGGCAGAAATAAATACCATGGGTGAAAATAAATAAGGTAAAAAAATACAAAGGAAGAATAAAACAGACAAAAATATTAAAAGACACATTAATAAATACATTTAAAAAATTTGTAATAAATAAAGTTGAAGATTATAACGGAGAATAAATAAATAAGGTAATTATAACAAAGGTGAAGTAAAGGCACTAATTAAAATATATACATTTATATCTCCTTGTATAATTTAATTACTACCTACATTTATTTATTTACTTTATTTTTTTGTGTATTTAATTGGATGCTTATTATTTGTTGAGCATTTATTTATTTCTGTATTTATTTCTGACTGTGTCAGGATCGGTCCTCCACAGCGGGGTGGGAGAGTTATCAAGCACGTAAAGTTAGTTTCAGATGTGAGCATGTACACTAAAGTTACAACAACTTCCTGTGTCATGGCGAAGACTTGATCTTTGACGCCCCCCCCCGCCCATTGACGAAAACTCGTAAATGGCACAACTTTTCATCTTTAATGCCTTTAGAAGGCACAGCAGAAATTTGAGGTCGGTCGGACTAAATCCCTAGGAGGAGTTCGTTAAAGTACGGAGTGTGTAAATCATCCAAAAATGGCCGTAAAATTCAAAATGGCCGACTTCCTGTTGACTTTAGGCTATGGGTTCTTGAGGCTTTTTTGTGCGTCTTGATATGATACATGTCCCCAGCAAATTTCGTACATGTAGGTTGAACGTGAACGAGCGGCTAATTTTTTCCAATTTTCTAGGTGGCGCTAGCGAGTCATTTTGCCACGCCCATGCGCGAAACCCATAAAATACGAAATTTTTCACCAGTTCTGACATGTGTGCAAAGTTTGGTGAGTTTTCGAGTATGTTTAGGCCCTGTCAATGGAGCCTACTTTGCAGAAAAAATAAATAAATAAATAAATTCAATAGGGACCTCACACGGTCGTGCTCGGGCCCTAATAATCTTAGCAAATTCAATAGGGACCTCACACGGTCGTGCTTGGGCCCTAATTAAACTGGTGAGATAAGAAATAACATAGGCTACTTTAAATAGGGTAATGTATTCTTAAAAATAAATACCATTAAAGCTGCAAGCAGCGTTGGGTGGGCCCTCGCACTTGTAGCGCGTCCGGGTGTGAGCCGGCCGCGTTGCATATTCTGGCGCTCTGCCGGTGCGGCTGTGAATTTGCTACGCGGTTCCGACGCCGCATGAAGGTGTTATATGTCACTTCCTGTGTCCCCTATGTGGAGCTACATAGCACTTGCCGCTATGAATATAAATCGGTATTGGCGTGTAGATGTCCGCGGGGTGGGAGAGTTATCAAGCACGTAAAGTTTGGTGCAGATGTGAGCATGTACACTGAAGTTACAACAACTTCCTGTGTCATGGCGAATCATCGATGCCACAGACATTGCACAGGCCCATTGACGAAAACTCGCAAATAGCAGAACTTTTCATCGTCAATGCCTTTAGAAGGCACAGCAGAAATTTGACGTCGATCCGGCTAAATCCTTAGGAGGAGTTTGTTAAAGCACGGAGTGTGTAAATCATCCAAAAATGGCCATAAAATTCAAAATGGCCGACTTCCTGTTGACTTTAGGGTATGGGTTCTTGAGGCTTTTTCTCCTCCCTGTTCTCCTGTCTTCCTTTTTGGGTCATAGCTGATAAGGTCCGGTGCCGCTGAGCTGCAGCGCGGTCGCGCATTCACGTCAGGGATGGTGCGTTCAGTAGGAAAGCCTTAATATGATTAGTAACTGTAATAAGATAACTGTTTTGGAAATAGTAATCCGTCATACTATTCTTTACTGGGAAAAGTAATATAACAGTATTACTGCCCCCCCTTTTTAAATTACAGATCTGCATGATTCACGTGGGTCCGATTTTCAGGTCAGAAAATCTGGAATTCCGGATTAATCCAGAGAAATCACATCCCTGATAAAATATACAGTCTATAGTGATGGAGCATTTTTTGGACCCACGCAAATAAGAGGACAATGTGAGGTTAGATTGTTGGAGCTGGACAGAGTGATCAGATCTTAATTGGATCTCAGTCTGGACACTGGAGACACATAATTGTAATCAGGTTAAAATCATATGCCGATACGATCTGGATCAGGGATGCATTTTAACGATAGGTGTAAAATGTCTATGAAGATTCTCAGTCATCCAGGTCATAGTTATCCAACGAAGGTTAAAGTCAAGGGCAACTGGACTTGGTTGAAGATACTGGAAGACGTTTCGTCCCTCATCCGATATACACACACACACAGAACTGAAGAAGTCCTTTGGATGAGGAACCAAGTCCAGTTGCTCTTGACTTTAACCTTCGTTGGATAGGTGTAAATGGCTAATGTAAAAGGTTTTGTCAGAAGAATCTTTATAAATTCCTTTTTTCCACTTGTTCTGAAACACAGGAGAAAAAACTATTCAGATAAAACTTAGAAAATGGATCCCCAGAATCCACTGGAACACTGGTGTGTAGCAGCATTATCTGCACGTGATGCATACTTGCGCTCCCTGCTGAGGACGATGTTGATCCTGTTATTCAGAGGTCTGTTCTTCTCTGGGATGGAAAACCATGTCTTCCTGCCCATGATCACCACGTTCTGCTTGCCTGCAGGACAAAAAGGTTTGAATTCATTACAAGTAAACTTAACGTGGCACACACACACACACATTATATATATATATATATATATATATATATATATATATATATATATATAGACCCTTTGCCGTGACACTCATATTTAACTCAGGTGCTGTCTATTTCTTCTGATCATCCTTGAGATGGTTCTACACCAGCTGTGTTTGATTATACTGATTGGACTTGATTAGGAAAGCCACAAACCTGTCTGTATAAGACCTTACAGCTCACAGTGCATGTCAGAGCAAATGAGAATCATGAGGTTAAAGGAACTGCCTGAAGAGCTCAGAGACAGAATTGTGGCAAGGCACAGATCTGGCCAAGGTTACAAAAAAATTTCTGCTGCACTTAAGGTTCCTAAGAGCACAGTGGCCTCCATAATCCTCAAATGGAAGACGTTTGGGACGACCAGAACCCTTCCTAGAGCTGGCCGTCCGGCCAAACTGAGCTATCGGGAGAGAAGAGCCTTGGTGAGAGAGGTAAAGAAGAACCCAAAGGTCACTGTGGCTGAGCTCCAGAGATGCAGTCGGGAGATGGGAGAAAGTTGTAGTAAGTCAACCATCACTGCAGCAATCCACCAGTCGGGGCTTTATGGCAGAGTGGCCCGACGGAAGCCTCTCCTCAGTGCAAGACACATGAAAGCCTGCATGGAGTTTGCTAAAAAACACCTGAAGGACTCCAAGATGGTGATAAATAAGATCCTCTGGTCTGATGAGACCAAGATAGAACTTTTTGGCCTTAATTCTAAGCGGTATGTGTGGAGAAAACCAGGCACTGCTCATCACCTGTCCAATACAGTCTCAACAGTGAAGCATGGTGGTGGCAGCATCATGCTGTGGGGGTGTTTTTCAGCTGCAGGGACAGGACGACTGGTTGCAATCGAGGGAAAGATGAATGTGGCCAAGTACAGGGATATCCTGGACGAAAACCTTTTCCAGAGTGCTCTGGACCTCAGACTGGGCCGAAGGTTTACCTTCCAACAAGACAATGACCCTAAGCACACCGCTAAAATAACGAAGGAGTGGCTTCACAACAACTCCGTGGCTGTTCTTGAATGGCCCAGCCAGAGCCCTGACTTAAACCCAATTGAGCATCTCTGGAGAGACCTGAAAATGGCTGTCCACCAACGTTTACCATCCAACCTGACAGAACTGGAGAGGATCTGCAAGGAGGAATGGCAGAGGATACCCAAATCCAGATGAGAGAAACTTGTTGCATCTTTCCCAAAACGACTCATGGCTGTATTAGATCAAAAGGGTGCTTCTACTAAATACTGAGCAAAGGGTCTGAATACTTATGACCATGTGATATTTCAGTTTTTCTTTTTTAATAAATTTGCAAAAATTTCTACATTTCTGTTTTTTTTCCGTCAAGATGGGGTGCTGAGTGTACATTACTGAGAAATAAAATGAACTTTTTTGATTTTTGGGGAAATGGCTGCAATGAAACAAAGAGTGAAAAATTTAAAGGGGTCTGAATACTTTTCCGTACCCACTGTGTGTACACACACACACACACACACGACTAATATTCAATTAAAAACTTATTACAGACTCAAGTTCCAAATCTTAGCCACAACAAAACATACCCACAAACGCGCATACATGCATATAACAAACAGCATAGTAAATCATGGTTAAAAAACACAAGGTTAACTAATTTACCTTCTACTGATGGAGTCGCTGTCATCGTTCGGAAGTGCTTGAATTCGTTACTATAAATGAAGAACATATTTAATAGTTGACAAAGTTAATACAGGTATAATTCACAGCTGCTGCTATCGCGCTACCTTCAATGGCTCATGCTCTTCCGTTGTGTAACATTACCAAAGCTTATGATACACAGGGCAAGGTTTTGAGCAATGTTGCTGGGCAATCTTGCTGGTGGCAAGTCCGACTAGGTTTTCAACGGATAGCGACTGGGCGGTGAAAGTGGTGGAGTGGTGGGGGAAAGGGATTACTGTATAGTAATCTTTAATCATTACCATTGACGGGAACATTGCCCAGCACCACTGCTATAAAAGTTGCTCCGTGCATCAACAGTGTAATGTTAAAGCTGGAGCCCAACTACAGAGTGTATGGTAACGTTACTGAAGCGTTAATTGAAGGGTTGATTAGAGTCCACCAAACCGTCTACCAAAGTCACTTACTTGAGTCTAACAGGGTGCCAGGGCAGATTTCCATTTTTACCGATACCCAGGTCAGGACACACCGCCACGATACCGTTCAGAATGCGGGACATTGTCAGTAAAACGGACACTGCACTACACAACAGCTTCCCGCCGGCAGGGAAACACCGGAAATGACGATTTCTTCTTCTTCTTCAGACGTCATGCCAGCTGGCAACGTCGCATCCACAGTCCAAGATCGTATCACTGCCATCTTATTGCCTTCTTCTACTTCTTCTTCTTCTTCTTCTTCTTATTTAATGGCGGATTGCAAACAACTTTTAACTGCATACCGCCACCTACTGAACTGGAGTGTGTAACATCATATCACTCAGCTATCAACCTCAATAAGGTGCTCTCATATTCTGTTCACCAACCCAGTGTCTTTAAGAAATTTAAATAATGCCTTCCTGGTGATTCTTATACCCTTTTCTTCTCCTTCTGTTCCCAGTACCCCCATCAGATTCCATTCCCGCCCTGCTTCCTGAACCCGATGATTCAAACAAATAAATAAGCATCCAATTAAATACACAAAAAAATAAAGTAAATAAATAAATGTAGGTAGTAATTAAATTATACAAGGAGACATAAATGTATATATTTTAATTAGTGCCTTTACTTATTCACCTTTGTTATAATTACCTTATTTATTTATTCTCCGTTATAATCTTCAACTTTATTTATTACTAATTTTTTAAATGTATTGTGTTTTAATATTTTTTGTCTGTTTTATTCTTCCTTTGTATTTTTTTACCTTATTTATTTTCACCCATGGTATTTATTTCTGCCTGTTTAAATTTTTGTATGCATTTCTGCCTCATTATGCAAATGAGGAGGGGCTGTGTCTCAAGGGGTCATCTTCTCTGCTATTGGTGGACCAGTCAGACAGGAGAGCTCTAGGCCTACTCTGCCTGCAGACATCAACGATCTTGCCACTCATACAGTCAGATGGCTTCCTTCAGTGCGCTGAGGTGTTTAACAACTCTGAAGACAATACTACCAGCAATGTCTTCCTTCTCTTTTCACGTAGACGCTCCGACAGACAGTGCTTTCAGTTTGCTGCATGCGTGGACACAGAACTGCGGTATAGGGAGAAGCACACGATCAGCTGGCTGCAGCTAAATCTGGAGTGCACTCGTATTCAATTCTGTATGGTAAATTCAGTTTTAACGGAGCAGAGCGAGCTGACAGGCAGAGTTAGAGACTTTTTCTGTCTGTTTCTCTCTTTACAAAGACGCATGTTGCAGTCAGAGTCTTCTCTGAGATGCGAGCACGACATACAACACAATTTATCAAATTACACAACGGATATACAGTATGAAAATAAGATTGATTGGATTATACTCACAGGAAGTATAAAACCTGTTACATGCGTCTATTAAAAGTAAAGTAACACAAAAATGTCAGGGAAATTACTTTACTTAGATTTAAGTACTGCAGTTGTACATTTGAAATACCTTCCTACCTTTCTGATAGGAAGCCTTCTTGAGGTGGTATAAAACATTTCTTCTTATATTCTGATTTGAGTTGTGGACAACTATGACCACATGAATTAAAAAAATTAAACATTTCACTGCCCAAGTCAGCTATAACACAAGTCTTGTTCATCAGACTACATGCTGTACAGTATTTGTGGACAGATTTTGTCCCAGGATTTATTATGCATTTCTTCTTCTTCGTTGCATGATTTAGAATAATAAGGTGAGAAATGGGTCTGTTCTGAGTTCATCCTGCACTGCAGCAGCTAATAAAGTCCATTTAATCCCAAAAACGCTTTTCTTTTAGGCAGGCTGGAGCAGAAAACAACTAACCTTTCTCAAGTTGTACAGTAATGTCACATGTGTATGAAGGTGGATCAAACAAGCTAATCTTAAATGTCAAAGTAGAGAGGAGCCTAGTAGGCCTATTTATTTTCATTCATTACACAATATGAATGAGCTATGCAGACAGTTGTAAAGAAAGAACATCTTTTTCTTCTGTTCTCTACTTGTTATAGTTACACAGTATTAGGGGTGTGGGCTGTATTAAAAGTATCCACTGTTCTCCCATGCTCTAACACACAGTAACGATGAAATGTGTGCTGTTCTCACATTCTTCCTCTGTATGTACACATAAACAACAAGGCAGGGAAATATAAAAGGAATTTATTTTATTGTTTGGGTACATTATTGTTCAGTGTACATGCTCACATCTGAAACAAACTTTACGTGCTTGATAACTCTCCCACCCCGCAGACATCTACACGTCAATACCGATTTATATTCATAGCGGCAAGTGCTATGTAGCTCCACATAGGGGACACAGGAAGTGACATATAACACCTTCATGCGGCGTCAACCGCGTAGCAAATTCACACCCGCACCGGCAGAGCTCCAGAATGTGCAACTCGGCCGGCTCACACGCGGACGCGCTTACAAGTGCGAGGGCCCGCCCAACGCTGCTTGCAGCTTTAATTTTTTTATTTTTAGGGCCCGAGCACGACCGTGTGAGGTCCCTATTGAATTTGCTCGGATATATATATATTTTAGGGCCCGAGCACGACCGTGCGAGGTCCCTATTGAATTTGCTCGGATTTTTTTTTTTTTTTTTTTTTTTTTTTTTCTGCAAAGTAGGCCCAAATGACATGGCCTAAACATACTCGAAAACTCACCAAAATTTGCAAACATGTCAGAACCGGTGAAAAATTTCGTATTCTACAAGTTTCGCACATGGGCGTTGCAAAATGACTCGCTAGCGCCACCTAGAAAATTGGAAAAATTAGCCCCTCGTTCACGTTCAACCTACATGTACGAAATTTTCTGGGGACATGTATCATGTCAAGACGCACAAAAAAGCCTCAAGAACCCATAGCCTAAAGTCAACAGGAAGTCGGCCATTTTGAATTTTATGGCCATTTTTGGATGATTTACACACTTCGTACTTTAACGAACTCCTCCTAGGGATTTAGTCGGATCGACGTCAAATTTCTGCTGTGCCTTCTAAAGGCATTGACGATGAAAAGTTGTGCTATTTGCGAGTTTTCGTCAATGGGCGTGTCCGTGGCGTCGATGATTCGCAATGAAACAGGAAGTTGTTGTAACTTCAGTGTACATGCTCACATCTGGACCAAACTGTACATGTAGGATGAGAGTCCCGCCCTGAACACATGTACATGCCGACATTCACCCACAGTCATAGCGCCACCTGCTGGCAACAGAAAGTGACCTTTAACGAAGCAGCCCCCGCCGCACGTTTCACCTACGTGCACGAATTTTCTGTGGTACGTGTATCTTGTCCAGACGCACAAAAAAGTCTCTTGGAGCCATAGCCTAAACCCAACAGGAAGTCGGCCATTTTGAATTTTACGTCAAATTTTGGATGATTTACACACTTCGTACTTTAACGAACTCCTCCTAGGGATTTAGTCCGACCGACCTCAAATTTGTGCTGTGCCTTCTAAAGGCATTGAAGATGAAAAGTTGTGCTATTTGCAAGTTTTCGTCAATGGGCGTGTCCGTGGCGTGGCGTCAAAGATCACTCTTCGCCATGACACGGAAGTTGTCGTAACTTCAGTGTACATGCTCACATCTGGACCAAACTGTACATGTAGGATGAGAGTCCCGCCCTGAACACATGTACATGCTGACATTCACCCACAGTCATAGCGCCACCTGCTGGCAACAGGAAGTGACTTTTAACGAAGCAGCCCCCGCCGCACGTTTACCTACGTGCACGAATTTTCTGTGGTACGTGTATCTTGTCCAGACGCACAAAAAAGCCTCTTGGAGCGATGCCCTAAAATCAACAGGAAGTCGGCCATTTTGAATTTTACGTCAAATTTTGGATGATTTACACACTTCGTACTTTAACGAACTCCTCCTAGGGATTTAGTCCGACCGACCTCAAATTTGTGCTGTGCCTTCTAAAGGCATTGAAGATGAAAAGTTGTGCTATTTGCAAGTTTTCGTCAATGGGCGTGTCCGTGGCGTGGCGTCAAAGATCAACTCTTCGCCATGACACGGAAGTTGTCGTAACTTCAGTGTACATGCTCACATCTGGACCAAACTGTACATGTAGGATGAGAGTCCCGCCCTGAACACATGTACATGCTGACATTCACAGACAGTCATAGCGCCACCTGCTGGCAACAGGAAGTGACTTTTAACGAAGCAGCCCCCGCCGCACGTTTTACCTACGTGCACGAATTTTCTGTGGTACGTGTATCTTGTCCAGACGCACAAAAAAGCCTCTTGGAGCGATGCCCTAAAATCAACAGGAAGTCGGCCATTTTGAATTTTACGTCAAATTTTGGATGATTTACACACTTCGTACTTTAACGAACTCCTCCTAGGGATTTAGTCCGACCGACTTCAAATTTGTGCTGTGCCTTCTAAAGGCATTGAAGATGAAAAGTTGTGCTATTTGCGAGTTTTCGTCAATGGGTGTGTCCGTGGCGTGGCGTCAGAGATCAAGTCTTCGCCATGACACAGGAAGTTGTTGTAACTTCAGTGTACATGCTCACATCTGAACCAAACTTTACGTGCTTGATAACTCTCCCACCCCGTTATGGAGGACCGATCCTGACACAGTCAGAAATAAATACAGAAATAAATAAATGCTCAATAAATAAATAAGCATCCAATTAAATACACAAAAAAATAAAGTAAATAAATAAATGTAGGTAGTAATTAAATTATACAAGGAGACATAAATGTTATATTTTAATTAGTGCCTTTACTTATTCACCTTTGTTATAATTACCTTATTTGTTTATTCAACTTTATTTATTACTAATTTTTTTAATGTATTTATTTATGTGTGTGTTTTAATATTTTTGTCTGTTTTATTCTTCCTTTGTATTTATTTACCGTATTTATTTCTGCCTGTTTTTTAAATTTTTGTATGCATTTCTGCCTCATTATGCAAATGAGGAGGGGCTGTGTCTCAAGGGGTCATCTTCTCTGCTATTGGTGGACCAGTCAGACAGGAGAGCTCCTACTCTGCCTGCAGACATCAACGATCTTGCCCCTCACACAGTCAGATGGCTTCCTTCAGTGCGCTGAGGTGTTTAACAACTCTGAAGACAATACTACCAGCAATGTCTTCCTTCTCTTTTCACGTAGACGCTCCGACAGACAGTGCTTTCAGTTTGCTGCATGCATGGACACAGAACTGCGGTATAGGGAGAAGCACACGGTCAGCTGGCTGCAGCTAAATCTGGAGTGCACTCGTATTCAATTCTGTATGGTAAATTCAGTTTTAACGGAGCAGAGCGAGCTGACAGGCAGAGTTAGAGACTTTTTCTGTCCGTTTCTCTCTTTACAAAGACGCATGTTGCAGTCAGAGTCTTCTCTAGAGATGCGAGCACCACATACAACACAATTTATCAAATTACACAACGGATATACAGTATGAAAATAAGATTGATTGGATTATACTCACAGGAAGTATAAAACCTGTTACATGCGTAAAACACAAATGTCAGGGAAATTACTTTACTTAGATTTAAGTACTGCAGTTGTACATTTGAAATACCTTCCTACCTTTCTGATAGGAAGCCTTCTTGAGGTGGTATAAAACATTTCTTCTTATATTCTGATTTGAGTTGTGGACAACTATGACCACATGAATTAAAAAAACATTTCACTGCCCAAGTCAGCTATAACACAAGTCTTGTTCATCAGACTACATGCTGTACAGTATTTGTGGACAGATTTTGTCCCAGGATTTATTATGCATTTCTTCTTCTTCGTTGCATGATTTAGAATAATAAGGTGAGAAATGGGTCTATTCTGAGTTCATCCTGCACTGCAGCAGCTAATAAAGTCCATTTAATCCCAAAACGCTTTTCTTTTAGGCAGGCTGGAGCAGAAAACAACTCACCTTTCTCAAGTTGTACAGTAATGTCACATGTGTATGAAGGTGGATCAAACAAGCTAATCTTAAATGTCAAAGTAGAGAGGAGCCTAGTAGGCCTATTTATTTTCATTCATTACACAATATGAATAAGCTATGCAGACAGTTGTAAAGAAAGAACATCTTTTTCTTCTGTTCTCTACTTGTTATAGTTACACAGTATTAGGGGTGTGGGCTGTATTAAAAGTATCCACTGTTCTCCCATGCTCTAACACACAGTAACGTGCTGTTCTCACATTCTTCCTCTGTATGTACACATAAACAACAAGGCAGGGAAATATAAAAGGAATTTATTTATTGTTTGGGTACATTATTGTTCAGTGTACATGCTCACATCTGAAACAAACTTTACGTGCTTGATAACTCTCCCACCCGCAGACATCTACACGTCAATACCGATTTATATTCATAGCGGCAAGTGCTATGTAGCTCCACATAGGGGACACAGGAAGTGACATATAGCACCTTCATGCGGCGTCGGAACGCGTAGGAAATTCACAGCCGCACCGGCAGAGCTCCAGAATATGCAACTCGGCCGGTCACGCGCGGACGCGCTACAAGTGCGAGGGCCCGCCCAACGCTGCTTGCAGCTTTAATTTTTTTTTTTTTTTTTTTTTTTCTGCAAAGTAGGCCCAAATGACATGGCCTAAACATACTCGAAAACTCACCAAAATTTGCAAACATGTCAGAACCGGTGAAAAATTTCGTATTCTACAAGTTTCGCACATGGGCGTGGCAAAATGACTCGCTAGCGCCACCTAGAAAATTGGAAATGATTAGCCCCTCGTTCACGTTCAACCTACATGTACGAAATTTTCTGGGGACATGTATCGTATCAAGACGCACAAAAAAGCCTCAAGAACCCATAGCCTAAAGTCAACAGGAAGTCGGCCATTTTGAATTTTATGGCCATTTTTGGATGATTTACACACTTCGTACTTTAACGAACTCCTCCTAGGGATTTAGTCGGATCGACGTCAAATTTCTGCTGTGCCTTCTAAAGGCATTGACGATGAAAAGTTGTGCTATTTGCGCGTTTTCGTCAATGGGCGTGTCCGTGGCGTCGATGATTCGCATGAAACAGGAAGTTGTTGTAACTTCAGTGTACATGCTCACATCTGGACCAAACTGTACATGTAGGATGAGAGTCCCGCCCTGAACACATGTACATGCCGACATTCACCCACAGTCATAGCGCCACCTGCTGGCAACAGAAAGTGACCTTTAACGAAGCAGCCCCCGCCGCACGTTTCACCTACGTGCACGAATTTTCTGTGGTACGTGTATCTTGTCCAGACGCACAAAAAAGCCTCTTGGAGCCATAGCCTAAACCCAACAGGAAGTCGGCCATTTTGAATTTTACGTCAAATTTTGGATGATTTACACACTTCGTACTTTAACGAACTCCTCCTAGGGATTTAGTCCGACCGACCTCAAATTTGTGCTGTGCCTTCTAAAGGCATTGAAGATGAAAAGTTGTGCTATTTGCAAGTTTTCGTCAATGGGCGTGTCCGTGGCGTGGCGTCAAAGATCAGCTCTTCGCCATGACACGGAAGTTGTCGTAACTTCAGTGTACATGCTCACATCTGGACCAAACTGTACATGTAGGATGAGAGTCCCGCCCTGAACACATGTACATGCTGACATTCACAGACAGTCATAGCGCCACCTGCTGGCAACAGGAAGTGACTTTTAACGAAGCAGCCCCCGCCGCACGTTTACCTACGTGCACGAATTTTCTGTGGTACGTGTATCTTGTCCAGACGCACAAAAAAGCCTCTTGGAGCGATGCCCTAAATCAACAGGAAGTCGGCCATTTTGAATTTTACGTCAAATTTGGATGATTTACACACTTCGTACTTTAACGAACTCCTCCTAGGGATTAGTCCGACCGACCTCAAATTTGTGCTGTGCCTTCTAAAGGCATTGAAGATGAAAAGTTGTGCTATTTGCAAGTTTTCGTCAATGGGCGTGTCCGTGGCGTGGCGTCAAAGATCACTCTTCGCCATGACACGGAAGTTGTCGTAACTTCAGTGTACATGCTCACATCTGCACCAAACTGTACATGTAGGATGAGAGTCCCGCCCTGAACACATGTACATGCTGACATTCACCACAGTCATAGCGCCACCTGCTGGCAACAGGAAGTGACTTTTAACGAAGCAGCCCCCGCCGCACGTTTTACCTACGTGCACGAATTTTCTGTGGTACGTGTATCTTGTCCAGACGCAAAAAAGTCTCTTGGAGCATAGCCTAAACCCAACAGGAAGTCGGCCATTTTGAATTTTACGTCAAATTTTGGATGATTTACACACTTCGTACTTTAACGAACTCCTCCTAGGGATTTAGTCCGACCGACTTCAAATTTGTGCTGTGCCTTCTAAAGGCATTGAAGATGAAAAGTTGTGCTATTTGCAGTTTTCGTCAATGGGCGTGTCCGTGGCGTGGCGTCAAAGATCAACTCTTCGCCATGACACGGAAGTTGTCGTAACTTCAGGTACATGCTCAACATGACCAAATGTACATGTAGGATGAGGTCCCGCCCTGAACACATGTACATGCTGACATTCAGACAGTCATAGCGCCACCTGCTGGCAACAGGAAGTGACTTTAACGAAGCAGCCCCGCCGCACGTTTACCTACGTGCACGAATTTTCTGTGGTACGTGTATCTCTGTCCAGACGCACAAAAAAAGTCTCTTGGAGCATGCCCTAAAACCCAACAGGAAGTCGGCCATTTTGAATTTTACGTCAAATTTGGATGATTTACACACTTCGTACTTTAACGAACTCCTCCTAGGGATTTAGTCCGACCGACCTCAAATTTGTGCTGTGCCTTCTAAAGGCATTGAAGATGAAAAGTTGTGCTATTTGCAAGTTTTCGTCAATGGGCGTGTCCGTGGCGTGGCGTCAAGATCAACTCTTCGCCATGACACGGAGTTGTCGTAACTTCAGTGTACATGCTCACATCTGGACCAAACTGTACATGTAGGATGAGAGTCCCGCCCTGAACACATGTACATGCTGACATTCACAGACAGTCATAGCGCCACCTGCTGGCAACAGGAAGTGACTTTTAACGAAGCAGCCCCGCCGCACGTTTCACCTACGTGCACGAATTTTCTGTGGTACGTGTATCTGTCCAGACGCACAAAAAAGCCTCTTGGAGCGATGCCCTAAATCAACAGGAAGTCGGCCATTTTGAATTTTACGTCAAATTTTGGATGATTTACCACTTCGTACTTTAACGAACTCCCCTAGGATTAGTCCGACCGACTTCAAATTTGTGCTGTGCCTTCTAAAGGCATTGAGATGAAAAGTTGTGCTATTTGCGAGTTTTCGTCAAGGGGTGTCGTGGCGTGGCGTCAGAGATCAGTCTTCGCCATGACACAGGAAGTTGTTGTAACTTCAGTGTACATGCTCACATCTGAACCAAACTTACGTGCTGATAACTCTCCCACCCCGTTATGGAGGACCGATCCTGACACAGTCAGAAATAAATACAGAATAAATAAATGCTCATAAATAAATAAGCATCCAATTAAATACACAAACAAAATTAAGTAATAAATAAATGTAGGTAGTAATAAATTATACAAAGGAGACATAAATGTAATATTTTAATTAGTGCCTTACTTATTCACCTTGTTATAATTACCATTTGTTTATTCAACTTTATTTATTAACTAATTTTTTAATGTATTTTTTATGTGTGTGTTTTAAATTTTTGTTTTATTCTTCCTTTGTATTTATTACCTTTATTTCACCCATGGTATTATTTCTGCCTGTTTTTAAATTTTGTATGCATTTCTGCCTCATTATGCAAATGAGGAGGGGCTGTGTCTCAAGGGGTCATCTTCTCTGCTATTGGTGGACCAGTCAGACAGGAGAGCTCCTACTCTGC